>NC_086260.1:5386769-5703461 GCF_021018805.1 Prinia subflava | reverse complement strand
CAGCGAGGTGTCCTCAATTCCCAGGCCTGGAGAGGAATTGTTTTGTCTGACAAAATGGGAGAACAGTAGCCAACGCTCTGTATGAATTTAGAGTTACACACTCAGGAACTGCAGGATTACAAACACACACAAACCAGAAAAGCCTAAACCCCGAGGGCCCTTACCCAGCACGGTGAGGGTGGCGTTGGCGAGCACGGAGCCCGCCGAGTTCTGCGCCGTGCAGCTGTAGACGCCCATGTCCTCCACCTTGACGTCAGTGATGAAGAAGACGTCGTCGTCGGGCATGACGTGCATGCGGCGCTCGCGGGCCGCGGGGAAGTCGGTGCCGCCGTCCTTCTGCCACGCGATCTGCGGCGTGGGGTGGCCCTCGGCCGCGCACTCCAGCCGCGCCGTCGTCCCCGTCCGGCTCGTGATGTCGTGGGGGGTTTTGATGAAGGACGGCAGCACTGGTAAAGGAGAAAGGAGAAAAGGGCGTGAGCGGCTCCTGGGGAAACGCCGGCTGCTGGGCAGTGCTGCTTTTCCTTCCCACAGAGGGGATTAAGGTGACTACTACCCACGGGCTATGCAGGAGGATGCCCACGTGCTTCTGCAGGGTATCTCTGAACTGCTGGGGACCAACCCTGTGTTCCTACAGAAGCCGAGTCCATGACAACTCAGGTCATTAAAGCTGGGATCAAAGCTAATTTTCTTCCATGAAAACCTGGGAAAAAAATCTGTTATCTCTCCTACAGAGAACTTCCAACTCCTAGATCCCTCTTCTTTGCATCCCTCTGTATTGTTGTTTTCATTGGGCAAAGAATGTACCTGAGCAGCCAAAGGGAGGCAGCTCAAGCTGTTAAGAACACGCATGCTGAAGTGCTTGGTTGGATGGCAGCCAACACAAAATGCTGTGTGCTCCTCACAGGGCATTTCCCAGCACCCACTGACACAAACTGCTGCAGAGGTTAAGAGCTCACCATCAGGAATGGACCCTCGGGAGCAGCTAAGCGGGTCACAAAGAATTGTACCACATAGGAGCTGAGGCTGAGGAGAGGAAGAGAGAGCAGCTCCCACTCACCATTAACGGTGAGGCGGGCCTTGTTGGAGTAGGTGGAGCCGAAGTGGTTGGTGATGACGCACTGGTAGCGGCCCTCGTGCGCGAAGGTGACGTGCCGCAGGTGCAGGATGGTGGTGCACTCCATCACCTCCCCGTCCTTGGCCCGCACGTGCGCGAAGTTCTCGATCTCGGCGTTGTGCAGCACCTCGTTGTCCTTCTTCCAGGCAAACACCATGGGGGAGCTGCTGCTGCTGGCCGCCAGGCAGGTGAAGCGGATGTCCTTGCCAAGGACAGCCACCGTGGTCTCGGGCTGGATGATGATCTGCGGCTTGGGGAAGTCGTCTGCGAGGAAACAGCGGCAACAGTCAGTGCTGGGTTCTGAGGGGAGGCTGAAGCAAGTCAAGAGTGAAATGAGAAACAAGCAGGGCTCTGTAGGGCAGGTGTGCCACGCACAACTCCACTGAGTCGTTGGTTTATGTGGGTTTATTGTTCCTCTGGTTCCTTCAGTGGGCTGAGATGGTCACTGAGTGACCTCAGACACCTACAAGACACCCAGCTCCTTCACCAACTGAATCTAAGATACTATGGTCTGAAGAAATATTCAGACCATATTCAATCTACAATCCATGCATGAAAAGCATGACTGAACTTAAAACCTCACCTCCAGACCTGTACTGGCATGAAGTAGGAGTGGAGAGGGCACTTAAGGGGCTGCAAGTGTCACCTCCAGGGAAAATTGCTCACAGGAAGTTCTAGTGGGTAGGGATTGGTCTCTTCTCCCAGGCAATAGGACAAGAGGCAATGGCTTCAAGTTGTGCCAGGAGAGGTTTAGATTAGCTAATAGGAAACATTTCTTCCCCAAAAGGGCTGTCAAGCACCAGAACAGGCTGCCCAGGGACCAGAGACGTGGTGGAGTCACCATCCCTGGAGGTATTTAACAGATGTGTCAGTGTGGCACTCAGGGCTATGGTTTAGTGGTATGTTTGGCTGTAGTAAGTTAATGGTTGGGTTCAAAGATCTGAGAGGTCTTTTCCAACCTAAAGGACTCTGACTCTACACAGCCCATGCTGTCAAAGCAGAAGCAGCTGTATTTGCCTGTCACCCGACCGGGGTGGAAAGCTTCACACACTCTCTCTCTCTGCCCTGAAGACTGTTGGTTTTAGCAAGGTTCCAAGCAGATTCATTTATTAGGTTTCTACAAATGGTGTAATTTAATATTTGACTAAGGTTTAATTAAACAGCCAGGCCTCTGGAACCAGGACTACTACTGCCTGGAGGACTTGGCAGGCACTGAGAAGCAAAGCTGCTTTTGCTTTGTGATGTTGCTGTGGGGATGAAGCCTTCAGGATCTCTTCTTCCAGATGAGCAGAGCAAGCCTCCCTCCCAGCCTGCTCAGACAGAGGCCACCTAGGCAGAGCATGTCACTGGGGGGATCAGGAGGGACACTGGAACAAAGCTTCTGCTCTGTGTTCAGTGCAAGTCATGCATTCAGCTCGGTTAAACAGTGTTTGCAAAAGCTCATTTTTCCTTCAAACAGCCCTGTGCAGCTCCACCCAGAATCCTCACTGGTTGGCTCCACTGCACAGGGTTTGGCTCCCAAACCAGGCCTTTCTTTTCCCAAAAACCTGGATGCCTGAGCAGCATTGATTTGGCCTCTTCTAAAGATTTAAATTTCTTCTTCTTTATGAGAAAGGTAGCAGATGTTTATGTGTGCTGGGTATTAAGTAAAACTGCTTTGAAACCATAGCTCAGGTGCAGAGTCAACTGCAGTATTTGGGTGGGCCTTACTGGCCCCAAAGAAGCAGCTGTGATGGAGGGATACTCCTCTGGGTTTTGTTTTTAACTCTTTGTTGTCTCCAAGAGGGAGAAAAGACGGGTAAAGAACACAAATACACAGAAGAGCTCGGAACACTGCAGAAGGAAAAAAATTACAGCTGCATTCTTGATACTATCAGAGGACTGGGGAAGTGTCTGTGCAGCCCCATCTGGAAGTGGAACAGGCCTTAGTCCCTGTTGATTTAATACTCAGAGAGCCCTGTAAGGAATACTCTGGATGCAAGCAATGCTGTGTGGTTTTAGTGGGAAATAAATTGTAGCCAATGACAAATTTTTTAAATGCAGGCTCGGGCTTCCTTTGATCCCACTGAATAACAAAACAAAACAGAAACCCTCTCATAATAACATGCTGGTGCTCAAAGAAAATGTTTCCCGAGTGACTCCTACTCTTCATACAACCTCAAAACACGCAGGCAAGACTTACCACACACAAAACTCTCTGGCTGGATGGCAAAAATGCTCTTGCTTTTCAGTGACTCAGGATGGGCACAGGTGGCCACCACAAAGGACTGCAGCTCCTTCTCCACTAACCACTGGGGCAGCCACTTCAGCTGGCAGTCACAGAGGAAGCTGTCGCTGTTAATGTGGCTGCAGGGAAACAAAACCAACACGAGCCTGCTGTGAGTCCTGCACGGAGGGGAGGCTGGGAGGCTCACAGCCCTTTCATGTTAGACACATTCCTCCTGCCCCCCCAGCATGGATGGAAGGAAGGAAAAGGACTACAGGGATGTCCTGGAGGCAGTAAAGAAGTTACAGACATGATACATTTAAACAGCATTTCATCTCCCCATAGAGAAACCCCCTCCTGTGCTGCAGTGACACTGCAGCACCTTGTAATTATTAACCAGCTCCCAAAGTGATCCCCAGGAACAGACAAGCAATGTCAGTGAGTGGCTGCTCTGCCCCTGTGGTTAGAGCATCTTTGGTGGGAACCAAACTCAGCACTTAACTGCTGATCAGAGAGAGAGAGAGGACACCCAGCTTCCACTGTAAAGCCTCGAGTTCCCTCCATGGCAGAGCAGTAAGCAGAGGCCCTGCCTTCCATACGGTGACCCTGGAGTTGTGTTTACTGATTAACAGAAGCAGTAGAGGAGAAACGACCAAAGATATTTGTGTAAACCCCACAGAAACAGTTACTAGTCTGGAAAACAAAACACATAAACATTTCTCGGCATCTTGAGTTCCAACCTCACCATTGTAGGATTCTCATCCAACACTAGCTTAGCACCTTCTGTTAGGAAAAGAGGTGTGAAAAAGGAGCAAGGAAAAAGGAGCTTTTAATGGGAGTTCTTCTAATATTCTGGGCCAAATTATGGCTCAGCATAGCTTACACAAACAGGGCATTCATACTTGGGTCTGGTTTGTAAAACTCAGTCTGATCCTTGGAATTGAATGTGAGGATGCCTCAGAGACTGGGAAAATACTGCAGAGAGAGCTCCTGTCCTGCAATACCACAAGCTATGCAAGAGCAGGGTATAAAGAGCACAGCAGAATCCCAACTCCAGCACTACACTATAAGATGTAAATCTACTGTTAATCTTCTACCCAATACCTCGGGAAATCCTGAAGTTTGAAATGAGTAGGAAAGGGAAAAAGAAAGAAATTGACTGGAGAGGAAGGGAATACAGGGATTTGATTTGTCAAAGCTGCCCACTTTGCTGTTCTAGAAAGATGTGTAGCCTCTAACACGTGCGATGGCATAAAACCCTCCTGGCTACTTGGACAGGTCACAAGATCCTTCAGCAGAATGCATTCTGCATGTAAATGTCCTCCAGCTGAACTCCATTTTATAAACATTCCTTCACAATATCTGGGATCTCACTATCTCTTCCTAATAAGATCAATCTTTCATCTAAATTTTGTTTCAAGTGCCAGTGCAGAAGATAAAGTTTTTAATCACACAACAGATGCACAGTGTTTATCTTCTTCATTCCCAGTCACTGGTATCAAGTGTCACTGCCAACAGCCACCATCTGATTCTCATTTCCAATGTCAGGGGCAAGAACCTGTACCTGCCCAAATACCAAATAAATGATTTTGTGTTCTGCAGACACTGCACTACTCCAGGCATAGCAGCACACTGACAGTGGATTAAATATTTATGGGGAAGAAGAGAAAAGGAAACCAGGCAAGACTGGAAACAGTGTCTGATAACAGTGCAGAGCCCCAGCCTGGAGCACAGGCAGAATCTCTGATAACACATCTGTATTTTTACACCAGAAGGCTGGATGACAAGTGGATGCAGTTCAAATGGTGCTTATCACTGCAGTATCAGTCCTGTGTGTGAACCCTAAACACAGGTACAGCAAGGGAGCAGATTCCACTGGGAATTAAATCCATGGTGGTGTGAGCAGGAGAGCTGGCTAACAGGACCAGGGCTGGACTTCCTGAACGGAGATGAATCACTGCACAGTCACAAACCTGCTGGAAGAACCTGTCCTGATGATCTAATTTCACTCACTATTACATGCGAGACGATCCCCTGACAGCTCCTCATGTGTACAAATACCCCACAGAGGAGGATGCAGGGCAGGGGAAATGAATGAGTGGTAAGGTGGGTAACACCCGTGGCTGCTGCTCATGTGTAGGGCCAGGAAGATCCCTCCAGCCTGAGGGTGTGAGCAGGGCAATCCATCACTTACAGCTGCCGCAGGCTCTTCATCCTGGCAAAGGCGTCGGCTTGGATGGAGCGGATGGCGTTGTCCCCGAGGTTCCTGCAGGCACAACCACAGGCAGTGTGAGCAAAAGAGATGCTGTGGCTGGGACAGAGCCTCTCCACATTGATTTAAGCACTGACTCCAGTAGCAGGGGATTTGGTAGCTCCTTCTGCACTTACAGCACATAGAATGTTCCTCAAAACACCTTTGTATTATTGAAGTATTGCTGAACAATAGCCAGCCAATAAAAATTACACTGAACCAAATCACTAAGTCATTCCCTACTCCCTCTTCTCACTATAGATGCTCAGTCTGAGCCACCTCCATCATCCATAGCTCAGAAATTCCTCAGCCCCCTCAATAACTGAAGAGTCTGGAATGTGGAACCCCAGGCTAGACCTTCAGCAAACATAAAAGAAAGCAAATACTTGCACTAAGCAGCATCTGAGGAATTATTTGAAAATGACTTGGAGAGGATACTGTTGGGTTTAAAAAAATATCCCAGTACTTCCAAGGGAAGGGGTTAAAGGCTTCCCTCACAACTATCGCTAATTAAAAATATAATTTGTTCTCTGAAAAAGCATAGTGTCAGATTTAGGACTGAAGTTTACTAAGGGACACGTAGGGCAGACCAGCACTCTTTAAAGAAGACAATCTCAGTAGAGCATTAAAGGCACCTTTATTTGGGAATATACTCCCAGTCAGGCAGCCCAAATCTTTCAGCATGCTCTCGATGGCCATAACATTTCATACAATCAACAGCCAATAAAACATGTAGAGCACAGTCACATATACTTTAACTTGTCTTAATCCAAGAAAGGAGGTTATTCATGAATCACTGCTGGAGTCATCAGCCTTGGGACACAGAAAAAAAATTGCACAGAGGCAGCCAAAATGGACTTCTTGCAAATGGCTCTAAGGGGGCTGTGCTGAATGGGGATGCATCGAAACCAGTCGTCTGCAACACGTGTCACTGCCAGAGCCTGGGTTTAGGAGGAAGCTGGGGTGAAGGAGGAGAGAGTGCTGTGTCTGAACCAGCCTATTTTCATTGCTAACAGCCTGCAAAGCAGTAACGTGCAAGTCAAGGTGATACTCTCCAAAATTAAGAGCATGCAAATTTCCCATATGTTCTATAACTTTGTTCCTGGCACAAAAAAAGGCCAAAGTTGAGGCGGGCTTATAATGAGAAGGAAGCAGGTGGCCCCCACAAATGGACTGGCTTCTCAGTTTACAAAGACACTATTAAATTGCTAGCAGATTTCTCAAGCAGCTACTTTTGGCAGACCCCCCTTCCCAAACTCTGAGGCATGGTGGGTTACTCACAGGTGCTCCAGAGCCTCCAACCCTGAGAACGCTTTCTTGGCCACAGACTTGATCTTGTTTCCAAACAGAGTTCTGCAGTTTCCAAACATCCAGTGCCAGATAAACAGAAAGAAAATGGGGAGGGGGGGGCAAAAAAAAACGGAACACAATTAGTGTGGCTTTATCTGATCTACACACTCAAGCTTAAGTCCCAGGAAATCTGAACTGCACAGAGATTAAGAGAGCTGAAGCACATTCGCTTTCCTGCTCCTGAAATGAAATCCTTTTATCTGTATTTGAATTTAATAGTGATGACAGCGCAAAAGGGAATGTGCCATATCATGTAAAAAGGCAGGTTTGCTCCCGTGCTTGGGAACCAGCTTGCTGAGTAACAGAAGGTCTCCTCTGTATTTTGCAGGCTGGCTGTGGACAGGATTAAGTGCAGTGACAGTTTAACAAGATATTGGTCTCTCTCCACAACACTTTTCATTTCTGACTTCTCCCCAGACAGGAAAAAGAGTGGTAATTTATTCCCTGATGCTTGGCCTGAGCAGCTCTCAGCACCCAGGGCTGAGGGCAGCCCCTGGGCTGCACACTCACACAGCAGCTGACTGGAGGCACTGCTCCTTCCTTCCTTGACAATACAACAGCAAAGCAACATCAGGCACCAGACCATAGCCAATGGATAATAATTTCAAGGAGCAAAAGGCAGAACAGGTAATGTCCAGAGCTGAGGATTGAGCTTGCTTGCATCTGTGAGCAGAGAGCATTCCTCTGAATCAGCAGTGGCATGAGGGGACTGTCACCAGCAAACAGCCAGCTGGAGACATCCCAGCCCAGCTGCCATCTCCAGAGCAACAGTTCTCCATAAATACTGACCAGTGCTAATGGCCAGGGGCAGGGTTCGTGCCAAATGGATAGTCCCCTCACCTGCTTTAATAAAACATCAACCAGTGTCATTAATTAGGACCTGCTTTCCTTCCCCAGGCTCCCTCTAAGGTTTGTCCTCCAGGTGCATCTGTTACCACCACGTGGTGTCCAGGGCAAGTCATCACCCACACCTCAGGTGAAAAAAAGGCACATGTGGTGCTGCATTTGAGTTTTCATTCAAGAGCTGTCCTTTGGTATAGGGTATGACCTGTATCTGCACCCCAAAAAGAGTTACAGCTGTGATGGTCCCACTGCTTGCTTACTGTCCAGGACGGAGCATGTGCAGCAATTCCATGAGCAAACACATTTCCAAGAACTTGTCAAGGCTTTCCACAAAGCACTTTTCAAATGGCAGAATAATTTGGTTATATATTGGCTCCCAGAAAACCCAGTTTCAAATGCCCCCAGCACCAAAAGGATGTGTGCAATCATGTGTGCCATCATTTGGTAAAAGGGATGCTGCATTAATGAAGGCTTTGAAAAATCCATTAGGATGATTAATTCAGTAAATAATTTACTATATGTAAACTCTGGTCAAATGGCTGCATCCATACACACCGATTTTTGGAGCCATATTCCTAAATAAGTGTGTTGTAAGGACAAGGTAAGGATAAAATAAGGTCTAAAGGAAATGGCCTCAAGCTGTGCCAGGGGTTTAGATTAGATTTTAGGAAAAATTTCTTCAGAGAAAGGGTTGTAAGCATTGAACAGACTGCCTAAGGAAGTGGCAGAGTCACCATCCTTAGAAGTGTTCAAAAAACATTTGGATGTGGCACTGCAGGCCATGGTTTAATGATGAACATGGTGATGGTTGGACTTGATGATCCTAAAGATCTTTTCCAACCTTTACAATTCTCATGGAAGTTTGATGGGCATCTGCTTTTGAAAAGATTATGCTGAGCTTGGGTTTGATAGCTGCAGATTTCTATTATTGTTCAGTGGATTTTGGACTTTGAAAATTGGAGATACTGCTGATATCTGTTCAGTTATCTGTGCAGAGATAACCTGTACATCTGGGGAAGGGAATACACAACTACACCACTTGTGTAGGTGCACACAGCTTGTGTCTGGACATGAGAAATACCTAACATGCATAACAAGTCAGGCCTCAGCAAACTCATGACTCCTTGCAACTAATTTCAATTAAGTGCCTTTACAAATCTGAGAGTTTGAACCTAGCAGCCCCCATCAAAGGGCTGTGGAAGGCTGGAATGTGAAGGCAGAACAGCACAGCCACAATTAGCTATTCCACTGCTGGTCAAAACCTCCTCCACGGGGCAGAGCCAAGCACAAGCTCTCCTGGAGACTACACCAGTGTAATTACATGGCAAGCACACAATTCATTGCAGCATTTTCTCCTCCAGCCAGTTTTGCACCTGCAGGAAGATTTCACTGAGTGAGCCATCAAAAAGCTGGTTACATTTAGCAGCTTGAATAATTAGGAACCTCCTTGTTCCACAGTGATTCCACCAGTGCCTTTTATGCTTCAGTGCTTCTTGACTCCCTTTTTCTTCAAGCAACATTTTAATTTAGGCCTGTGCTCTCCATCCTGGAGAGCTTCATATATAATTCAGAGAAGGCTAAAGTGACTGGCCTCTCCATCTCTGTTTAACACCTTCATGTCAGCGAACAACCCTCTCTGTGCTAAATCCTTTCAGAGGCTAATCTGTGCCAGATCAAAGGGGAACGGCTTTTAAGGCAATCTCCACAGAGCTGAGGTGATTATTAATTCATTGGAAGGTCTCCTCTGAAGTGCCCATTTATTTTTTGTATGCTAATGCATTTAAAGTGGTTGACGGTTTAAACACAGCCCTAAATCACACAGTGAAATGTTTGCTGTAAGGGCTGATCTTTTATTTACAAAAAAATCCTGATACTGACTTCAGCCTTAGAAATCATTGGTTTGGGATTTATGTGCAGATAAGCTTAAACAGTTCTGAGGAGATTCCTTTAAAAGTGACCACTCACAGGTATTCACAAAATGCCTCAAGAAATGATATTAAAATAATTTCATGTTCTGAGCGTTTTTTAGCCTTACACGCTGGCTGACAGTGAACCATCCCAGCACACTGTCTGTCCCACAGCAGTTCACTCTGTTAAGTAATCAAACCACTCCTGTCTGCCCCAAACCAACCTGATCTACATGCTTTTCCAGGCTATGAAATGTGCTGCAATCCCCTGCACAAACCTTCCCTGCACACGTTCCTCAGCCAGCCTCAGAGCTGGCCTGAGTCCATGTGCAATGACAGGCATCAGTCAACAAAGGAAAGAAAGATATCAACCAAGCTTCCTTGGCACCCTTGGCTACTGGCAGCCCAAACCAGCCATCTTTTGGAGGTGTTCCTTGTGCTGGTGGTAAACATCACATCAGGCCACAGCATTTCACAGGGGACAGCAATAGCTGCTCTGTCCAGAGCTGCCAGCACATAACCCTACAGGCTGCCCCTGCTCCCTTCCTTCCTCCTCCCGCTCCTTGCTGCTCCTCCTGGCCTCTGCCTGACCCCCACAGCTCATCAGGGCTCACTGCTCCTGCTTTTCACGTCAATCCTTTTGCTGAACTCCTTCCTTCGTGCTGTCTCCTCTGGATTTCTCACTGCTCTCCTGTTGCCAGCAGCCAGCATTTCTAACATATCCTAATCACTTGGGAACACTGCCTTTGCTCCCACGCCAGTGGCCCTGTTGGAGGGATGTACCACCAGGACAGCTCTCTCTGCTCCCTTCCACCAGCTCCTCTCTCTTGTCAAAGCAGCACTACAGACTCATAATCCCTACAGCCTGCAAATCCCACTGAACAAAGTCTCTGCTCCCATCACCCTTCCAGCTGCTCACATGGTCTCACTGGTTTCTTCAGACAAACCAAACACTTCAGTCAGGCAGCCAAGGGCTCTTCTACCCACTGCATCTGCTCCTCTGCCTTTTTTCTGGCAGTCATGGGAAGATTCCCTGCCTCTGCATGCACAGCAATTCTTACTGACTTCTCTCTCACCCCCACAATACTTCTGCTTCCCTGCCTGGCTCCCCCTGTCCTTAAATCCTCCTCTGCCTTCTGCCCCTCTTTACTTGCAGCTCCAACTTGGTCCCCTGCGCATGGACCCCGTGACTCGCCTCAGCAATGATCAAATGCCATCTCTCTGTCTGTGATTTCAGATTTTTCTCCCCTAAGCACTGCATCTCCACAAACCCTGCCCGTGGCTGGTCCCACTCCCTGAGGAGTCTCTAATGAGAGCGTGACAATATCCTGCCTGCCAGGATTCATTCCAGCCATCTGCTATCCATCGAGGTACTTTTACTGCACCTCTGGCTGTGCCATCCCAGCAGCACAGACAGCTGCACGGGGGGTGCTGAGAACTGCAACAAAGGCAAGAGGTAATGATTAGAGACTCTTGATTTGTCACAAGCCATCAGAGACTCCTCTGACAGGGCTGATTTATATCACCCATTTCAAATGGAATACGGACTTGTACAGAGCGATGTGAAAATCCTTGCGAAGGCCAAGCAAGCCATAAACATTTGCAAGGCGCATGCTTGCCTTGGGTTTCTTTTTATCTCCTTGAGAGCCTGTGCCCCGTGGTGCCTTTTATTGTCACTGCACATGGAACTGAGCCCAAAAGATCACTCTCAGAGAGAGTATCCCACAGAAAGGAATCCTGTTTCAATCCTCTGTTGTAACAGGAAGCGGGGCGATTTTTCTCTTCTGTTTATTGTTATTTGCTGCATCAATCAGTGCCTCACTGAAGATTGCAAGGGGTTGTTTTTGTCCCTTGTTTGCTTTTAGAAGTGAGGGATGGTTGTGCTGAATTTTATACACGAAAACAGCTTGAATTTCTCTCTGTGTCTGAACTGCAGTATGTGGCACTGTCTGTTCACCATTTAGAAAGGAAATACTACTACAGCTCAGACTTTCTGTTGATTTTTGTCTTGTCCCAAGGTGAGAGAGGCTGCATAAAAAGGGACAGACCCAACCCCACGCAGGCACACAGCAAAACTGGCTTGAATTCAAGCCCAGGGATACTCACAGCTTGCTCAGGTTTTCCAGGCCTGTGAAGGCTCCATTGGTATCTTCTATTGTGCCCGAGATGTCGTTGTGGTCCAGTTCCCTGGGGGAAGGACAAGAGAGAGCTCAGAATCAGCACCTTAGCCCCAGTGTCACTGTTACAAACAAGTGGAGGAAGCTGCAAAGTGCCACATGAGAGCTTCCCATTTTCTCCTGACAGTTATCAGAAAATGCAGAGTCCTGCAGCAAAGCAGCACCAATCACTTCTCCTGCACTGACACATGGTGGGATGGTGCATTCCAGACAGAGCTCTGGCTTGTTCCTAGCTGAAACCCTCTTAGACAGCTGCTTTTTACCAAGTAGGTTTCTGTCCTTTTCTAGTTCTGTGCATCCAAACAGAAGGAAGAAAATGAAAACAAAGTGCCAAAATTAAACCGAAAGAAGCAGCTGTCCTTAAATGCTACTACCATGAAATAAGATCACTTTGGGTATTCCAGTGTATATGTGTATTTGTCTATAGCTGAATCTTAGGAAGATGATTTGGTGCATTTTCTACAAAGCTGAATCTTTTTCTGGCAATGAACTTGAAAACTCAACAAAGGAAAGCGCCAGCATCACTACACCAGCCTAACTCTGTATAACCATTTGAAAAAAAAAGAGAATTCCTTTTCAGAGTTAGCTTCTTTTGGCTTTCAAATTGACCATCAATTACAAGAGTCAAAGAGGTCTGAAGAAAAACAAGCACACAGAACAAACACAGAGATCCACAAAAGCTGTTTAAACAGACTGTTTAAAAATCCTTCCCTCCCAGCTTTTAAATCCAGCTAGCAATGAATACCCAGCAACACAGACAGAAATTCATCATTTCCAATGTTAAGTGAAAAGAAAGAAAAACTAAATAGGCTTTGTTGGTTTTGTTACATCACTCTGATTTAAAACCTGGCAAAACACAACACCAAAGTAAACCTCACCATCCTGATAACCCCTGAGCCCTCAGGTAACTCCTTTCGCACCTTTTGAAGATGATTATCAGAAGGTTTCCAGATAAAAAAATATTAAGAGTAAAAAGTAAAAGCCCCAGTCCCCCTGCATTTTGCAACACTCCAGACACAGACACCACAGTGTGACTTCTGTGCAGCACAAATGCACAGTAACTCACAAGAAGGGAAAACAAGTTTAAAAGAAAACCCCAGTTTCAATATGGGAATGGTTTTCCCTCAGCTGGCTCAGTCCTTGCTCCTTTCTCTGCTTTACTGTGAACTAAAGATGCAAGGAGAGGCGGCCAAAAGCTGCAATTCCTGTTTCTTAGCTGGCTTCAGCCTGAGACCTGAATCTCATGTCCCTGGAGAGCCCTGTGGATGTCAGGGTGATCTGTGGGTTGCTCTGTGCCAAAGGCATGGACAAAAACTCAATATCCTCGTGGGGTGTGGGTGCACATAATGCTGTGGTGGCCAAAGAGACGAGTCCAGGAGAATGCTTTGATGTCCTGGCACTTCCAGCACTATCCCAGTGGGACAGGAGCAAATGCATCCTCCTGGAGCTCAGTTTCTACATTTTCCCTACGGCTGCCAAGCCAATGTCCCTTGTTCTGTTTGTTTTTTAAGGGAAAATCCCTTCTCAGACATTTCTCCTCTTCAATTTCACCACGGGCTACTGGTCTTTGGAGCAGCAAACCCTTTCCCATGGCAGAGACAGACAAGTGGGAACAGCCTGTAGGAGCTCTGACACACACTTTTATTAATTGACTGCCACACATTGTGCTTTCTTGAAAAAAGGGAAAGAAAATGGTATTGCTTGTTCATCCAGTGGCAACTCAAAGGTTTAGTGTTAGAAAGGAGGAATAAAAACCTTTTTAACAAATGAGTGAAAATAGAGAGAGGGAATAAAAAAGAGTGGGGTATTTTGGCCCAGCTCTCTTTGTATTCCTGCTCCTCTCCCAGCCCCTGTTGCCAATTTCCTATTCTTTCTGGCTGGCTGAGCTTGAATGCTCCAAGCCTTGTTAATCATTGTGCTCAGGGGTCTCTGGGCCTGACCTCTATTTGAATAGCTCCACATTTCAGCAGTTTCACACCCACCAAAGGCTCCCCAACAATAGCCCATAATTAAAGCATGCTCAGCTCTTTTTCACCAGGTGCAGGACCCAATAGGCCTTTCTCTTTATTAAATTAGAGCTCGCTCACACACTCCCTCTCGTCCTCCCCCCTCTGCCCTGGACATAAAAGAGGCTCCACATTCACTGCAGAGCAAAGAGAAGGACCAGCTTCCCTTCCCCTCCATTTTTCTTTGGAAACCTTTAGTTCCGGTCTTGACAGCTGCCTCAGAGAGGTCCCTTTCTGAATGCCCAGTGCCTGAAAGGCTTTGGCTTAACTTTAAAAAAAGCAAACAAAACCCAAACTCACTTTCCAGTCACTTCCTTCACTATGAACTTCAAAAAAGAAAAGAGTAAGATGCAAAAAGTACTGTAAAGAGGGGAGATTTTTCTGTTCCCATTTCCTTTTAATGACTCAGGCCACAATGGGCTTCTGAAGAGGAATAAAAGTATCAAAGTGTGTTTTTTTCCCTTTTGAAGGAAGAATTAAATCAGTTTGCTGAACCCAACCAGCTTGGGAACGTGTCTGGTGCTGTCACAAGGACTGTGAGAACTTTGTGGTGTGCCAGATGAAGGTGCTGAGCCTGCAGCTCCCAGAGAGAGGAGGAGAGCAGCCAGCAGCCCTGCAGGTTCCAGAAAGGAGACAGAGGCATCATATCTGCAGGAGTGGAACTGGATTCCCCATCTTCTGATGTCCATAAGACAAGCCCAGATGTACAGTGTATAATGGAACAATGCATTCCACAGGAGGTCACACTGATCTGTCTAATGGGCTCCACCACTCCTAAAACCTCACCAGTGGTACTTGGACTAGGCAAGCTCATTTCCAGAGTCATGTTTCCAGGTGTTACATTGTGTCAGTGGTTTTGAAATAAAAGTCTGTGGTAAATGGCCAAAGCCAGCACTGGATGGATCATTTTTGCAATTCAGTACTTGGGCACATGAAACTTTGCCCTTGGCAACTTTTTGGTTTTTCAGGGTTTACCATGAAAATCAGAGCACAGGACGTTCTATAGGCCCAACTACATTAAAGAGAAAGACTTCTGATTACTTGCATGGTACCTGCAAAAGCTTCTTATTTCTGTGCCTGGACTGAAGTGCCTGGGTGAAGCTTCATGTGTAGTTACACTTTTGGTACAGTCAGATCCCAAGCCCAACCTCTACATTTCTTTGTTTTGCCATTGTTTTTCCCTTAACATCATCTTAGCTCATAATTTTATGTTTAATATTCAGTTAAAAAAAAAATAATGACACACAATGGCTCAAAATAGCACATTTAAGAGGATATTCAAATTTCCAGTGTTGTCAGTGGAAGGAATCGTTCCCTGTTCCTTTTGAGTGCAGAATGACCCAAAAGAAACGAAGCTTTTCTAATAACTTCAATTAAAGTCAGTATGACAGCAAAAGAAATACTGCTATTAGCTGGGACCTCAGGGATTTTTGGTCAGCTGAGGTGGCTTCAGAAACCTGAAACTGCCAGACATGATCACCCAAAGCATCTTCGAAGCAGAACCATCTGGCAGAACACAAACTGTGGAGGGAACATGGGTGTGGTCTGACAAAAGCTGAGAGCAACTTACAGGACACGGAGGTTTTTGAGTCCCCTGAAAGCACCTTCTGCAATATGGTTGATGGAATTGTGGCTCAGCCGTAGCACGTGCAGTCCCCCGAGGTCTGCCAGGCTTCCCTCGTCCAGCCTTGTTAGGTTGTTGTAGGAGAGTATCCTGAGGGAAAAAATGCACAACAGCTCTTGTCAACCCATCTGGTGTTTTCCAAACTCCCCTGTGCCAAGCAGTGCCTGCCTCCCACAACCACCTGACACGAGGTGATGTTCTGGGTGGATGTGTAACAGCTGGATTAGGAAATGGGATTGCAGCCTGCAAGTGCTGCCACAGGACAGCCATGGGGAAGCCTGGGTGACACTCGGGGAGCAGGGGCAGCTGGTACCCAGCTGTGGGGGAATTTTCTCTCAGGTACAGAGAGAGGCTGCCCCAGAAGTGACTGAGAGCAACAACACACACACACTCTGTCAGCTACAGCAGGGAGAGCTCCTCCTGCCCCCATGTATTGGGATATTAAGAGAGACAGGACCACTGGGAGATTAAAATATGATTTATGGCCTCAGTCCCAAGGAGTGAGAATGTCTTCACTGCTTAAGCCGGGAGCTCATGGTCAGTGGTCCCAAGACCACAGGTTACAAGGGGTTTTAAAGGTTTACTAGCCAATCATCTACTGCCACACATATTAACTTTCACACCAGTAGCTAATTAAACTGTATCACACGTCCTGCTGCAATGTGGGCATTTTTACCCAATCACACAGTGACACACAAACTACCTGTCACACCTTAAAACTTCTTACTATTTCTGTAACTACTTCTATATCCAAACTTTAAAACCTTAAAACTTTCCATTACCTAGCTTAATATGTCTCTATCTATATTACAAACCCACACATTCTTACTTATGGTCTCTAAATTTGGAAGCCTTTTCCAAGGTCTCAGCTCGAAGCCTGTATTCTCTCCTGTATTTAGGCCTCCATGCACAAGACTCTGAGAATTTTCTGTGCCTTGATTCCCCACATCATGGCTGGGTGAGTGTCCCCACAGACAGAGGCAGGGCTCAGCTGGCTGTACTCAATCCTCACCCCCATGTGGAGTCCCTCTGAGGCTTGCAGGGAGAAGCAGCCCTGTTCCCCACGCCCTGAGAGGTGCAGAGTGATGTCACACAGATGGATTTTGGAGTTCACACACGCTCTTGGCAGGGTCCAGGCTTCTGTACTCAGGAGGTGCCTTATCGTTCTGCACTTGTGCACAGCCAGCCCCAGGCTCTGGGTGTGGGTGCCTCTGCTCCACCCCAGTCCAGAGCCAAAAGCATTTCACCACAAGGCAATTGAATGCTTCCTTTCATGCACAGAAAGGAGGTGTCTGCTGTAAACCAGCCACCTTTCCTTCCTCCCACTCCCCTTTGTCAAGGAGCATAGTTTGCCTTAAATCCTCTCCACTTACAAGAGACTGTTGGATGGTTGGTTTTTTTTTCCATCTATCTCTTCCCCTTGCCTGTATTATCTCTGGTCTGGGAGATTTTTTTAAGCACTGCTCCTGTTGCAGTTTGGAAGCTGCTTTTCTCTCCCAGCAAGGTGCAGATGAGGCTTTGGAGCTGTGATACTGAGGGCACACCCTGGAAGCTACTGCAGCCACCTCACACACTGTGCAACCACCTTTTATCCAGAATAAAGCCCTGCTGTGGAAGGCCAGCTTGGATTGTCAAATGAGGGACCTCTCAGAGTAGCAGCAGGCACCAGATTTTCAAAATCATCTTAGTGACCTGGGAGTACAACTCACTTCAAAAGATGTGAGGGTTTGGGCTGCTCAACTTTTGAAAAAGTGAAACAGCTTTTGAACACAGCTTTTGAACGAGCACTGAAATTCTGCACTGTACAGACAAGAAAAAAAACTTCACTGAGTTCCAAACCTCCAAATTCCTCTTCTAGTACTGCCTGTTAATGAGTCTGCTTAAAAATGTGTCTAGGGCTTCCATGAAAGTAACTGCAAAGTCAAAACCTAAGTTCACAGAGACACATACTCCAAAGCACTGAGAGTGTCATTTATTTGGCCAAGGTGCTTGCTATCTTTAGGCTGTGTGAGTAGGCAGAGAGCAAGCTCTGGAAAAAATTTAGCAAAGATTAATGAGTTTGAAGGTATGGGACAACATACTTTCATTCCTAAAGAAGCTGTAGTGTTAGTTATGAAGAATTGGCATCTGGTCAAAATTATGTCCTCACCTACTATTAAAGAATTTGGCTTTAAAATAAATTTTTTTTTCAAAAGTAATCTTAAACCTGGCTGAGAAAATAAATAGTTCATTTTGATTCCGCACATAAGAGCTCCTGCCGCAACTGGTGAAGGCATGTTCCCTCTGTTTGTTTGGATGTCACCCCAAGATGGACAGACAGCAGCAGGACATGGAGGCTCTCAGTGGCGTCACAAATGGAAGGTTCCAGGAGCTACCACACCTGGCAGTGGCTTCTTCAGCACTGGATTGGCCACAGGACAGGCCAATCTGCAACACATCAGGTTTCCCCCTCAGCCCAGCAGTGTAGATTACCTGGGTGAGAGAAGCCAGCAGATCTCTGCTGCTTCCCTGACCCTGGCATCTCTCTTACCAGTGAGAAATCACTGGAATGAATAAATGGCAATGTTTTCTACATAGCACTTCCAGCCTGGTGAGAAGTAGGAGATTTTGAGCACCGTGCCAAAATTGGAACAGAAAGGGTTTAACCAGAACCCTGATGTGCAACTGGAGCTGCTGCTGCCAGCCTGTTCTGGATCAAGTACATCTAACACACTTCCATAGCAAGCTACAGGTAAAAAGGGAAAGACCCAGCAGCCAAGCCACCATTGACCTCGGAAGAAATCCTGTGCTCCCACTGTGGATTTTTCCATAATGCTGATGCTCTAGCACCTGACTGGTGAATACAATCAGCCCTTTCTCATGCTCAGAACAAGGCAAGAGATTTCTTTCCTTGTCAGCTTTTACATCAGACCAGAGTCTTGGGGTCAAGTTTTGTCCCAGCAACTGAATGAGAGGTAACTCCTCCTTCAGATGACCAACTCCCTCTTTGGAAGACTCTGAAATTCATTCCCTGTACAACCACAGTGGTTTTGAGTAACTGAAACTAGGAGATTTAGCAACAATGAGGAGGTGAGCAAGAATCTTTCAATCAGAATGAAACATACACAACTAACAAAGAGCACGTGTCAGTCTAGATGTATCTGTGGCTTCCTTTCCTCACCCTTGAATTTCAGCACAGACCTCTCCTACAGGTACTCTCTGGCTGTGGGAGTTTCAGTTTGGAGATCTGATGGCTCCCTGCAGCAGCCTTACCCTAAAGCCAACACCTGAAAGAGCTTGTAGTACTTTGCAGGGATGTGACAACACCCACACAATCGCCTTTCCCATCTCAGGCACTGTGTCTCTGGCCTCACACTGCAGCACAAGCCTGCCTGTCAGGTCAGGCACACCCCAGTGCCTCACACCACTGGGCATTTTCCAAATCTACCCCGTCCTGCACAGCAGGAGTGAGTCCTGCACCCGAGTTTCTGCAATTACTGCTTCCAAGACAGGCCAGCTCACTGTTAGAACTGCTTGTTGGATGAGATCCCAATCCATACCCAAGAAAAAGGACTCAGCATGACAAGCAACCTCCAATTTAATCCTTGAGGGTTTGCAAGACAGTGTCATGTAGAGAAGACAAACTTAGGTCTCCCTAAAGGAGTTCTGACATTAGCCCTGCAAGGTGCAGATGGGCATGACCCATCCCATCTAACCCAGGCTGAAACAAAGCTCAGCACAGGCACCAGAGATTTGGTCCTGAGAATAGAAAACTCTCAGATGTGCAGTCATCTGCATTTGGCTGTTCCAAGGATTCAACAGTGAGTGCCTTGGCAAGGCAGGTTCCCCTTTTTTTCGATGCTTCAGATTTTAACAGACCAAAGGCAGAGCACAGTTCCAGTTCTGATCTGCTGCCTTGAAGAGCTCTTCATTAGCACTGCCTTAATCTAGCAGAATATCATGTGAGGACCTACATGTGAAAGAACTGCAGCTGTCCACAGAACTGTACCAGGCATGGGCAGTTCTGCAGCAATTTGAAATTTTAGGTAATTAAACAATCATGTGTTTGTAAATTAATATGTAAATAAAGTATTTCCTTGTGTCTTCTAAAAATAACAACATCTGAACAAATAATTTGAGTTTAACAGAAGATCACAGGGCTAGCATGTTAATTCTAAATATAAAGGAATTACATGTGTCATGTCTACCTGTCTCTGAATCCACAGCCCAAAGGTTTCAGCACTCACAGCTGGGTGGGGAAATGCCAAGCTCTAGTGTGAGAGCAGAGTGAGGCCTCTGGCAGCAGGAGGTTGCTTTACCCATACTGCTTTTTGGTGGACAGGAGAATCCCCAACAATGTTTAACATTTTCCTGAACCAAGCAGAATGAATTCCTGTTCCACTGACCACGTCCCAATTTCACCAGAAAAAAAAAAGAGAAGCTTTCCACAGTCCCACCGAGGAGATGGCAGCTACTTCTGTAAATACTGCAAGCATCCCTGTGTGTCTCTTCAAAAAGACATTAAGCAGTGCCACAGACCCCAAAGACACCCTTGTGGGGCTGCCCTCAGCAGCAAGGCCTTCCTTCATTTGTCAAGCTGTAAACCTCAGGAGAGCAAAGCCAAGGTATTCACTTTTCAACAACTGAACCCTACAGGAAGGATAAAGCGTAAACAGGAGAAACAAGGAGAGCTGCCTTTAAAGGGTCAAATCTCTGCTGGTTGAAAGCATGTTCTTTGTAAATACAGAGGATAAAGTAAAACTTCCTTCAGGCTGTACAGTTATTATATGGCAAGTTACAAGTCTTGTAACTCGCTAGCTAAAAACGTTGGCAAGCCACAGCTCACAAGCTCTCCAGGGTCTTTTGGCACTGTGCACTTTAAGTGGGTTCTAGCCTTTGTTTGTGGTGTAAATCTGTTTTAACCAGGTGCTCTGAAGGTCATAACATCATAAATAACAAGGGCATCACTTGGGAGCCTGCAGTTCCTACATTTCTGCAGGTTGATACAGTGGGAGCTGGAAGTCCTGAGAAGACTCCTTACTCCCCTCTCTCCTGCCAACATTACACAACAGAAACCAACTTACAGCTCATGCAGCTTCTGGCAGAAGCTCCAGCCATCGGGGTTGATGCGGGAGATGGAGTTGTTGCTGAGGTGCAGCTGGTGCAGAGAGGAAAGGCCATAGAGAGAGCCACTGTTCACTTCTGTCAGGCTGTTATATTCCAGGTGGCTATGGAGAAAAGTCAGAAGGAATTGATAGATTAGCAGCACTGGTCAAATGCTGAAAGGATTTCCAAAAAGAACTGGGATTTTAGTCATTCCCACATACCTTTCTACATACCCATATGGACACATGCATGTGTGGGCATTTCTTGTCAAACAAAGATAGAAATTCAAGGACAACACAAAGGAAATGTGTGCCCACAAGATGTGACTAAGCTACACTGCAAGCAAACTGGGCTTAAAACATCCCATTCAATTTGTATTTGCAGAGTCTCAGTTGTGTGACAGCAGCACCCAGAAACATGCTGCCTTCATCACCTGGGACCTCGCAAACACACCTGGAAGCCAAATGTGTTGGAAGCTTCAAGTATTTCTCTGCAATAACTAATCAATTTATTCTCTGGTATGGAAAGAAAACACTAAGAATGGCCAGCTTGATTTCTAGGTATCCCATGAGGTGGAATAACACTGTCTGCAACAGAGTTTCCATCTATCAGTCAAAACAAATTTGCAGAGGGCAGATAAAGACCAATTGAGATAAATGCTGAATGTTCAAATTGTCAAACTTTCAAAGGAACAGTGCCACAGCTTTAAAAACAGTGCCGTTTTTATTGAACACCTGTTGAAGCAGTGAGCTTTTGTAAACAGTGGCTGCTAACAGAAACAGAAGCTGCTGCAGCAGCTCTGGGCATGCAGGACAAAGATAGAAGCACAAGAAGTGGCACAGGTGCCCACAGGTCTCTGCGAAAATACAGAGAAGGATGTGACAGCAGCTGAAGCTGTTTAAAGGAAAAAAGCTCATTTCTCCAACTTACAGAACTTGCATTTTGGCCAGACCCCAGAAAGCCCCATCAGTCAGTTTGCTGATGTTGTTGCGCTGGAGTTTCAGGACTTCCAAGCTGTCCAGTCCCTGGAACGTCAGGCCTTCAATCAGGCGGATGCGATTTCGGTTCAGCTCCCTAAAATCACCAAGGCCAGACAAGTTTATTAAACCCCAGTCCTTTCTCACAAAGTCATCTGTGCAGCACACAATGGGGACAGCAATGCCAGCAGCTCCTCTGTGTCAGTGGTTCCCAGGAGACAGCAGGAGAGCACCGGAAACTTTCAATCCCAGAGCTATCCAGGGAAGGCAGCTGGGTGTGATTGCCTAAACAAACTCACCCCGGGACAGACTTTCACTGCAGAGAAATAACAGAGTGCAGCAATTCCTCTTCATCCCTCCTCTCTCTGCACTTCTTTTAAACCATTGATCCTTCTCATCAATTTTCACACTTCATCCTCCCTCAAGTGCAGACATCACTTGAACCAATACAGTCAACTGTTGGCATTATTTCCCTTACAATCCATTGTTTTTATAGGACTTGTAACTGCCCAGTAAAAATGTCCTCTGAAACATGCAGGTCTCCTAAAAGTGTGGACCCAAGAGGAAACTTTATGGCCAAGTCTGAAAGGAAAGCTTTCAGTTCCCCTGACAAATGTCACTTTTTTTTTTCTACTATCAGAAACTAATGAAGAGTGAAAGAAGTTTTCTCCAATAACAACTCAGTCTTAGTATTTGTGTACACAAAGGTTTCCAGCCTGGTTCATTAAATTTCTTTTTTATTTCCCTGGGTGAGAAAGGACCCCTAAATTTTGGCAGTATCTTTTTTCTGAATTGCAATATGAACATCACCACAGAACAGTTTACCAACCTATATCAGTCTTATGGATTGCTTGACCCAGACATACCAGATGAAAATCCAGTTCTGTAAAGTCCATGGAAAACTTCGACACAATGCACTAAAAGCTGCAGCTAGAGCTTATAAAACTGATACTTTTCTACACATACAAAGATTAAACTAAGGATAGTTCCCTGTTCAGTGTTTGTGTTTATGAAAATGGTGGAGGTTCCAACATCTGAACTTGTTTTGGAAAAGATGAAGAAGCCATAGAGACTTTAAGCTTACTTTTCAACTGCCTAAAAAAACAACATTGAACTTGCACTCAAGCTGAGTATAATTAAAGTCAAGTAAGCAATAAAGATTTTGCAGGCCTAAAGTCCCTTGTCATACTGCACTTCCTGGGCTATTAGTGAAACAGGCTTTGCCAGAAAAAGAACTGTACACAAATTCTACAACACACCAATCTGGATAACTTGCAATTCATTCATGTTTATCTGTAGAGTTAAACAACCAGCTTTGAGGCTGTCATTAAGAGTACCAATTACTCCATCTCCCAGTGCAAACCATGTTCCTAAACAGAGTGAGTTGTTTTCATTATGGTTCTGCACATGATGCAGTCAAACACAGTGAATTAGAAGCCTTCACTCAATGGACAGCAATTTCCTACTGAGAGGTAAGACTTTTCAGATGCATTAAATGATGTGTGCCCCTATCCCATCCCAAACTGGCTATAAATCCTGCATGTATGCAGACACAAATACACACACAACAACTATACACACACACAAATACACAGAACAACAACTGTGTGTGTGTTAACTCATCTGAGCTGCAATTTTCGCTGCCCAAATATCACCTCACAGTTTAACAGCCTTCCCTCACTGCTTTTTTATTGCCACATAAAGATACCTGTGTGGCCTTGAAACACTAACATGGCAGCTGAGTTCTGTCACTCCCAATAGAAACGTCTTGTAAACCTCTCTTGTACCACAGACACCAGCACCTTGCAAGGGAATGGATTTGTCTCACTCTGTAGAATGCAAAAGATGCTGATCTCTGCTGCAGCATTCCTCCCTCCCTCCCTTCCCACTTGATCCAAATAATGGCCTAAAAGCCAAGAGTTACAAGACAAAAAGGACCCTCTCCCAGTGTGTCCTCCTAGGAGCTGGCAGAGGACTCCTGCATAGTGGATTCTACATTTTGTACATGGTAGGCGAGGATGGGTGACATTTGGTGTGCATACCCCCAGCGTCATTTTATATCCATAAAGCGTGCTGAGCTTAATTAAAGTGGGCATTTGTACTCACAGTTGTATTAGCCTGGGCAGCCTGAAGGCCTTGACAGGAAGCTGAGTGATCCTGTTTTTACTCAGACGAAGTGTTAGCAGGGACCGTGACAGGCTATCAAAAGCACCAGGCTCCAGGGTGCTGATTCTGTTGCTCCCCAGGTAGCTGCAATAAATCACAGCAGAAAAATGAACAGTGCTGCCAGAAATCACCTTTTATCAGCATTTGGTTGGTCTCCAGACAAGCTGATGAAACTACAGAGATGGCTTCAAACCAGCTGAATTTCTGGCTGCACAAAAGGCACAGGGCCTTTCCCAGGGTCTGTGATGAATGTGCAGAATTGCTGGGCACTTCCAAAGAGCTCCCTGACATCCTCCTATTTGAACAAGGCAATCAGGAGTGGAAGCCAGAAACTGGAGACTGTTCCAGTGCAGGATGATGCTATTCATTCCCCATTTGTCCCTTAGTATCTGCCCCAGAGGTCTTATTTGGATCCTAGTCTTAGCCACAGGGGGCTGTTTCTGCAGGACAACAGGCAAACATCACTCACAACATCACTCTCTTACACCCTCTTGCAACCAGGAACACAAAGTTTGGAGTAAACTTTAATGCAGCCAGACTATTTGCCTGCACCTCTTCACACCTAAAATACAGATAATTTCATGTTTCTCTGAATAGGCAAACATCCTGTTGGGAGGGTGTTACTCTGCTTGACCCCATTTTCTTCAAATAATCAGAGACATTTCTGTTCTCAATATTCAGAAAGCCACTTTAATGATGAAACAGTTCTTCTCTCTCCACTCTTCTAGATACAGTTTGCAGTTGTCAAGACACCCACATATGAGGGATGTAGGGTATCTGAAAGATACCTTTTCTCTGTAACACAATTAATAATGATCCGCATTCTTTATAGCTACATCCGAAACCAAACAGCACTCAAAAAATAACCTGACAACAGTGACAATGTGCTGCCTTCTAACACTCCTTTGCACTTAAAAACATGACAAATAATCCCATACTTCTCATGTTCATTACTCCTTATTTTTTAAAGGTTTGAGGCCCTTTTCTCTGCTGTGGTAACTCAACAAAAGCAGTTCCCAACAAGAAAAACTCACAGCTCCTTTATGTGAAGTCCCTGTGGAAAGCAGCCGTTTCGGATTTCCGTGATGTCATTGAAACTCAGGTCCAACGTTTCCAGGGTAACGTAGGGCTGCAGTTGACTGGCTTCAATGCTGCGGATCCTGTTGTGATGCCTGGAACAGTCAGGAGGGGAAAAGGAGACTATTTAGTTCTCTTAGAAAAACAGAAAGAATATCCGAGGCTGCAGCAGGCCCCCAGGCTGGCCCTGAGTTTGTGCACTCAGAGTTATGGTGGCTTTTTAACAGCAGTCTGAAGAGAAACCCATTCCAGAGAGACATTCCCCAATCCCCTCGCTGCTCCTCTGGCTACAGACCAGCTCACAGGTATCTGCAGGCTTCCAGACAGAACTATTGACTCCACTCATCAGTTTTGCTTCCATTAGTCTGGGCTCTCCTACAAGCCTTTACTTCCAAATGGATTTGTTACATGCAAGGACTACAGGGCTGTTTTTGAATCCCAAAGGCAAGGAGTGCAGATCAGTGGCTTAACCAACCTGCCAAGAATGTGACTTTCAGAGAAGGAAACAAATAAGTAAATACAAACTCAACAAAAGTTACATAACATTCTTAATTCCTAAGGATTCTTCTGAAAACTCCCAGCTTTGCACTGTGCTAGAATGATTTGTAAACCACAGAAATAAGAAGGCTTGCAAATGTTCTTCCAGGCATTTCCTTCTCTTTTGCTGCTTTTGTCCCACTGTGGGATTAGGACAACTCTGCAGTGCCAGTGCCTGCCCAAGCACCAGCTGCAGGATCAGACCCTGCACTGATCATCTGTGTTTGCTGCCTCGCCAGGACAGCCTGAGGGATTCAATCTAAGGTTTTTCTTTAGAGAAACTCCTACCAACTGCCCCCAGGGTTTCCACAGCCACCAAACAGTTAAATACCTTTAGACCTCATCTGTGCTCAACAAGGTTCAAGTAAAAATCACCCCCCCCACCGAGTCCTTTCCTCTGACTCCTTTCTGGCCTGAGTCAGTAGAGAACAGTAATCAATTTAAAAAATACATTGTGCATTAGTCACAAGAGGCAGAGCACATGCCTGATGTGAATTTAGACCAGTCACTGATATTACTGGCAAGGCTGTGAGGGAGGCACTCCAAACAGAGACGCTCACCAGACACTTGGGAACTTGCTGAATAATAAGAGATAGTAAAGAGAGTTCAGACAAGTCCTGTGCCTCAATCCATCCAGATACCCACTGGGTGAGCAGAGGAGGGGAGAGCAGCCAGTGAAAGCACTCCTGGATACAAGTCCCAGCTCCCCTGGCAGTGCATCAGCTCTTTGACACAAAGAACTGAGGGATGCCTGACACAGCTTTTTGGGCACTGAAGCTTACAGCTGTTTAGGAGCCCATCTTCCCCAGCTTCACCCCCACTGCAGCCTCTCCCAGGGGTTCAGAGGAGCTCCTTTCAAAGCAAATCTCCTCCCTCTGACAGAAAATGCCAGCAGCACATGGCAAGGGACCTCCTCCCCACACTGGGATCTGCTCCTTTACCCTCCCTGGTATTAAAACCAGATTGTTTCACCACAGCATTTGCTGGTGTCCACAACAGGAAGAGTGCAAAATCTGCAACCCCAGAACAATTTGCTTTTGGGAGACTCACCCTTTAAACAGCCAGCACATGGCCCTTGCCTAACGCTGAGAAAATAGGCACAGAAACACTACTTTGACTGAAGAGTTTAGATGGTAATTAATTCAGTGCAGGCTCAGAAAACATTAAGGACAAATTTTACAGCACTATAGCAGTGTGCTGCTAATACAATGCAACATGGTGTCAAGAAAAATCAAAGGAAAGTCATAATTTATGTCTCCAAACTGGTTATTCCATGGGTTACTGGCACACAGGTCTCCACAACCACAACTCTTTCAAAGGCAATAACATGGCTGCTATCCAAAGGACCAATATTCATTTACAGCTGGGAATAAAGTCTGAATTTTCACATCCATGCACCTAGTAGGACAGAGGTACACTGAATTTATAGTATAGTGAGACTAAAATACAGGAAAAATCACTACACCCAGAATTTCATGACCTCCATCAACTAAACACATGGACAAGGAGAATTTCTTTCCCCCTAGGACTAGTTGTTAGGGGTTTTTTTGCAATTAACTCGATAAGTAGAATCACGGAATTAACAAATTTTAATCTTTCTTTTCCTCCTAAAAAGAAGAGCGCCCATTAAATGTGCATCCAAGCCTGATTCAGGAGAGTACCTCAACACAGACATAAGTGAAAGCAAACCACGAGCACGTTTTCTGGAGCTCTCCTGAAGCAGGGGCTGCGAGTTCAGCTCTGATCTCATCTAAGCTGTGATGGCTGAGATGAATCTGGCTGTAAATTAACAGGAAATGAAGGCTTGTACAAACGAACGTGGAGAATCTATAAATCACCTGACAATCCCTACACAGGGCAGTTAAGTCTGCAAGGGACTGAGAGCACAGAGTGAATTTGGACATGAAATGCTCTTCAGAAGCCAATGTTTTTTTTGTGGAGTGGTTTTTTTTGAGTATTAATATTTCTGTGCTTCAGTTGCTCAACATATATCCACTCTGACTGACTGCCAGATCTCCCAACCCATCCCAGAAGACAGACTTGAAGAAGGGAAGAAAGGGACAGGAAAGAACTATTTTGGTTGAGCCATGTTCACAGTTTCCAGGTGACTTCTGTCTGTTCGTCTCTTGCTTTTCATGTGCTGCAGCTGGCAGATGAGATGGATACATTATTTTACACAGGCAGAAAAACTGGCTCATTTCTCTCCCTCTCCCAGTCTCCTTCAAACATGGGCTGACTCCAAATGTAACTCTCAGCTCCAAACACCATCCCGGGCCAGTCCCAGCTGGAGAATGTCAGACAGTTCGCTGCAAAGCACTGCACCCTCTCAAAGCACTGCACTTCAAACAAAGCCTGTGACTTTTCCTATATACACCATGTGATATGAAGGCAACACAGCCCAAACCTTTTACTAGTTTGATTACAATTTATTTTTCATTCTTTTGGTAAGAGCCCAAAAGAGATTTAACCCTTACTGTTCCTACTTGGATCCTCTCAGCTCTCCTGCCTTTGTTCCCCTGTTTATCGCAAGAGAGTTTTACAGAAAAAAAACAAAAAATCCAGCGATGTTACAAGTTTGCCTCTCCCCTTTATCTCTGACTGGAAAAGGGCTGGATGTTTCCCAACCACTTCACACTGGGTTGGCTTCAAATGTGACAGATCAGATTTTAGTACCAGTTGCCGAAACCAGGCGTTAAAGCACAAATAATCGGTGCTTGCACAACCAACACCTTCAGGTATCCTTTCCTCTCCCTGCTCCTTAGGTATCACAGCCTGGAAACAGCTTTCCCTGCCTCACTTCAGCCAGTGTTACCTCCAGAGTATACAATGACACGGCTTCAATGTGAGATTGTGCAATTAGAGCCCGGAGTGGGAGCCAAGTCTCTTGGTTTCTATTCCCAGCTCTGGCACCGACTCATCTGCCTTGGGCAAGTTCCTTAACCCCTCTCTACCTCTGGCTTTCCAATGTGCATGGAAAAGGATTATCCAGCTAGGATGATGCAGCCTGTGCTGAGGACTAAAAATCCAGAGTGAAAGCAGCTCAAGTGAAAAAGAAATCATAGGAACTAAGGAGCCCATCCAAATCCATTTAGGTTTGTTTATGAATATGGGAGGACCTGGTTAAAACAACTGAGCTTCCAAGTTCATACCCAACGTCATTCCCAGAGACACCTCATCTGCAGTGAACTCAGACCTGGAACTGGAACACCCCTGTGCCAAGCCAAGGTAACTCAGTGATCACTTTTACCCTCTCTGTACACATGGCACTTGTTCAGGAACTTCTTCACCCTCGGGTCAGCACCAGCTACAGCCGCAGAGGGAGAGGAGAGCGGGGCGGATCCACCCTCCAGCCCTTTAGTTTAACCTGCCTGAATCCTGGTTCAACAGCCCGAGGTAGCGCAGCCTCTGAGCCCTTGCACTTTGCACCGCCCTTGGACAGACCCCTCGGGCTTACAGGAGATTTGGATCAACCTCAGCCAGCTCTCTGCTGAACCAAACCCGAGAGGACCCCATGAGGAAACAAACGCGCGCTCTCTGCTCCTCCGGGCTGAGAAAAACAAGCAGAACGTTCCAGCGAAGCCAAAGCGTGTTTGGGTTTGCTCTGAGTCGGGAGGGAGCTGAAGGGGGTGGCAGGAAAATAACAGGTGGCGCAAAGTCAAAGGCTTGCAGCATTTCCAGGAATCTCAGCTTGTATTTTAGAGGTAAAGTTACACTTTAATCCCGGTGCGTTTCCTCATTCGAAGCGTCTTTGTGAATATTTATTTGATAAACAGGCTGTGAAACATTTTCCACCAGACCTAATAGGGGAAGAATTCACCTTCCTCTTTGCAGCAAGCAAGGAGAACACTACTCAGTTTAATTTAAACCTTAGCCTCAAACTCCTCGTGTGAAATGGATGCAAAGGGCAGCACAAACACGTTCCTTTGTTGTTTGAGCCACATTCACTCACCCCAGCAGCTGCCCACTTGAAAGCTGACAGTGGAAAATCAAAGCAAGCAGACCCTCAGACAGGAATGCACGAGGGGCTTTGCTTGGGCTGATTTAAATACAATCAGCACAAAACCTCCTGGTTCAGACAAAGCTTGAATTAAGGCTGCCGTAGCAGAGTCTGCAGTGTAAATGTTCAGTGTGAAGAGAGGCTAAAAGGCAGGGAGAAGTCACATGCCTGGCCTTCATGTAGTGTCAGCTTACAGATCTGGCCAGGCTCACCAAAGAAAGAGGAAAGCTGTAATACAGCAAAGCTATTAAACGAGCACCTGTTATAGGCATCAAAAATAAAACTGAGCTTCTAAAGAGGGGCTCTGCACCTTGGGCAGGGTTCTATTAATATGCCAGCACATTTTCAAAATTAGCGTACAAGGGAGATCACAGGACTAGAAAGAAAGAGATTTAAAAAGTTCAGGGTTTGGTTAGTATTTCCATCCTGACTAAGTACTGAAGAAACAAAATGCTGGAGCCAGAAAGAGTTATGGGGTTTGCTACTGAAGGACAGGCAAGGTTTGGTGTCAGAGACTGGCCCTGCAAAGAGAGGGAGATCAAAGGCAGCGTAACCGGAGAGGGATCACACACACTGTGACTAACACATGCCTGGGACTACCTGCCCTCCTCCTCCTCAGCTCAGAGGAGATGGAGAGCCACTACTGATCCTTCTAGAAACACTGAAGAAGATCAAAGACATGGGTTCCTAAGCTTTCACCTTACGTGATTTGCTATTTGATTTTAGCCTATCACTCACTACACAAACACGAAAAATAATAAATAAAATCATCATTTCAGAGTAGACAGCAATGCCTGAGTAATTTTCCTAACAAGGCAAGAAGGGAAACTGATAATCTGGAAGATGAATTTGCATTTACAACAGCAGCAACATAAATGTTTCTGCTTTTCCTGGTCACCTTCTTACATTCAATAACTGAAGACCTAAGTGATTTTTATTAACACGGGCAGAAGGAAGGGGAATAATGTCATTGGGACCTGCACATCAGCTTTGACTCAAAGTTCAAACAATTTATCAGTGTAGAACTTCTTATGTGGCTTTAACATTTTACTCACAAATTTTACTTCCAAAGACTTATTTCAGAAAACTTTTCCTTCTCTACTGTAACTTGTGAAACGTCTGCCTTGGAGTAGAGTGAAGCCATCTCTGCAGCTGAAGATGAAGTAAACACGCAGGTGACATGCTGGAAGTCCGTGTCACACCATCCTCTAGCTCTTCACATAAGACCTTCCCAGAAAAGGAAGGTCTGATGTGCATGACCCTCACACTTCCCAAGTGCTCTGGATAGCCCCTCTAGTTGTCTGACACTTTGCATTGCCCCATCAGCCTTTCCAGAATAATCCACGAGGCAAAGACTTTGTACTGTCACAAGAATGTGTGTTCACATTCACAGTAAGAAAACTACATTTCTTATGGGAACTGCCCCACTGTCCCTTCAGAGTGAGGCTGCATGGCTTGCTGTTTGGACAGGAAGCAAGGATGCATGGGAGCTGCCCCCACTTTTCTCAGATGCTCTGAATCACTCCTTCCCTGAGGAATCCTGGCAGATTCCCAGGCTGTCACAGATACAGCTCTGTTTGTTCAGGTGCTGGCTGCACACACAACAAGAGCAGAGCAGTGGCAGGCCAGGCAGCCACCGCATTTCAGGGTCAGCCACACAAAACAAACCAGCCCAAAAAACACCACCCCCAAAAAGCCCAAAACCAAAAAAAACCACCCAAATCCCAAACCACTGGAAAAAGCCACTTGTGTAATTTTTATGGATATCTAAACTGTCCCTTAAAAGTTTATTTGCTCTTCCATAAGTCAGGATATTCCCTCTCCCTAGCACTCCTTCAGAAAAGGGTCTAAGATGCAGCAAACAAATTCCATGACCATTTTACACGGTTTTTCGCTTAAAGTCATATATAGGAATAATGCAGGAACAAACTGATGGAGCTATTCCAACTATATCTAACTACAGCAGAAAATCTGAAGATTATTTCTTCATCTGCTCTACATCAGCTTCACACCAGATATATTCCAGGGGGCTTTAGTTATCAGGTCGTGTTCTCACCCTGTTTTGTGGTTTAGGATGGAGAATCATGAAGCAAACTACCCCCAGCTACACACAGCTGGAACAAGACAGGGGGCTGAAAAAACAACCTGGATTTGGGGTTTTTTTTGAAGATAGAGGGGATGGAAAAAATGCAACCTTTCACAGTGAAGTGACTGTGTCTCTGTTCCAGGTCATGGATGTTTGGAGGCAGAAATCAGTCTGCGAGATGAGATTTGCTAATTCACCCCTTTGGGCCTGGGAGCAGCTGCCACCTGCAGAGGGCTGTGCTATGAACTCTATTCCCACAAGCAAACTCTTACTCACTCGCAGCAGTCAACAGGACTATTCATGTGAGCCCAGTGTGACCCAGGGGCTCTGTTTTCACTGTCTATTAAAGGCTACTCTGTGGTCACTCACGGGACCAAGCTCGTCTGCCTCTCACATTGATGAACTGCAACCACTGACCCTGGTGCACTCCCAGTGCCCTCAGAGCATCCTTGTGCTGGGGTACCCAACCATGGGCAGATGTTATCCTGCTGCCAGGCTCTTTCATAAGGCAGCCACATGGATAAGAGGCAGGGATCAAGCACTCTCTTTAGAATCTTTCACAGCAGCTGGACACAAGCAAAGGCCTGGATGTGATGCACAATCATTAACAGGTTTTGTTGAGTTAAGTATGAACTGCATGAAGGAAAGCCTTTCTTCTGTGGTACCCAAAACCATCACATACCCAGTGAGATACATATTCTCTTTGAATATTTCTGCACTAGCAGTGTTTATGTAAACATTCTGACTTCTTGCATGACCGTACACTGTGTGCTAGATCCACTGAGATAAGTCCCGTCATTTTTCAAAGATCTCTCCCTAAATTTGATCTGCATTTCCTTTCACTGCACTTTGACTTGCCACCATAGGATTTTGGGTATTTTTTGCAACATACGACTTCCTAAGCCTTCAGCATTTAATTTCATTATGAGAACAAAATGTGTGGGACGGGCAGGATTAGAAGTTAGTCATCTTTAAAACAGAGGCTGTCTTATCTCTTCAGCAGATTACACAACCTGCTATGACATCAAAGCAATTTAAGATTCCTGAAGACAAGACAGTCTCTGTTACGGGCACAGTCCCCCCATCAGCAACTGGGTGGTTCTAAGAGGACCAGCTCCCTTCTGGTTACACTGGATGTTTCATCAAGATTGTGCTCTGCAGCAGCTTTTAAAATGATGTATTCACAAAGGGCATAGATCCATTAAACAGGCTGTGCAAAGCATCTCTCATTGTCTGGCACAGCTTCTCTGTGATGAGCCTCCCTGAACTTTTATGAACTCAGTACCAGAGCACAACCTCATGGCCCTGCGTGCAGCTTGACCCCAAACCACCTCCGTGGTATTATCTGGGGAGCCCTGAGCATATTCCTCAATGGAGGATGCACCTGCAAGGGCTGGGGCCAGGTATCTTCAGCAGGAGCTGCCCAACCTGTGATGCAGTTTGGCCAAAGGCACAAGGGAGGGAGAGGATCTCTAAGTCACTGAACACCATCACTGCTGGCTTTGAAAGGGGCAGTTTGCAAGCACTCATAGCTGTACCAGCCTTTCACCCCCCTCCTCCAGTCCAAACCACTGCTCCTGTCCCTTCTCACATTCCCTGACCTCCATCTGGAGCAGGCACTGAGAAAGGACAGGAGAGGCTCTTTGGAGTGCTGAACTCTGCTAAGGAGGAGAACTGTCCTATGGGAATAGAAGGAAGAGAGTCATATAAGGTAAATGGCAGTTTTCATACAAGAATGCAGGAAACCACAGGGCTCTGCACCAGCTGTCTGAATGGGGTCGTGGTGCTCAGCAGAGCCTCTTTGAAGGAAGGGCTGCATCAGTATTTGAAAGGGGTCATTCAGTTGCTGGCAGATGACAGTCAGGTCAGTGTTTTCATGCTCTACATCTCTTATCTTCGGTCTGCTACTTTCTTGCTCTGCCCAGTGGCTTTTCCTCTTGTGCTTCTCCCTCAAGGGCTTTCTTCTGCTGCTGATAGGTGCCAGCCAAACTCAATTTTCTATCACAAATGAAATGCAAAGCAACTCCTTGAAGCCAGGAAAGAAGCCAGCATCACCCCATCAGTTTGCTGCTCTGCTGAGTTCCTGCTCTCCACAGCCCCACACTTGCACAGTGCCCGTGTCAGGGCTGCTGCCAAGGCCCCCCACCTTAACACTGGCCTCAAAGATGGGTCAGGTTTGTGATAAAGAAGAACAAAGACACCTAAAAATCAGATCCAGCTCCGATGTCAACTGAACTAGCACAGAGCAGGGGCTGGAGCAGAGACAGCAGCTTCCTTTCATTTCATTGCATGCAAGTTTTGTGCTTCTAATCAACAAGGATGGCATTTTCATTTGAAAGCCAAGAAGGTCCAAAAGCACAGGGCATGGAGGCACTTTTATCCTTAAATCCTGATACTGATTTTAGTTTCTCTTTGTGTAATACATGATCAAAGTAAATAAGATCCACCACAGCCTAGAGAGTGCATGTGTTTTGTGGGTGGTTTTGTTTTGCTTTTGTCTCTCCATGGGAGTGAGGAGGGGAAAATAACACAAGCAGAGAAGCAATTCAAGTGCAAACCAAATGCAATGGCTCTGCCCATGATGCTGCAATTTTAATCCAAATTGTAACTGCAAGCAGACTTCTTGATGGCATGCACTGTCTGTGTCTCTAAGGCACAGTGTGACACAGGGGCTTTTCCTACCTTTGTCGGGAACACAATGAAAACAGGTGAGTTTAACTACATTGATGAAAAGGGAGGTAAAGAAAGGCCAACACACTTGAATTCATCTTCCAGACCCTCAAACCCTCCGTCTCATGGAACTTGCAGCAGAAGCTGCTAAAAGACCTGCCTCTTGAAAAAGGCAGCATTTGAAGAAACACATTTCTGACTGGCCAGTCAAACTCCTGTTAACACTTGAGAGATGTAGATAGCCTGGCGTTCTGTCTGCTCCAACATGACACACACTTGTGCTCTGTTGAAAGGGCTTATCTGTCTTGTCAGCAAGGTCACAGGAACAGGGATTGCCTCTGGGCAGACTTCACTGAGCTCTGCTCAGCTCACACTGCTCAGCCTGCAAGAAGGAATAGCTCCAGTGTGTGGAAAACAGATAGCAAAGAAAAGAGCTGCTCTTCACAAGACCAGGCACCCTGTAACTAATAAAGCTCATCAAGTAGAAAGGGTGGCTTTGGGAAACCCCAGAACAAGGTGTCAAAACATCCAGGGAAAAGGAAAGTTGGTGTTTAGAGTAGAACAGACTCTGTGCTAAGCCAGGCTGCTGTGAAACAGGCTGTTCAAGCTTCCCTGGTAAAGATCTTGTAAAGTCAAGTGTAAGCATTCACCACCACTTGGCCAGCAAATTCTTCAAGCTTCTTTAGTACGACCATTCACTTCTTCAGTGCCTCCTATTTTGAAAAAGATGACTGCTCTCTCAAGAAAACAATATTGAGGGCAAAAATATCTTGGTAAGTCCTTTTCCAGGGCACCTGAGGGTTTTCAGAAAGTCCAATCCCTTGGTCTGATTGCTCATGCTAATCACCACCCTGTTCAGAAACTGCTTGCACAGTGTGTGATCTGCAGTAGACAGACTGGACAGGAAATGATATTTAAGTCTCAAATCCATGAGCCATTTATAGACTTTTTCTTTTGTCATCAACTCTTAATTCTACCTCTCCCCAACTCATTTTTATCTGCTCAGATCTGACCACTAACGTAGCTGTCTTTTCACTCAGACAGCCCTGCACTCCTGTTTCATTTTCCAGCTACCTCTGCTATTTTCCCTGATGTGTAATTGAACATTAAATGGTTTGACAGGCAGAACATGTACTCACCCAACCACTTATTCCCAATCAATATTCACGTGGAATTCCTGTTAACAAGCAGGAGTTATGCACACAAATGCAAGGGAGGGTGGCCTCTCAAGTGATCACTTCATCTGAAGGTGTGACAGATCACTTTCTCATCTATCTTAACCAGCAATCACATTTGCCACGCTGCACACCCCCAGCAGGGCTGCTTTTGCAAGATAATCACTTTTGACATGATCTCTATTGTTCACTTCTGCAATTAATTGGGGAATTTGACATGGGTTAAAAATAAGAGAAAATCCAGCACATAGCTGGCTTTTATTCAGATAGAAATGAGCTCTCTATGGACTTTTTTGCTAATCTCTTGCAACTTGCACAAAGAAGGATCACATTCAAGTGAACATTTTCTTTACCCTACACTATTCCTAATGATGCCAGAGTTCTATGCTACCCACCCTTAAACCCCATAATTCTACACCCACCTCTGTTCTTACTCCTCTCTGGGCATCTATTTCATGCTCTGAGCAGCCACAAGGATACAACCAGTATAACTGAGGACTAACTGATCAATCTCAGTAGGGAACACATACTGAGAGCTTCCTGATATTGTGCAATTTTGTTAAGAAACTGAAATTACCAAGCTTTCAGAGATGAAAATGGAGAGAGAATTTTACCCCAAAATAATTCAACTTGCTTTTACTGTAGCTTCAACTTCACTTTTACTCACCTCTGAGCAAACTTAATTGCCAGTGCCAGCAGTTTTTAGGCAGGAAACTCCAATACCCTAAAAAAAACTTTCAACTCAGCAAGTTATTTATATTTTAAATCTGCTTGGTCTGTGAAGACTAACAAAGGAATTGCTTTTGTAGACGTGTGCTTTATTTGCCATATGCCATTAAAAGCGAGTCAATCTACCACAGATATTAATAGTAGCAAGTTTGGGCTATTCTAAGGCTCAAATATGAAGCTATTTTTCATACTGACCTTAACAAAAGATCATGGTTGCAAAGGACCCTAACAACTGATCTAGGCTTGATCTGCAGAGGGACAGAACTTGGAAACCACCTTGTGCATTGCACATAAAGTATGCACCTGCCCTTGGAGATGCTTTACATCCAGGAGTTCCACCTGCCCTGAGGTAGATCCTCTTCAGCTCGGAGGAAGCAGATCCACCCCAAGGGGAATTTACTTTGGGGTGTAATGAATACATGGGTCATGCACAAAAAGATCTTCTTCCAGTGTTTCAACTCCTAACCTTGTGCTCTGTCCCACAAGACCACTGGTGTCCTCTCCTTCCTCCAGACACACACTAACCCAGCATGGCCTGCAAAGCAGCACACAGACGCCAGAGCAGAGCTGGCCTAGCTCAAAGCAATTCTCTACTCACAGAAGAAGCTGCCATGGCTGCACAAAATGCTTATCTTTGTTATTAAATACAAAATAAAGCAGCCTCCAGGGCTAACTGGTATTTCATGAGCTGCCACCAACTTTCACTATCTTTATCCTCTGGCCAATTTTTACACTCTGCTGTATGTGCCCAGATTACTTTCTGATGCTCTTTTGTTGAGTCTGATAACTGTGTGCTTTACTGCTGTTGCTTTTCTAGAAGAAATGATTACTCATTTCCCTGGAATAGCCTCAGATCCTTTGCCATTTCCATGTGCTCATGTTATATCTAAAAGCTCAAAGAGGACATGCAAATGATTAGAAAAGTTCCAACAGCCCAAAAGAGAAGTCAAAACAGCATCTCTTCTGGTGCTTGGGAGCACATGATTAATGAGAGTTTCCCCCACTGGGAAAGGCTCCTGCAGTCTTTGGCCTCAAAAACTTGCAGACTTTACACACCAGAGCCTTAATATGAACTCTTGAGCAAAACAAACTTAAGAGGTGGGTTTCAGAATATTTTATGCCTGTACATTGCTGCACACTGAACAGCCTGACTGTCAGCATTCTTTCAGTTTTCCCTTTCCATATTAATGTATTTCACATTCAAACCCAGAAGCTCAGTAGTATAGCCTGTAGTATGGAGAAAGCAACTCTCTCCATCTCCAAGGGGAACTGCCTAAGCAAACACTGGAGAACTGGCAGACATTACACCTCGTAGGTGATGCAAGCAGGGGCTGGGGGTGAATCTGCTCCCACTTATGTATCTACACATGCCTCCACCACTTTGCCTTAGTTCCCAGAGAAAGTTTTCTTTGGGCCAGTAATTAGCAGGAGTGTAAGGCAGTGTGGTTTTCTGGGCTGCCCAAGGCACGTCCTGCACACAAGCAGAGCCTGCTGACTCCAACCAGACCCCGCGCACGGCTGCGTCTGAGTCATCTGGATTTTGTGCTTATGAGCACAAAACCTCTTGCTGCGACCCAGATGGAATTAACAGAGTAGGCTCCTTATTTCTAATTGTTAGATCATCCCTTTTTAACTCCAGCAAAGATGACTTGCAGATTAAACCCCTTGGGGGTCAAGGCAGTTGTTCTGTTTGTACAGCAATTAGCACAGCAGGATCCCAGGCCACAAATGGCCTCCAAGGCTACGTCTGTACTGTCGTGTTAGCTCAAACCTCATTCTTCCTGTAAGCCAAACTTCCCAGCTCTCAACACCGCCTACACAGAGGTTTTTACTCTGGCCTAGCCAGGAACACAAAGTGAGCTCACACCTCGTGTAGGGACCAGCTCAGGCTTGAGCTGCGCTCTATGAACAGCACAGATGGCAGCAGCTTTGAGCTCGTCCCTCTAACAAGGGTCACCCTGAGAGGCTGCCATGGACAGAGCTGCAGTTCTGATGCCCAACCAAGTCCGCACCACCTTAACTTGAAAAGCAAAGATGAAGTGAAGTCACAGATCTCAACCCCACCACTCCAGCTCCCGGGAAATCCTGCAGAAAGGAATGTGTGTTTGTGAGATGCCACTCAGAGCAGCACAGCACAGCACAGCACAGACTGCTTGCATTGTTTCAGCTCACAAAGCAAGACACCTTTGTCTTAGGGTGAAAGCAAAACAGCAGCTCAAAAAATCTAAAGGACCACATGGGTCTTCAGAAAGAGTCTCTGCAAACCCCATCTGACAACACAAGTGAAGCAGTGCAAACAGCACTAAAATAACATCTGCTTTCCCAAGCCTCCTCCCTTAAAGAATGAGGCAACAGCTCAACAGTGTGGTCCTGATTCTGTTACATTATGGACCTCCAAGAACAGCCAACTTTAATCTAGTACAAAGGTCTAATGAGAGTCAAAGAAAATCAAAGTTCAACAAGAAACAAGGATCACAATCTTAACAGTGTGGCTAATTTAACCAGAATTATAATGAAATCCCCAGCACTTAAGAGGAAAAGCTCTACAAGAAACCATGTAAGTCAAATGGAAGAGGTTGGCTGAAGTCTTTGATCTGTCTTACCCAACATCCAGCTGGAATAGACAGAGTACCCTCCTTTCCATGGGGACCATGCTGCCCCCAACCAGCATCTCAGCTCATCAGCCCTTCTTCAAGCAGTCCCAGCATGTTCCCTGTCACTCCCAGTTTCCAATTCTCCATGTATTTAGTTTTCAAATTTTACATGATATATTTTGCCTAGGGCACAGTAGATCATTTACCCTTCTCCTATTTGCTCTCTGTTTAATTACAGTTTAATGCGAATTGATCTTTACATTAATGAGTCTGTAAAGAAGATTGATTTTCTTCAAGAGACTTTTCTGCTCAGTTTGGCAGCAGAGTAGTCCTATTGATTTCACTTTCCCCAGTAAATACACTGCAGTGTCACTGCAACTTCTTGTGAATCAGCTAATCCTATTTCACACCCTTTTGCTCCAAAAATCCCCATTCTGAGTTCCTTGTTGTCTGTGCTTATGCAGAGCAAGATGATGGGGCCAAAGCATCTCAAACAGTTCTGCCTGTTGCTAACACACAGCTGACTGCTGTGGGTCACTGTCCCCTTTGTTCCTAAATGGCTGGAGGCTTAGAAGACTTACAGTGAAAGAAATGAAAGTTATTTTTAAGTGTTTAATCTGTTAACTTCCTTAATTCCCAGCCAGCCAAGGATGTGGCAGAGTGTTTGCTCCCGAGGTCTGGTTAGCACTCTCCACTGAGCCCTCCAGCTGCCCAGCAGCCTGTGTCAGAGGATGCTGACTGAATCAGGCTTGGAGCCAGGGCAGAGGACAAGGATCCATCTCCATCAGCCTGTCCAAACGCCCCAAACCCCTCCAGGATGCAGGCAGATGCAGCAGCAGTGAAGACAGGCCCCAGAGTAAGGGCTGAGCTTGTGCCTGCTCAGGGGTTTGTAGAAAATCCATAATAACAGACCAGTGCAGAGCTGATTGCAGCTCCTTTAACCTGGCAAGCCTAAGAGTTCTTCCATGCAAGTTAGTGAGGAAGCTGGATATAAACAGACTGAGTTCTGCAAATAAATGGTTTCTTCCATCATGCCTTTCCCCACCAGATCAGGTAACAGGGTCTCCTCCAGAGCCTTCAGAGTTAACACACTGTAGCTGCACTGGGATGGGAAATCCTCAGCCAAGGGCATGTCAGTGAAAACATCCTGCCATCAACTCCCAAATGTCCAAGTCTAGGAACTGTAACTAAATTACAAATGCTGTGGGAATTTCAGGCAAGGTTCTCCTCTCAGCTATTCCAATGTAATTTCGGAATGAATCCAGATTCAGTCTCTCCCCCTCCCAGCTGAATTTCCTGGCTTTTGTTTGCACTAACAGATGTTTGCATTTAATGTCTGTCTTTATTTGGTAACCCGTACATAGATTATTTTTCCCTTCTGTTCTATTAAAAGCCTTATCAAGTCCCTTATGTTTGCTCTTGCTGAAATGAACGACTTTGGCAATATTTTCAACGTGCAAGGCAAACTGATTCTTCGAGGAATAACTACACTGAACCAAACTTCATGGCAGTATATCAGGACAAAGAATTTTTGATACATATGTTATGTCTGCGTCCATCTGCAGCCTGGGACATCCAAAGGCTTGCAGAAAGCTTTGAGAATTCTGTCTTCAACAGATTCTCACATGCTTACAAATATACTTAACTGGCCTGTGGTCCTCGCATATGTGAGGTCAGGCAGGTTTTGGGTGATGGAGGCAGGTATGGAAAAGTCAAAAGCAGGGAATGCAAAGCAAAGCTCATGAAAAAAAAATCCAAAAAGCCCCAAAAACAGAACAAACAAAAAAAAACTTTATGGGAAATTTGAGTTTGGCAGTATTCTTTTCTCCCAGCCTCAAAAGGAGAAAGTGTGTTCTCCTGTTTAGGAAGAGTAGGAGATGAAGTAAATCATTCAGAAGGGCTATTTTGAGTGACAAATATACAATCCTTGCTTTTATAATACATTAACAGTCCTTTGGAAATACTTAACCACATGCAATATACAAAACCTACTTCAGAGGTTTGTGAGGTAAACACACTTCACACATTTCTAAACACTGAAAAAAAAAGGAAATGTATTTATTTTTCTTTAGTATTAAGAATACACTGTAACACTATACACTTAAACATAAACCAGTTTCTCAGTACACAAGTCTTCATTATGAGTCTTCACCCTGGGTTTGGTTTGGCAGCCTCCCCAATTATTACTTCACAGATTGGAAGGCCAGAAGAAACCAGTATGACAATATAATCTGATTCCTTACATCACACAAGGCTAAATAACTTTACCCACCAATTTGCCTATCAAGCCCATTTACCTAGGGTTGAATAAAGGACTTTCTTTTAGGAAGCCAATCAATTGATTAAACACTCCCAAAACTGGAGAAAACTTCACTTCCTCAGCAAATCATTCCAATGTGAGTCAGCAACATCGATTGAAGCAGGTACTTTAAAACATCTTTCAGGTTATTTTTATCTCTGATAAAAATTAAAAGGAAATGCAAGGGGGAGAAGAAGTGGCATTCTCTAATAAAAGCTAAACAAAGAGACCCTTCTTGCAGAAGTATGACAGCAGCATTACAAATCCTCCTATCAGAGTTATTTATGTGTAGCAGCTGAGGAGAGCAATTCAGATTTCTGGAAAGTGATACTAAGCAGGTTTGTTCAGAATACCATCCTTTTATCATTTGGCTTTGTAGCTTCTCCTTCCTTCTGCACCACTCTGAAATTTCAGAGGAGCTGTAAATCTACTGCCTTCCACCAGTCATTATTCCTCCTTTCCAAACTGCTTATTTCATTTCAGGAATAAAAACCCCCAAAGCTCCAGCAATTTGGTTCTTTGCCAACGGCTAAATTAATAGCAAAAATAACAACAGGGGCTTGTGGAACTCAGAGCATTTATAGACTTCATGAGAAAGAGAAGCCGATCTGGGGGGCCTAAAATTATATCCCTGCATGGCAAATTCTAGGCAAGCTTTCCATCCATAAATCAGATTTCTGGAGGTCTTTTTCGAATCCTGATGCACAGCACAAATGTGACAGCACAGTAAGTCAAGATCAAGGCTGCCTCAGAGCAAGTCAGAGCCTTTTGAGCAAGAGAGGCCAATCAGCTGGTGCTGTGGTCACAGGTTTTTCCATCACAAGAAGTACCAAATCCATGGAAAATACAGATACCTGCCTGCAGGTGTGCTGCAGGGCCGTGCAGGCTGGAAGCCACCACTTGAAGTGCTCCAGCACTTTGCTGGAGTCCCTATTAGCTATAAACACTTCCCAGGAACCTGGGAGGTATCATGCATACCTCAGAGCAAAATTACTTTTCAGTGCACATTACAAGCAGACACATGCAAAAATACTTTTAGAAATCCACACTCTTTAGGTACTAAATAATTTGATATTTTAATATTTTATTCCCTTCAGATGCACCATCAACCCCAGATTTTTGCTGGCTGGTACACAAGGGCTCTCAGGTGTCTAATGTGGTCATCTACCAAAGTTAGGAACTTCAACCTTTCTGTAGATCATGCTTTACAATCACTGCTCTCTCAAAAGAATGTGTTAAAAAGAAGTTGAAAGAGACCATAAAAACAGGTCTGGAATGAGTTCTCTAAAAGATTAAGATATGAATAGTCTCTGGCTTTAAGAGGAGAGAAGAAATGATCAGAACAGGGCCAGGGAAAAAAAGAACAATAAGGAAAAGGTAACATTTAATAGCACAAGTATGACCTAATGGTTAAGGCAGACGAGAAAAAAAGTTTTATTCAACCTGTGGAATTCACTGATGTAAGTTACCACTGACCATAAGCACAACACACAGCCTCACACAAATCACCCTACTCCAGATGATGTTTCTTAATTAAGGTGCCAGCGAGCCAAAACCCCAAAATCTAGAGTCAGCAGGAACGAGTGTGACACCCCTGAAACTCAGAGGCAGCTGAACCCACCCCAGAGAGAGCCCAGAGCCGAAGGAGGTGGCAGTGACTTACAGGTGGAGGGAGAGGAGCCTGGAGGCAGCAGATCCCAGGGAGGGGATGGCAGTCAGCTCGTTGTTGTCCAGTCGCCTGCAACAAACACAAATTGAGGGTTGGAGCCAAGCAGAGCCCAGGCATACATGAACAGGGGAGGGCTGACACTGGGGCAGAAGCCTCCATCTCAAGGGGTTTGTCTGGATCTCTGATGGCCACACCTTACTCTTTTATACATGAGAGCCACCATCACTGGTTCCACCTTTCTTTACAAGAGCAAGGCTTTTTCCCCCCTACCACCCACCCCCTAAAGAGCCAGGCAGGAAAGCATTGTGCCACTAGCCCTCCAGAGTTATCACAGAGTCAAGCCTGAGGAGAATTTTACACCTTAAGACCACGAGTCCCACTGCCTCAGGACAGGAATTGAACCCCTTCCCCAAGCAGTAGCCCCTGCTCACCCCCCTGCACACCAGCTCAGGGGCTGGGGACACAGCCTAGTGCCATCCCCTCCACACCAGGGCCAGCTCTAGAAATGCCAGAGGTATTTCCTGAGGTATTTGCTGTGCCACCGAGGCACAGCAATGTCCCCAGACACGGGGCCCTGCTGAGGGCACGGGGGCACAGAGAGCCCCGGGGCCAGAGGAACCGCAGGCCTCCCACTCCTGCAGCCCAACAAGGGCCTACACCTAGTGCTTCAAGTGTTCTTCTGACTGAAAACAGATCCTGCCATGTGACTGGCTCTTCCTTGCTTTAAAGAGCCCTTGTTTGTATGGTGAATTAGTCAATTAATTACTGTAACAGTCTCTCGTCTGGCTGCTTGAGAATTAGCTAATTTCTCCGTCTTGCCCGCTCCCCCTCACGCCGCTCACAGCCGAGGCCTGGCCAGGCTCCCCAGACCCCAGAGCAGCCCTGATCCTGCTGCTCCTGCTCAGGCAGAGCCTCCCTGGGTCACTGCAGACCTTCCAAGTGCTTCCCTTCTGCAGGGAATCTGAAAAATTCTCAATTTGGGTGCAAAGGACAGCATCCCAGAGCTGCACAGCTGAGGTGTGCTAAGCCACAGGCACAAGTAGGGGCAATCCTAAATTATGCTGTTTTGTATTTTTTTCCCCCCCTCTTCTTTCCTTTAACACTGTTTTTTGGCAGGTGGGAGAGGGCAGTGGCACATTCATCCCAGAACTTCCCTTCTGGCTCCTCTGAGAGGAGGCAAGATATTTGATTTCACGAGGAGTTCCAAGCACTGCTGGGATAAAAGCTTTCCTCTGCCTCTGACATTATACCCATGCCTTAAAATGTAAGGGAAAAAAGCCAGATGCATTGCAATTCAGCAAGGAGCTCCACTCTGCAACTAAAAGCTCACTGTTGCTCATATTACAACATGGTCTAGAGCTTCCAAAGGTACAGAGCAAGCTGGAAAGAGCTTTAAAGTGCTTATTTGAGCACATTTTCATTAACATCTAACTGAGCATCTTCTGGAGACGGAGCCTGGGTCAGCTCTGGTCAAGCAGCTCTGACACCAACCAGCGTCTAACAACTGGTCAAACCCTCTGACATAAGTGTGATGTTCATGTATCAGCCTCCTGTCATGTCAGGAATCAGTCAGAAGTGGTTCTCCCACCTCATTTTCTCTCTTGGCTCACAGGCACCATTTGCTGACACAGAGGAGACAGCCAAGCTCTGTATTTGCCTGGGATTTCCCACTCATCTTCCTATGTAAAGGAGTTGAAAAAGAAAAAAAAACTGAGAAAAACCCCCCTCAAAACAGAACAGCCAGGCTGAACAACTTTAAACTTTCAGTCTCCTTCCCCATCCCTCACCTTTGACGACACAAACCCTCTGGATGCTGAGGGAGAGGAGGAGGGGGGGCCACCCGTATAAAATATTTACAGTCCAGTTGCCAGGCTGGTGTCAAGCTGAAATGGAGCCTGCTCAAAAATAGCACAGCTCTCCAGAGCTTTCAGTGAAAGGCACTTCAGAAAATAAAAGGTGAGTTGTTTGGAGAGGAATTTTAGCGTGGTTACTACTTTCTTTGCTAGCAATGAGCTTGGGAAGCCTGAGAGCCACGAGACCATCAGCTTGGTGGATTCCATGATCCATATAACCTGAAGAAACCCCAGAAAGGAGCACAGAACCTACCCCACAGCAGCACCCTAGCCACTTATTTCAGAGCAAGTGGGATCACAGGGTTTTGCATCACTTTGAGCCCCTAAATTTCATCCTACACAGACTTAAAACTTTTTCAAAAAGCTTCTCATAAAGGCCAAAACAAACCACACAAACAACTGCCTAAACTAAGGGAAAGGGAAAAGTGTAAGGTAAATTTTGCTGTGACTTTATCACAGTCTCAGTAAAGCAAAGCAGAGCATCGAAGAGAAGGTACGAAGTTTAAATCTTTTGGTCTGGAGATATTTTCTTTAAATCAAGGGAAAACAAAATGTTTTCAAAATATACCACACTAATTATCCACATGGAGAGACACACACAGAGTTTTAAGCCTTGTGTAATGCTCAGGAACCAAAGAAAGCACGTTTGAAGCATCATGGGAGGTTTCAGGTCTTATCAATGCATCTATTATTTGGGGCAATCTCTTTCCCTGAGGGTGCCTTGGTTTGCCCAGCACAGCATGCACAGAGAAACACTGACTTGCTCTCCAGACATGCCACAGCACGATGCTTATTTCATGAATGTTTGTAAAGTGCCTTAAAAAAATCCCTCAGAAAGAAGATGCTCTAGCAATATAGATGTGGTTCTCCTTGTGAAATGAAGTTTATTTCAGTGGTCTGTGGTTTAGCTGTTATTCAAAAGCAACCAAGATTAGTAGATAGGGCTTTTAATAGAGCTTCTCCCTCACACTTCCCAGAGCCTGCCTTCCAGGCTCTGCTCCAGACCTCTGCCTCCCCTCCAGTCTCCCATTTCTGACTGCTCCCTCTCCCTCCTACTCACTCATCTGCTCTCTCCCTGTTCCCTAACCCCGTCCTTCTGACACAGCAAGCAGCTCTTATCTACCCATTACTTTGTGGGCTGCATTACTTATCTCCCCAGAAACCCTGACACCTTTTTATATCATTTAACAGTTCAGTGCAGGGCTTGTCCTGCTCTACACACATGCAGCACTCTGCTCAAGGGAATTCCCTCCCTGGGGAATTAGAAGCCACACACATTTCCCACCCCATGCTCCCTGAAGTCACACGCCTTCAGGCACCTCCATGAATAAAAGCTCTTGCTAAGCCACAGACATGTCAGGATAATTCTAAAGTCTCACGGGATCAGGGCTGCAATTCTCTTCTTTAAGCACGGAGCAATTTAAGGCTTTCCACAGTTAAAAGAGAAGTTGAGAAAACAGATCCTACAGGCACAATGTTCCACTGACCCACATCACTTTCTCTCTAAAGATCGTGAAGAGCTGGTTTCAGAACACTGCAGTCACTCCTGATATACATTCCCCACTGAATCATGATTCCCAGCAAGTCCCTACTATTCAAGTAAACAGAGGAGCCAGGAGAGAGATGCTACATTAATCCCCCCAGTCCAATCCAGCAGGCATCAGTCAGGGAGAATTCCACTTTTTGCCTATTGAAGAATCTCAGGATCTGGCCCCTCCACGAGTCTCAGAGCCAACACTTAATGAAAACAGACAGAGGACAAGAGAAAATGCTTGATAGAGCACAGTATTGTTTCTGAAAGGAAATGTTTTTTCAGTTTCCCATGAGGCATCAGTAGCTCTTCAGAGCCCAAACCTCAAGTTATGCCAGCGATTCACCAGGCAAACACGAGCTCATTACCTCAGCCCACCGCCTGCAATTTCAGTCACTCTCGTTTTTTATCCCCAAAATCAGAGCTCCAGGAATCCCTGTGAAGGGCTGATACTGCAGCCCCTCTGTGAGTGAAACTGCTGAGCCTTCACAGAGATCAGGAGCTGGGAAAACCTGCAGTTCCCTGAAATAGGTTCCTTTTGCCAGCAAGGAGGGTCTGGCACAGCCACTCAGACCTTCACCAGCTCCTCTTTTCCCCACCAGAGCAGAAGACGGCTCTGCTGGTTTAGCCTCTTCTAGCAAGATTTCCAACAGAATTTGTTCTGGTTCCAAAAGGAACGCAAATGTCTGAGAGAGGAGGAGACACAGTTAAGTGCTTTGTTATCCCCTACACTACACCTTTGTTTCCTGGGAGATTTGGGCTAGGTTGGCATCAGGTATCACAATCCAGGCTGCTGTGCCTTGCTTCAGGGTTATGCTTTCAGCAAGGAGCTTTGTGTGTATGCTCAGGTGTGCTGAACTGCTCCCTCCAAGCATTGCACAACACTGAGGGAGGCAAACTCCAATGATTTCCAATAACAACTCTGCTGTTTTAATTGGGATGTTGTGTTCTGCTAATTGATTAATTTAAAACAAGCAGCCCAGGTACAACACAGAGGAAAAAACCTCCACACTAAGTCCAACCTGCTCGTTCAACTTAGCTAAAGGAAGGTACTGTCTTAGGAAATGAGATATAATTTTCTCACAGCCCACTAACAGTCCTGGCAAAATACAATTAAAACCTTTGAAGTAATACTTACAGTTCCTGCAGGTTCGACAGCTCTGCAAAGGCAGAAGGATCAATCTCTGTCAACTTGTTGTAGCTCAGGTTTCTGTTAAAATAAAAGACAGTGGGATCAGCAAACTGCAGTCACCCTGCTCAGCAAAACAGAGTAATCTTAATTATTCTGGATTGCACTGGGAGGGTTTGGGTTTTGGGGTTTTTTTAAAGAGAACTTAAATGGGAGAGCAGCACTTTTCTGCTGAATACACAAGTGACTTTAGTTCCATGGCAAAAATGTTATCTAGCTCTCCCCAAGCTTCTTCCTCTTTTGCATTAGATTAGTGTGGTTTTAATTTGTCTTCCTATTACACAATTACATTTATTATTCTACTATTGGTTATTCACAACCACAAAACTAATCACAGATGAATAGGATATTTCCTGACAAATTAAAGTCTGAACTGAAGCAATCAACAAACCTTCCACTAAATATTTTATAGTTATATTCACACAGAGTATTTTTTATACCGCTATGTGTTACACACAAAATACACATAATATTATAATAATATAAGTATGTACACTTACCATGTGTAACCATAAAATATATTCTACATTTTCTAACAAGATTATATAATTAGTCTATCACTATTTTTTTTTTAATCAGTGAATACAGCTTTCAAGCCATACAGTAGTACACATTCTGGGCCTCAACAACACCAGCCAACACTTTCCAACTATCCAACAGCCCAAATCTAAATCTAAATCATATTCTAGCACTGATGGATGACAAATGGGTTGTGCTGTATTATCTGAAAGCAGCCTGATCTGCCTCATAGGACATCTCTGACTGGAAACACATCCAGAGCTCAACAAGCTTCAGGAAGGGACACACTGCAAGGACTGCTAGGGACAGCAAATGAGCAAAATAATGCAAATTAAGTGCCAGCTCCAGAAACCACAAGCAAGAGCTTTGCCATGCTCTGCTGTAGCATCACACAGTGCAACAGCAGAGTCTTCCCTCCAAGATCTGCACCCTCAGCACACCACACAGGACAGGTCAAACCTGCAGCTAGGGACTAACAGATCAATTAAGGCCAAGTGACTAATGATGCAGAAAGTAACAAGTGCTTTAATTACCATTCTGTATGCAGTGCTGGCATGTTTCTGTGAGTGTGTAATCTAAAGAAGGAGGAGGCAAATTGATGGGTGGTAGCAGAAAAGCAACCACAGTAAATTGTAAGGAAATTGTGAGGGGACTTCTTTAATTTCACTTTGCTCCACACCCTGCTCTCAGATATTACCCTGGGTAAAATTCAACCCTCCTGCCTCCTCTGCAGGGAGGTTACACCCTCTTACTGCACCTCTGAACACAACCCAAAAGATTCATGGCCTGATTTTAGATAAGCCCTCAAACATTGAGCTGCTCATTCAAACCACCAAGCCAGTCTGACTAGAAAATTGGCCAATCTTCCCTGGTTTGGGTTTTTCTTTGCTTTAAAACTGTGCCCACAGAAAGCAAGCAGGTCTGTAACCCCAACAGGAAAACAGAACCTAAGTCACCGAGGCACCTACTGAACTTTCACCAATGCTCCATGACCCAAGAGCTGAGGCACACAGAAAGAAAAAGCAGCTGCCAGAAGAGCACTGATGGAAAATCCCTCTTGAAGTGCTCACACTAACACACTGCACTCTCTGGCAATGAATCCAGAGAAACCCAGGCTCACAGCAGCCTTACAGACACCAAGACGTGAAAGACTACAAAGCTTACCAAGTTTGTGTGATTAGCAGGAAGTGATAAACACCTCTTTCAAGCTAGAAAGCAGATATTGATCACCTGCCCTCCTCTAACGCATTTATGGGAAGTCCTCAAAGCGTTCCCCTGCACGAGGAAATCATTTGATGGCTTTCACATCACACCATTCCCCATCATTTCAGCTCTGAAGGCAGCTTCTTGCATCTTGCCCAAAATGTTCAATTTTTTGCCAATACCTGCTGTGGAAGAATGCTCTACAAATCAACAACACAGGCTGGCTCTTAACAGAGCCTAGAACTGAAGCTAGACAGGAGTGTAAAACTTAACCAAGCATCTCAGTTTAAAATATGCTGTCCTGTAAGCCCCTTCTGTCTTTTAAAACACTCAGGAGACCTTTAAATCAATATCAGCCTACAGCAGATATCCATTTCACTATGAACTCAAAGGCATTTATCTAAATAAAAGTCAAACTGCAGTTTAAACTCAGAGTGTGTTTGAAAGCCAAGTCCATATTCATAGCACAATTATGAATTAAAGTGCAATTTGCCCACAGATTACATTACTACTTTTTTTTTTTTTAACCACACAGTAAGATCAGGTTGGAGCTTGTCCCTGCCTGATCTACAGGCAAAAAGAGAAAAAACAACAGGTAACGTCCTACAGGCTCAGCACAGTAAAGCTGTGACACAGAAATACGAGTGACAAACTAAAAGGGGGAAATACAGTCAGACATGACTATGCATGAATCCATCTGTTTTTGTGTATTTCTGTGTCTTTTACTGCAGCCAAACTTTACATTTTTTAATGTAATGTATTTCTCCTCAACGCATTCCTCTGCAATAGGCTAAGAGAGTATTTTATGAAGCAAGAAACAAGAACACATGCACCAAAACTGATCATCCCTACACTTGCCAGAGGGACCAGATCCCTGCCTGAGCTTGTGCTCAAGCACTGAGTGATGATGACAAGAACCTACAAAATTCACAAGTGAAAAAAACAAAGATCTTCATAAATTAAAGGATTTCACAGGCACAGTTTAATGTCACCCAAAGTGACTTTCTGATTATTGTGCTGCCTTTCAGGACATTTGAACATCAAAGTCACTGCACAAACAGATGGCTCTTCAGATAGCACAGACAGATTTTGCTGCTCCAGCAACAGAAAGACTTTCCAATAGCTGCATAAATGCAGGTGAACTCCATCCTCTTGCACATCAAACTTTTCAGTTCTACTCACACTATTCATTCCAACCAAGCATCCTCACTAAATGTACAATACACTGCTCAAAAATCAGTGGGGAAATGAATAAAGAAATAAAGAACAGCTAGAAATACAGCCAGTACAAAATAAACAGGAGACTTAAAATTACATAGCTATGCCAAAATAAAGTTTACTGAGTTTCCAGCACTAGCTGTATTTTAACTTATATTAAAACATCCAAGAATTTCTAGCCTGAAGCCTTAACAATCAAAGGATGTGTTTCTCAGAACTGTGATCCCCTCACCAGGCAGTATTTGGCATGCCAGTCACAGCGTTTAAGTGAGAGAAAGAATTAACGTGCTCCAATAGATAGATCATTGGGACTGGGAGTCAGGAAACCTCTGTCTGTTCCTGGGTCTCTTAATCTCCTGCTGTGTGACCGGGTCATGTCACATCACCTCTCCAGAGCTTTTGTTTCCACAGCCACCCTTTGTCTGCCTTGTCTATTTAGACTGTAAATAAAATTGAGGTAGGTATTGTCTTGGTTTAGCCTGATGCTGATGAAATGAGGCCTCAGTCTTGGTTGGGCTCCAGTAATGCAAATAAAGAAGGGAACTCAAAACTCGAGGTCATGGGTGCACACGATGCTCTCCCACCCCTAAGTGTGGGTCCCAAACGTCCAGCAGTGAACCAAGCACTGCAGGGGCTCCAATGTCCCCACCAGGTTGGCCTCTCTGAGCTGAGCACACCAGCAGTGCAGGCTGATGGAGATGCCAAGCCTGGGGGCACAGCTGTCCCACCATTGAAAGCTGTCACATTTACTGTTCCTCTGCAGCAAGAATGCATTTCTTCTCAAGGAGCCCCTTGAGATGATGCCACACAGGCAACCAGTGGCTGAACAAATGTTTCTGCCATCAGTTCTCCAAAATGTCTCCCCCAAAGAAAGAGAGCCATCAATTCCCAACACCAAAACCCTGTCCTTTCCCAAACCAGCCCTTGCCCAACGCTCTGAGGTATCTCTCATGCTGGGGATCTCTTCAAAGCCAGTTTATAAAGCATCACCTACAGTGTTTTATGCCAGTTCCAAGAGCCCATGTCTTTGGTGCCTGTTCTGCCCCTTTCCTGGCACCCACATGTGAGATTAGCTGAGCCCCAAGGTGGGACTGCCTACAAACCGCCCCGGGCCTGCTTCTCTGCAAGGGTATGTGTTTCTGTTGAATTATTCGTGGAAGGATATTTTGATCCTTCCAAGGCAACTATGGAAAGAAAATAGAAGTCAACTAATATAAACTCAGTACAAGAGCCTGGGCTGTGAGGTCAGGGAAGTATCCTTCAAAGGTTAGAAGCTTTACAGCTTGGAGGAGAAAGAGCAGAACCACCAACCTGAGTGGCCCCTAACATTCAGACTCTTTTTTTCATATCAGCTTCTATTGAACAGGAAAAGTTGGTAGATGTTTTCAAACTTTATTCTGATTTACTGGCATGAGAAGTGTTCTACATATTATTTATCCATTACAGACTTCAACTCTTCCTTGTATTGGCTAATCCAACAATGTAGGGTTTTCCCCTCCTGTCACTAAGATGCCTACAATGGGGAGCCTGTTAAATCAATATGGGAAGGGCCCTGTTCTGTCTCTTCAACCATTCCTGTCTCTAAATAAGAAAGCATTGTTTGCCTTCAGTTGGCATTGTGAAAGTGGCTCTGTGGATCACTGAACACTGAAGAAGACTGAAATGAAAGTCTTGTTAAATAACTGGGTATGTTCAAACTATCTCCCAAAAGAAATAACGCTGTCACAGAAAGAGCCCTGCTTGCCAGTGAGGAGGGGTCAGTCAGTTCTTTCACCTGTGAGAAGCCAACCCTGCCCCCTTGGGCAAGGTGCAGGACAGACTAGGAGTTCATGTACAAGTTTTGGCTCTGCTTTGGGACCTTGACCAGTGCAGAGAAAAGCCACCTCTCTGTTGAAAACAGAGGTGCCTGTCTGGCTTACCAGACAAAGGAACAGACATGTATGGCTCCTGGTCTCTGCTCACCATGATGATGGCTGAATTCTGTCCTGCAAGGTGAAAGTTTCCAACCCTTACATCAAAACCATTTATCTGTCAGTGCAGAAGATTATGTCAAAAGCGTTTCTGCACCTTTTGATGACAGGCATTGGAGAAAAGGAGGATGGCTTGAAATTCTGTCACTGCCAACTGTGGCTTTCATTAAGCACTTTGTCAACCGTTGTCATAACACAACTTTTCATTGCTCCTGCACAAAAGGGAGCCGTGGGCCCAGAACAATTGAGCCCTGCAGTAGAAATTCCTCTGGCTCATCTGTCGAAAGATAGCTGCCTAGTCTGCAGCTTACTGAATAGGCACCATCCTCTTCCCACATGTTTGTAGGTGGCTTTTACAGCGCTGGAATGGAGGCCCCATGCACACTTGAGTGGGTATGAAAAGCATGGCTGCAGCTGAATTAGCTTGGGGATGGGGGCCAGGGGAGCAAGAGAGGGAGCACACTGCCCATGCTGGAAGTGTGCAGCTGTGCAGGAAGAAAGCACGCTCAAATGGCTCTTTTAAACAAGCTTGTGAGGTGCCAGAGAGATGGCAGAGTCCTTGTAAAGCGGTGACAGGTGAGCATTAATGCTGAAGCACAAAGCCATCAAAGAGATTGCATGGATTCAGGCTGCTGTATGCACTGTCAGGACAGAAGGAAGCAGCTTTAGTCCATTTTTGATTCCTGTGCACAGGACAGGTCCAAAGTCTACTCCCATGAGGCAAGAGCAGCCAAACAGCTCCTGCAGCTCTTCTCCTTAGACCTGTGCTCCAGTCCCTTCCTCTGGATGTGCTCCAGCACCTCCCTGTGTGTCCTGCAGTGAGGGGCACAGGACTGAACCCAGGATTCAATGCATAGCCTCACCAGTGCTGAAGGTGATCACTGGCCTGGCTCTGCTGGCCACACGATTGCTGGTACAAGCCAGGGTGCCTCTTGGTCACCTGCTAGCTCATGCTCAGACAGCTGCCAAGCAGCACCTCCTGGTCCTTTTTCACCAGGCAGCTTTTCAGGCACTGTACCCCAAGCTGAGCCCTGTGTGATTTCTGAGTACAGTGTGCTGCCTACAAGAGCAAAGCATGTGGCTTCCAAGAGACTCTGAAATGGAGCACAGAAATGGCCCACACCAAGCACGGGGAAGAGTCACCTCCTAGAAGGAGGTAGGAGCACCAAAACACAGGGCACCAGAGAGGTGGATGTCCCAAATTGCTGCTCTAAGTGCTTTGGAGAGAAAGGGACTCGGCAGGACACAGAGAGGCTACACAGCACCCATGGGTGAAGGTGAGTCCCACCAGTGAGGGGTTCTGCTAGTGGCTCAGCTGATGTGCTCACTCAGGCTTTACTTATGTCCTTGTTCAAATTAGCAGCAGCAGATTGGCTTGGGTTAACAGCCTGCTCATATAAGGGGCTTTATGTGCAGGAGGGAGTCAACTTAAGGGCAGCCCTCAAGCCATAATATGAGCTAATTTGACAGTGAAGACAAACTTTGAGAGGTCATCCAGACACCAAGAAAACTGCACCATGAATCACTCTCGTCATGACCAACGATACTGTCTGAAGGAAATTCCTGTAGCATGATCCCCAAAGAATTGATACCACACCAATTCCAGCGGATACATGCAGCCATTAATGCAAAGAATACTAATTAAAACCACACCACTGAGAAGTATTGTGCCAGACTACAATTTAATTTAGCATGTAGTTGGTATGGTTCGAGAAACTTGGGAATGATCTTGCCTTCAAGTGACTTTCAGGGACACACTTTCAGCCTTGGCCCTTCCTCCTGCTCTGCCACTCTGCACTCACAACTTTGGGTGCACACAGATCACACACCTGGCACAGAGGTGAGCACCCACCACAGCTGGTCAGCTCACACAGGGCTGGAAATAGAAATATCTCTATCACTGTGACTGCCAGACTCTGACAGGCAGCACAGGGTGAGCAGTCACTCCCTCAGGGCTGAGGAAAGGCAGGACTCCTCTGCAGGAGCACTGGGTAACACTGTGCTGCTGCTGGGGCTTCTACATCACCTACACCAAGAATTTTTTATTGTCTCCTTCAACAGGGCAGTGTCAGGTTATTTTAGGCCCTGTTTGGCTTACACAAATGTGTTTTGACAAAACGTAGGATCCCATTTCCTCCTATTTTAATAACCTCAGCAAAACTCAAGTAGAGTTCTTGCCTGCTTTTTTCTTTCATTTTTCTTGGAAGATCATCTCCTCCAAACACCCGTTTTACTTGTTAAGACAGCAGCCTTAGATGCAACTTAATCTACATAATCACACATATATGCAAATATTCTGTAACACATGTACAAGTCACCTGGGTAACTCAGGTACTCATGGCTACACTGCCTGAAGGAGAATGATCCTCCCCAAAACATGCTGAGGTATCAGCTGGAAGGATTGAATCAAAGCAAAAACACATTTCAAAGGGGGCATGAGCATCTAAATAAGAATAACTGGATTTAACTTCACGTAAAGCAATCCTGCTTTGCCACCTGTGACAGGTTAAGCAGTTGGAAGGAAAAGCAGGATGTGGAAGGTTTTTTAACCCACAAATAAAACTCCACCCATCATTTGCCCTGACACCCATAGGTTTTTTTCTGGGTTTATTGCTTTAATTAAGTGCTAACTACTGCCATGAGAAAGACCTATTCCTAAAACCAAAACCCTGCAAGTTGATTGCTCCATTGTATATGGCCAAACTCCCATTTTTCTAACTTGATAGCAAGTTTCTTTCTTGGTGATTTTGCATCCACAAAGCAAAGCACACTGTCTTAAGCCACTGAAGCAAGGGCTGGATAGCCCAGCTCATAAACAAAATACTCATCAAACAAATTGCTCCTGTTTCCATCACTGCTGTGTTTCTTTGTTAAATCAATAAAGGCCATGACTTCTTCACTAACATTTTCAATTAAGATTCCCCACTGTGTATTCAACATATTAAACCAATTTATTGAGGATTAAAAACTATATAATTTACTATACATATCTACCTTAGAACTGCTCAGCCTCCATTAACAATAACAAGCTAGATTGATAAATCAGCATTAAGTGCTATTTACAGTTTCAAACATGGCTTGTTTTGCAAAGCAAATATTTTCATCTGAAAGTTGTGCAACTCTTCACAAATACTCACAGCAGATAAACCATGTTAAACCTTTGGCTTTTTCAGATATTTGGGAAGACCCACAGCAGCATGTTTGACTGCTGGCAATCAAACCCTCCCACCACATGACTTTGCAAAATCCAGCTGTGGGTTAGAAGTTGAGAGCAGAGAGGAGAGAGAGAGAGATAATTCAGAATTTCCTCAAACACTGTTCTAAATTTCCTTGACTTTAGAAAACTTCCAAGGTCAATCATTCAGTAATACTGAATAATCCATATTTCAAGATACATTTTCTCAGAGAACACAGAATTGTAATGTGCTCTGCTCTCTCTGGGGATTCAAATGGTTTCAATCCCATCTGCAAGTGTTCCTGGTAAGCTCAGAGACCTTAACCAGCCAAAATGATATTTTTTTTCCACTGCTCCAACACCACTTTTTATAAAAGTACTTAGTAAATGCACAACACTGGGTGGCACTATCCATGTCTGCATCACTGCACGCCAGGATGGGGCATCTGAGGATCCCCCTGAGGAAGAAATTTCAGCCCACAGCTGGAATTATCCCCTTGCAGAGCCCACCCTGAGTGGCAGCACTGGGCATGGCCGTGCCCAGTCCGTCACTGATGGTAGGGACAGGGCACACAATCCTCTCCTACTGTGTTTGCCCAGAGATTTGCTCTCTTGTGCCTCTAATTAATAGTTAATCAGGAAGGATTGATCTCCCCCCAAAAACATGCTTGGTTACAAGTGGCACAAAGGAATATTTGTGCACTGGTTAAAACAAGTCAGGCAAAGAGTTGGGGGAAAAGTTTCTAAAAAAAGTCCCCAGATTTTTCCTGTGGCTCACTCCAGGCTTGCTGCAGCTTCTCCTGCACTTGACACTACTTTTCACCCACACAAAGGGGCTGCATCACCTCCTGCTGTCATACAGTGATGGTACCCAAGTGTTTTTAGAGGCTTTTCCCAGAAAGAACCACTGCTTTCATACAGTGATGGTACCTAAGTGTTTTTAGAGGCTTTTCCCAGAAAGAACCACTGCTGTCCTGTTCTGCACCTGGCTGGCCACCACACATGGCTGTCTCACTGGTGGCTGCTCCTCCCCAGCCACTCAGTGCTGTGCTGTCATCAGGAAAACTCTCAGCACACAGACTGACGTGAAGCTCTGCCTCCTTAGATGTGCTGCAAAAGTTTAACAGCCCCAGGGAGCAGAGCCAGCACAGCCCACCCAGCTGGACCAGCAGGACAGAGGCACTGGTCACCCCTCCTGGCAGCAGTGACTGCAACCTCACAGAACACCCAGGCAACTCTGCAGCTTTGCACAGTGGAAATAAAGCCCTCTCTGATCCCAGCAGCCGCCAGAGTGGAATTACAGCTCTGGACTCCTTGCTATGCCCACCATAAACTTACTCAGTTTGAAATCTACTGGAACAAGGACATTCCTGGCACTTTCCAATGCCATGGGCCGAAACTGAGAGAGGTTGGCCAAATGCAAACATCTTGTGTGTGGAAAGGAATGATGTATATAACCTCAAACTATCTCAGGGAGTAGTTACCCATGGGCTGTCTATGGCTGGCAGCGCTGTGTGGTGCAGGGCCAGCTCTAATCCCCCAGAGGTGTGAGGAACACATGGCAGACAGCTCTCCATTTCCAGTTTAAAAATAGTTCTCCTCTGTAATAAAAAACAGCATTTTAAGGGCAAAACCTGAAAATTTTAAGCTAAAAAACCCCTAAGCTGGCCATCCTGGCTGGAGGTGTGTGGTTTACACAAGCACCCACCCCCTTTCCTTTCGAGTAATCAATGTCCAATCATAATGCACTTCCACTCCAAGCACTTTTGTACTGCCAACAAAGCACCAAGCAATTTAATGGATTTCTAACCCCAAACTGGAAGCTGTACTACATCCAACTGATTCCATTTGTTCAGCCTTAAAGGAAGCCCCAGGAACAAAATGCTAGAAATAAAACCACATGCACTGATAACATTACAGAAATAGATCCACCAAGAAGCAAATGTTCTGTCTCTTTTATCTGACCTCCAGCTTGGTTTAATTGACCTTCAAGATCGAAAGACTGCATTTAAAACAAGCCCTTTCTACTTAGATCAAGAGTAATAAAAGTGTGAGTGTACATGGATGTGTAACTGTGTGAGTGTGCTCTATAAAAAGTACTTTCCTACCTCGATGTTAACATCAGGGTCAGCTGTCAGAACAATCATTCAGACTTTTCTGGCATAACTCCTGTATTGGTTTTTGCCAATGGGACAGCAGCAATGTCAAAGCAGAAGGAATTGAAGCTCAAGTCTCTGCCCAAGGAATGCCACAGAGGGAACAATTAAACCTTTTGGTGTTTTACATTCCAGCCTTGACAGTCCTTACATAGAGCAGAATCTCACATGTGTACATTCATGCTGAAATAACTTGCACATGTACCTGACCTGCACCATGTGCATTCACAGGCACAAAGGCAGGTCTAAACACAAACACATACAAGTATGCACGAGGCAATACAATTACAGTGATGTCCACTGCTAGAAAAGGGAATTTGGGACAGCTGCACAACTTAGAATAAGTTGTGAAGAGCGCTAGTAAAAAATCTTTATTGCACTCTGCGCCGGCATATAATGTCACATCTTTTACAGAAGCACTATTTCAAAAATCTTTGAGAGCTTTAGAGTTTTTTATTGGTGCTGTTTTTCAGCTCCTTCCACTTACAAAGCCTGATTTCTGTATTAGTGCAACTCAGGCTGCAGAAAGTTTCAGAAGGAGAAAAAGTTATAGGCAATTAAATTTTAAAAAGTTCTTCAAATGAGCTTGCTCTTCCCCAAGCTTGCCATCTCAGAACTTGGCAGGATTAAAAGTCAGTCCTTATTTCCAGTGGCTGCAGCTTTTTGCTCTTCAGGTCCCTTAAACTTTCAGGCGTCCTGGGCAAACAGGGCTCCAGGCAGAGCCAAGGGGAAGCAGCTGCTCATGAGCCCACATTGGCTCCTGCTCCCCACCTTTGTGTAGGGACACTGGAGCTGAGTTTGAACCCTGCACTAGCATCAGTCAGGCACCAAAGCTGAGCACACAATTCTCTTTCAGATCAGAAAGGTATTTTTTCATCTACTTCAAAGGGCTCTGATGTGCTTTGCTGGATGGATGCCTTGATTTATTATTCAATGAACTCCCTCAGATTTGCACAGTTTCCCAGCTAAAAGCATCACAGCTAATTCAAAGGGAATGTAGATGTTTAAGGTTCAGTCAAAGAACAAACTTTGCCTTCTATAGATTTTTATCCTTTCCACATTGCAGAGGGGAGGGGAACATTTCTCAATTCTTTTGCTCCAGGAAACAATAAAGAACCCACTCTCCTGCAAAATTGCGGGATTCAGCAGGTACTTGGATAAACTAATTTCTTCTTCTTTTAACTATTATTCTATTATTATTTGAATCATACTGCTCCTCTTGGCATTTCAGATACGATTTTTTTGTTGTAACTATGTTAGTTTCTGCTCACCAGAGGATGTGTATTTGTCACAGGAGCTCCAGTCCCAGCTCCAAGGACAGGGAATGCCTTCATCTGAAGGGATGCTGCACTCAAGCAACAAATTCTGCAGGGAGATGTTAAAAGGCAGACAGGTCCTTCCCTCTTGCTTTGAGCCCACCTCACTCCATAATCCAAAGTAGGTGCCATCTTAAAACTTACCTAATGGCCTCTCAAAATATTTTTTGAAACTCCCATAATGAAACTCCATGTGGGTGGCCACCTGGCTGCCCTGAAAATAGAAAAGCTAACACTGCAATTTGGCCAGGAACAGAAATACCCTTTCCCTGAGTGGTCCTTGTGAGCCCAGGCACCGTGCCAGGGGCTCACCATTCACTGCACGACCTGCACTCCTCACAGGGCTAAGGGCTCCTTGGCTTCACACCAACTCCTGCTCCAAAACCTCATCATTTGGGAAGCATGAATGCAGAAGGTGCTCCCAAGGTGTCACTGCACTGTGAGGGACACAGGTGCACTCACTGCTTGGAGAATTCAAGCCATGTCCTTTTGAAAGCACACCGATTAATCTCTATGAAAATAAGAAATGTCACCATTTTGAGGAAATCAGAGAAAGAATCATTAGGGCTTGTGGAAAGCACTGCTGCTCTAAGCACAGACAGTAATGGGAAAAAACTGCAGCAATTCACATGAAAAGATGAAGAAATCCTGAGATGAACCATGAAGGAGAAGCCAAAGCATCCCACAAGAGGAGACATGGGAGAGATACATAAGTGGGCAAGCCTAGGGAGATCAGAGGATGACAGCACTTCTCATAGCTAAAAAACCACAGGAAAGAACCCCTGTGCAAGTCATCACCACATCTGTGCAGCCATGAACAGCAGATAGCTGCAGCAAACTGCCTGAAGGAGAAAAACTTCCTCAGTGCTTCCCAAAAGTGGGCATTGCCAGGAGCAGGACAGGGAGCACATGCTGTGCACACTCGCTATTCCCAGCCTGGCCAGACTACAGCAATGCCACATTAAAAAACACTTTGCTCAATTTGTCACAGCAAGTGAGGTATGAAATAAAAAAAAAATCCAGATCATCCAAACCCTTCAAGTCTTTGTAAACCAATCAAAATTGTGTAAAAATAAATTGCAATGCATTTTATAGGGGAAAATAACTCTACTGCAAGTGGAAACACATAATCTTGCTTTTCTCTAACAAAACCTACAGGAAATGGCTCTGCAAAAGTTAACTAAGTGATACTGAACTTTCTCCAGAGTGTTGTATAGGAAGTAACTGCAAAAATGACTGCCCAATTTAACCTTTTGTCCAGACTGCACTACAGAGCCACACCACAGAGGTATCTGGCTGATGTTAACAATCCCCTGGTGTATTCTCCAGAACTGCAGCAGAGAAAGCAGGTTATCTCACACATGCTCACCCTTGCCACGGCACAAAGCCCAGGCAGCCACTGCTGATGGAAAACAGCATTTTCCAATTTTCCCTTTCCCTGGCCAGCAATTGGTTTTTATTTTGTTTTTTAAAGATGTGGTGCAAAAAGCACAGCAGATGCCTGTATGCCCTGCATCCAGACCAGCAAGCAAAGGTGCCCCATCCCTCTGCACATCTGCTAGACATCCATCCAGCCCTTTGCTAAATATCTCAATGTGATATTGGAGTATTTGTGGGTGGAACCTTTTTAGCACCCATCACTAACATTCACTGAGCTTCTCTGCCTTTACTCACCACCTCCACCGCCCCAGGAAGGGCTGCAGCAAGTGCCAGGGAAGGATCTTTTGCTCCCAAGGCATCTCAGGAACAGCACATCTGCCAAGAAACCTGCTGTCACACAATTCCACAAACTGAGCCAAGCTGCCCGCCCCATCCTTTCTCCCCCACCATCCACATGCTCCAGAGTGGAGAAGGGCTGCTGCAAACAGGAGAAAAGTCTGGTTTTCAGCCTTCATTCCTTTCAGTTGAAAAGGAGGAACTACAGCTTTATACATCCACATATACACACATACACACATCCATGTATACACACACACCCATCTACTGAATCTCCAACATCTCATTCAATCTTCACTTTCCATTAAATACACTGTATTGAGGAAGCAAAAAAGAAAAAAGTCAAAGAAGAAACTAAAGGTTTTACATATCCCCACAAAGCTTGGGTCCTGTGTAACTGCTTTAACCAGGACAGAGCTTCAAGAGCTGCAGAATACTGCTTGGTCACATTAGCCAGCAGGAAACCATTTCATGCTCTTTTTTCAGCAAATTTGACACCACCACCGAAGTTGCTCCAAGACACAGAAAAAACACACCAAAAAACCCCACCCATGGTGGAGAGAGCCAAAAAATCAGTCTGGAGCAGGGGAGGCTCACAATAAAATGCCCCCCATGGAATGACACTGAATTCAATATACTGAAACAGCCACTGGGAGGGAGGCCAATACACAGGAATATTGCAATCAGCCTTGGGAATTAGCTCTAGTAGGTTGTTTCTTTTCCTGCAGCCCCACACTTACGTCAAGTCACGTGAATACAATTACATAAACTGCACCTTTTCCATGAACACCTTCACTGCGATAAAGGTTCTCGTTTTGCTCCACATAACACTCTCCACAGGTTTATAAGCTTTAATTGCTATGAGAACCCATAAAAAGTGCCCAAATAAGTCTATTTAATGGTTACACATTAACCATCATACACCTCCAGGCTTGTGTTATCCACCTATTTGCTAAATCAATAAACTGCTCATAGGCAAACTTTTGAAAAACATTGCTGCTGTTGAAAATGTTCCGTTTCTGTTTACTAATAACTTCATAGAATTAATTGAAAACTCCTACCCATATCTGAAGTTTTCTGCTTAGTTCTTGTAGGGAAAAAAGCAAGCTGATTTTCAGCAAAGAATCAACCTCAAATATCTCTACTGATTGAATCTGGATGCTGGCCCATAAGGCAATGCAAGAGCAGTACAAATCCAGGCTGGGAAGGACTTGGGTCAAGAGAAATAAATGAGTGTGTGTGTGTCTGCAGAGCCAGAGCTCCTCTGAACTCGAGCAGAACAAGTCTCTAGGAAACGCCATAAGCCTGCACAGCCAGGAGCAGGGAAGCTGTTCACGTGAGCAGGACAAACAGGAAGCATTAACAAGGGGTTCTAGGACAGCAAAACCCCCCAAAAACTTACTGGCAATTAAAATTAAGGGCATTGCACTGGGTGGATTCACCCCTCTACCTTCACCTGCCAATGGGTGCAGACACACTGCTGGGTGTCTGCATCTCCTATGGGCAACAGCAGTCGGTGGGACAGCAGCAAATGAACACAGCCTTACCACAACAGCCACCTCAGAAAACCTCTGCAAGGCTACCTGAAAAAGCTCCTGCAATGCCCCACACACCACGGTGGAGGAGGGCAGACAACATTTCAATCAACTGCCCTGTACCTAAGGGGACCCCAGTCCCCTGACGCAGCCCAGCTGCCCCGGTTATAGCACTAAATGTTACTGGGGCACTGACAGATGTCCTGGTGTGCCATCACCCACCCCACGGACACACACAGCTGACAGCAGGGCCCCAAAGCCAACCCCTGCACCTCCTGCCTCCTCTGGGACTGGGAGAGGGTGAGCGAGCCTGGGCCAAGCAGCCTGCCCGTGATTAAGTGTTGATCAAATCCAACCATTTCATAAAGCTTCTAGTGTGCCCAGCCAGCTTCAACAGTCTCTGCACTTTGCTTGAAATCCCTAGGATATTTATGAAAAGCTGGCAAATGGCTCCTTAGACACCTTCCCCCCACTCCCTTACTAAGCAAAACTCAATCTGAAACCCCAGTGCGGCTTTCTTCTCCAAGCACACCCTGCTTATTCTCAGCGTGGCACCAGAGCCCCACACTCTGACTTGCATCCCTGGGGAGAAGGGATGATTCTGTGGATGGGACACCGAGCAGCCTGGTCTAGTGAGTGGCTTCCCTGCACAGGCCAAAGGGATTGGAACTAGATGGGTTTTAAGCCCCTTCCAACCCAAGCCTGTGATTCCGACGTTTCCATGCCTCTGGAGATGGATAACACACCACTTTTCCCCTAAGGAGGTCCCCTGCCCTACACCAGCCTCCCAGCCCATCTGCACACCCATTTCCAGGGGGGCAGACAGACAGCGGGCACTTCACACCTCCCCACCATAAACCTGCCCAGAGCAATTACCCAGCCCCATTCCAGCTGGGAACACATTGCTGCCTCATTTATAGCACCAGAGCTGCAAGGGCAGCAGGCAGCTGGCCCCAGCCATGCACAGAGAGAAGCCAAAGCCCTCCAACAGCAGAGGAAATGCAAACACAGGGGGCTCACACTACCTGCCCCCCTGCCTGTACCCATCTTAAAAATTAATCCCACTTGTAAAAGCTGGAGTGCAGCCTGTATTTCAGGGCGAATAATAAGGCGAGGCCTTTATAAATAAGGAATCACTTACTGTTCAGAGGGAGGGGAAATTATAAAGGTTATTTAAATTAAAAACAAGCCACACAAACAAACAAACCTCACTGTCTTTCCCCCCCAGCCCCACGCTGGCTGCCTGCTCCACACACATTATCTGCAAACCGCGGGGAAAACCGAGCCCTGCTCTGTCCGTGCTGTTTCACAATCTGCTCGCTCTGAACCTTACACCACGGCAGGAATTAAACAAACATTTCCTCCTTCTTGGGGATTTCCCCCTTCTTGGGGATTTCCCCCTGCCCCATCCCGAGCTGGGCTCCAAAGTCCAGCTGAGCAGCAGGCACGGGAGTGAGGAGGAGCGGTCAGCCCTGAGGTCAGCACACTCCCCACCACTCCAGCCGCCCCCCAAAGCACCCAGGGGTGCTGGTGGTGCTGATGGAGCACACAGATGCCCTTGCTTTGGGAAAGGCAGGAGGAAAGCTGGGGTGGGCAGGTGTCCATTGGAGCTTCACAAAAAAACAGCCCGGGAAACAGGAGAGGGTCTCTGTGAAACCCCAAGCACCCATCCCACTGCTCCACTAAGGGAGAATAAATGCACCAAAGCCACCGAATCTCCCCATTCCTCATTTCTGCATGAACTTCTTTGAGCCATGCTCAGAAAAGAACAAGGCTGTGGATGTCTGTCCTCTTCCCCAGTGAGTTTAAAACTGGAATAAGAGCAGAGGGCTGGGAGGGGTGAGGGAGCTCCTGCCAGGCTGCAGAACCAGGGGCAGGCAGGGGAGGGTGAGCAGCCAAGGGCCAGCACAAAGCCTTCAGCCTTGGATGGCCTGGGCCCATCACTGCAGAAAAGAGGAGGCCCACACACTCCCTAAACACACCACAGACAGCCAAGGTGGGAAGGGAGGGCAGCAATATTATACAATCCAGAGATACATACTCTGCAGAAGTCAATTAAAACTTTAGTCAGCCCTGGAGACACAAATCCTCAAGGAAACCAGACTTCTCATGCCCATCTTCATGCATATTACTGAGGTTACAAGTAACTGCAGCAGAAAAATTCCATGAGAAATCTTCTCTTAATTTGTCCATGTTACCAAACAGGTTTATGTTACAAATTTGGAGTTTATCTTCCTTGAAAAACTCTGGTCATAGCAGGGAGCCAGCAAAGTGAGAGCATGATTTAAACTGAGGGGCTAAACACTGGGGAACAAAGTCAGGTTGGTTGAATTTTTGTGTGGTTGCTGCTATTTAATGGCAATGCCTCATTAAAATGTGGGATAAAGGAAGCTTTTGTTAATGACCTCCTCTTTTCCTCCCTCACGTACCTTCCCCTCAGGGTTTTGAGATCACATATAAAACACATCCCCAAGCTCCTCAAGGGATTTCTTTTTTTTTTCCCAGCAAAGCTAAGGCTGACAAGACTTGACATTCCTGAAATGTTTAAACAGGGAAAGAGAGAGAAACAACATTTTTTCAAACCCACTTCATGCATCAGAGACAAGCAAAAATTGGCCCTGGGCCAAAAGACACCCCCAAAAATTCAAAAATATTTGCGAGATCATCTTAAATACTCCCAATGCTCCTGACAGAAAAGTCCCCAGCTGCACAGCAGACCCAAGCCCCCACGCTGAATGCTGCACATTCCTGGAGGGAGCTGTGGGGCAGGGAGACAGAATCCACAAGCCACCACACAGAGCTGTCCCCGAGCTCTCCATGGGGACAATACCACCACCCATGGCAGCACTCAGCCTCCCCCTCCAAGCAGGTGGGGAGCCCTTAAAAAACCTCAAAACCATCCCCAGGACTTGGTAATGAGTTTGGGATTTGGAAACCAGGCTAATGAAGAGGCAAGAGCCAAGATATCCAATTTCTGCCAAACACCAGGAAAAGCACACTGCTATCAGTAGCCATTATAATTAATTAATTCATACACCAGCCTATTTTGTAGCTTTTTCCAGGCTGGGATTTCACTTCACTCATGCTGCGGGACAGAACTGGGCAAGGGAAAGGGTGCAGATGGAGCACTGCAGCTTGCAATAAAACCCCTGAAGGTGATACAAACCAGATGTGGATGGTAACCCCATGTGTTCCGAGAGGTGTTACAGCTCCACACGTCAGACACAGCACGTCAAACACTCCAGAGCAAGCACCCACAGCGCCAAAACACACTCAGGAGTGGGGAGCATTCCAAGGGGTGCAGAAGGGGTTAACAGGAACCCACCGAGCTCCACTGGCCAATTATCCTTCCTCGGTTTACTAGCACAGAAATTTGGGCATCAAAGACGACCACAGTGTTCCACTTGTGCAGTAAACTCCTTTCACCAACATCACTTCACACTTTCTAGAGTGCAAAGTTCGTGCTGATATTGTTGGCTTTCTTGCTCCCCTGCTTTTTTGGCACCATTCCTCCCTTCTTGGCTGTTCATTAATATGCAATCAGTACATTAAAGGCTTCGTTCCACAGGCCCAGCCAGGCTGCAGCAGCCTTTTCCAGCAAGTGCTGTCTTGTGCAAAGGGTGCACAATGCATTTAGGTGCTCCCAAACAGTCAAAATTAAAACTCCAAGCCCTGTATTCCCACAAATTGGGTTTTGCAGAACAAGGAATTATCACCATCAGTGCCAGGAGTGTCCAGAGAAAACCTGGAAACAATACTGAATTTACACACACGATGCTTTACTCCTCTATGCACTGGTTACACCACTGACACTAATGTTTTACACCATTTACAGACTGGCTGATCACAGCTTCATGGCAAAGGCTGCCTGAACACACCGGCAGTGAGAAAGTTTCCACCATTTGCATTTGAATGATGAATCACTGGGATGCTGTGAACAGTCTTCCAAAAAATACCACCTGTTTTTACAGCTATCTGCTAATCTTCCAGATGTGAGCAGGAAGCAGGACAGCCCTACCTCATTTACCATCACCGTGGCTGCATGGAAAACCACGTCACCACAGATCAAAATAATTCCTGCTCTTTTGGGAGCATTTTCTGAAGGGTTCTGCTCCCCACATGCCTCACTCCTACCAGCTCCATCCCTGAACAACACTCATTTCAACCAGGAAACCAACTCAGCTCAAGTTCCCCTGTAGTTCTTTACAAAAACAACCTATCAGCTGCCGGCTAACCAGCTCCTCATTTAAACACCCTGAATTTCCTTCACAGCCTCCTCTTTTCCTGCCCCTGGGCTTGACCATTTCAGCCTCTGGTCCAGCCTGTCCCCTCCTGGCCCACCCAGCATCACCTCCTGCCCTGCTGTCCAAACAGGCACAGAAAACTTACCCCAGCCTCCCATAATACATTATTAAATCCTGTCTTATTTTTCTTCCCTAGGAGACTAAACATAGGCTCTTAGCTCAATATAAAACTAAGCACAAGCTCAAAACAGATCAAACACAGTTTAATTGCGAGGAGTACCAGAAAAAGCACTCTGGTCATTTTAAGCCACACTAATAAGTTTTTGTCCCAGTTTTTCAAGAGTTGCTTATTATGGAGATGAGCCCAACTAGAAAATCAAAAATCAAGTATCCCTGAACTCTGCAGGAAGGTTTATCTGAATTTGGGGCCATATCTGCACTGAATGCCGCAGAGCCAAATAACATTTTTCCATTATTTTTTATCACTATTGCTGCATGTTCTCCCCCATGAGCACAAGGTCCCATCAAAATTTCTCCAGACATTCCCCAGTCCCATAAATTGCTAGAAATCTGGACTTACATCAATGGGATTACAGGAGAACAGACAAATGTGCACATGCTGGACAGAAAGGGGACAACACAGCACTTTAAAACTGGAGAGTATTTTTCATTTACAAATAGTTTACATTTTTTGGATCCAGGGGCGGACAACCCGCTCAGTCTGTGCTGAAACCGAAGAAATATCATGTGTGAGCACTAACCACAGTGTAGCAAAGTTAATAAACAACAGACAGGCAGCCATATGCAACGAGACTGGTGTTTTTGGTAGGGGAGGCAAATTAAAGGGAAAAGAAACACCAACTCCAGCAACCTAATCACAGCTAAATGACCTACCTATTAATAACCTCCAGCAGGGACCCAGCTCTCTGCAGCCCACTGTACTACTGCTTTTAGGTCTCAGACCATCATCCTGGCACATGGGAAGGCCAAACCCTGGCACCTGCAGCAAGGAGGGACAAAATGATGTCTGGGTGGTCACACCAGGCAGGGTCACAGCACAGCATGGAGTGGCACACGAGTCCTGGGGCAATGCTCTGGGTTAATGGGCACAAGCACAGCTCCAGTTCTGATCCAAGACAGACTGGTGCACTCTTCCATAAATTCATTTGGGAATAACTACAAGGAACCTAAAGCACACTGTGCACCTTGCAAATGGGTACTGTGTTTGCAAATGTAATTTTAGGGGGTATGGAAACAACAGCCTGTACTCAGCACCAGGTAAGCAAGGGCTGCTGTGGGCAAAGGCTTGCTGGGCTCCTTTGGAAGTCTCCACCATGAGAACTGACTGAGGTGGGCTGCAAGCCTCCTACACCAGCCTCTGCTTTCTCAGCAAATAAAGCTAAAATGAGTGCCCACACCTGCATTATCCATGATTTTACAAATGCTTTTGATATTACGTTAAACAATATCCTTATATCCCACAGTAGAGACAAGTCTTGAAAGGAAGTGGGACAACTCTGCTTGCCAAGCTGAGAAACCTGGACTTGGAGCATCTTTATTGAAATTCAGCCCGCCAAGACCAATTTGATGTGTTTTATTACTGCAAGGAATTCCACAAATATGCTGGCAACTTTCAGCATCAGTGTGGGTTCCTAGGTAGGAAAAAACCTCCTTAAAAATACGCATTTTCCAGATTTTGCAAACATTTACCAGATGTAAATTCATGGGCAATTCATCTGCCATGACAAGTGTGTAGACACCAAATGTAGCAGAAGAGGCTGAGCATTCACCTCTGTCATGAGTGAAAGTCGACAGCCAGATACGCCTGGCTGAACAAAGGTTTGTTTTCAATTATATTTCGAATTCTTCTAACAATAACTGTGTGGCGTCTGGCAGTAACACATCTGAGCCTTTGAAGTGGTTCTTGACTTTGACCAGAAGAAGGGGGAGGGCAAAAAAGGGGATCAATCAGCAATTTCAGTCTGAGTCAAACCTCTTCTCTGAAGAGAAGATGCCAATACCAAAATCCCCCAGCACCATGAATGCGCTCACAAAAACAACAAGAAGAAAGCTAAAACAAAACCTACACTTGGGCCAGAATAACAACAGATGTGCTCTGGGGTTTCACCTTTAGAAACAAGGTTATGGGATGCAAAGTCAGTGGTCCCAGACCAGGAGTCCCAGGAGTCTTCCTGCCTCCACATCCCCTTCCTGGTCACTCATGGTCATGCCTCTAATAAAGAGCTCATGGCAAGAGAAATCCAAGAGACATAAACCCAATGCTTGGAGCATCCATAACACACCACAACAGCAACATTGGTGCTGCAGAGCACAAATTATGGGATGCTGGTGGCCACACAACCAAATCACCTCTAGAAGAACATTCAAAAATGAACATTCAGTGAAGAACATTCCCAGGAGCCTTGAGCAGGTTTGCAGTGCCTGCAGGTACAGGAGTTGCCACACACCCTCATTTCCCTTTCTTTTAAGTCCACTTTTAAGCATCTAAACTCCTTTTCAGATTTAAATGACAGTAAGATCACCGGGGAAGTCAGTGCAAGAACAAGGAAAACCTCAGTTTTAAAATCTTTATCTTTTTTATCTGGTTTATTCAAATAAGCACAGCTGTGGTTTAAGAACAACAAGGTGGCAGAGCACAGCAGCTCTGAAGATTGGGAATGGTGGTTTTGGTCAGAATGATGCTAATTTAAAGAGGGATAAAAATGCCATATTCATTTTTCCTAAGCCATGCCCAAGTCCTACCAACTCTTTCTTAGGTCAGGCAGTTTCTGGAAACATTTTCTAGCTCAAAACATTTGCAGAATTTCAAGAATTTGCTCCACAAATCTTGAGGCTGCTTTGTTCAGGAATGCTTGACATGTGGGCAAAGGGAAACCAAAACTTTCCTTGAATGCTGCAGAAAACTTTAAACCCTGCCCAAGATGAAAACTGCAAGAGTCAAAACTCTGAAGGAAGTGTGGGCTTTCTGCTGCATTTCAAATATTACCCTGAACCCATTCTTCCAGGAGGGGAACGTGGTTGTGCCAGGACAGCCCGCATGCCTTAGCAAGGCTGATGGCCTCCATGTGCTCCCCTCAAAGAAGGCTGGAGTTAGGAATGAATAAATAAAACAGGCTTCCAGATCGTTTTCTTGGCCTTTAAAGAGATGATCATGCTGTGAAAAAGCTCTGGGCAGAGAGTCTCTTCTCCCAGACAGGATCCAGCCACATCCCAAAGCCCCCTATCCACAAGCACCAAAGGACAAGCCACACTTGGGCTTTTGTTTGCATGGCTCCTGGGACAGTATTCGATTCTCCTCTGGAAATACCCACTACATTCCATGAACCTGTGAAAACCAAACCTCTAGCTTATCCATAAAGCCTAATGTTTATAGGGTTACATTAGGTGAGAAGATACTCACTGCTTTAATTACAGGGCCTGTATCAGCTTGGCTTTTATTCCTGCCCTGCTTCCCAACAAGACACCATAAGGTGAGGGCTGCAGGGATGCCAGGGATCTGAGGGATATTAGTGTTGTGGCAATGGGCTAAATGTAGAGCAAGGGTGGAAAACAACCACGGTGACAGGCTGGGCATGTGTCAAAGAGCCACACACTGCCCCAAAACACCATCAAAGATCACACACAGATGTGGTTCACCTCGGCTTGAAAGCCCTCAGTGGAAGTGGCCACAGTGAGTGGTGAAGGAGCCAGGAGCTGAAGGCCTGGCAGAGTGAGCAGTGCTGGAGGGCCTGGCTTGTCCCTCCTGCCTTGTCCCCTGCCTCTGTCCCCATAGACCAGACCTAAAGGGCATCCTGCAACCCCTTCCCAACACCACAGGAATGCCCAGAGAAGGACCAGCTCTGCTCTTCCACATTTGAAACACTCAGGTGGCTCCAAAGCCACTCAAACAAGTCAAGAGGAATTCTGCATTTCAAACCTAAAAAGCAGGAAAACCATCAAAAGGCTTTTCAGTTATGACAGACTATAACCTCCCCAAAATATTTCAATGCACATTTTCAGTTCACTCCCAATCCCAGCCTCATGAGGGCTGTTGCTGTTATTGTCTCTCTCACAGGCACGTTCAGGAAAGGAACTTCCCAGAGGATTGGGAATTTCCCTGCCATCAGCCCAGGGAGACTGCAGGGATGGGATGGATGGTAGGCAGGTGGTGATCCAAAGGGAACAATGCACCCTGCAATGGCAAGAGAGACTGTTGTATAACCAGCAGTCAGAATTACTCAGGAAACCATAGAGGAAGCAATTGGAACTTGTTGGACAGGGAAACTTCCCCATTTTGTTTCCAAATGCACAGACCTGCAAGTCTGTGCTGAATTCCTCTTCTTTTAACCATGCATCTCGCAAACAAAGCAACATTAATTAACACAGCTCCAAAAAGGGGTTCAGCTGCCACCTCATCCTTCCCTAAAAGGGTCTATTTGTATTTTTTGACTTGAAAAAACATCTATGACAAGCCTAAACAGCTTAATGGTGCACAGCCCATTCCCCAGCAAGCCCCACGCTGGCATTACAACTTGCACACAGGGTGCTTCAAGCCCTGCCTTTGAGCTGGCTTGAGTATTCCCAGCTGCAGAGAGAAGCAAACAAAGTGAACAGCAGGACACAGAGCTCAAGGCAGCCTGAGCGCACCGTGCTCATCACACACTGCAGCTGCAAGAGGGGGCATCACCGAGCACGGGCTGGGCAGGGGAACACACAAGGGATGTGTTGGGAAAACCCTCTGCAGTTGGAATGAAGGAGAGGCTGGGAGCTGCAGAATAAGCCTGGGAGACACACAGAGGGATGCAGCACAGTCGCAGTGTCCCTGCCAGCTGAAAGGACAGCTCAGGCTCTTGTGAACCAGACCACAAAGTGGTAATAACACTTGAGACAAGTGCTAGGAACCATGAGAGAAAAACTGTACTAAACAGCCTGGGCTGTGATTTGGCATCTCCCAAGGATGCTGCCCAGCTGTGTGGCTCTGCCTTCTCCCACAGGGGCTGTAAATCCCAGACCCCCTGAGTGGCCAGCGAGGGAAGGAGCCCCAGGCAGCAGCCCCTTCCCTGCCCCAGTGCTGCCAGAGGGATGCAGACACCCAGGGCCACTCCTCCTCACCCACAGCTGACAGCCCCATGCACAGCAGGCTGTGAAGGCACCTTCTTCCTGGGAATTCTGCTTCCAGAGGAGCAGCAAGTCACCAAAACCATTCCCCAGCTGTGGTTGTGGCAGCCACGAGATCTTGCTGCTTTGGCTGAGATGCTCCTCCACTGCACTGGTGACATCACTTTAGACACAGAGGAAATTCTGCTGGTCCCCAGAGAGGGCAGGATTTGGGTGCTTTCTCCATGGCATCAATCCCCTGTTCACAGGAACAATGCAAGGGGTAACCCACCACCAAATCTTCTGCTCCTGGCTATGGATCTCAGATAACACCAGCACCATTCCAGCAAGACTCTGAACACCTCCTTCACCAACCTCATAAAAGAGGCAAGCACTGCCCTGTCTCACACCTGGGACTCTCTCATGCACTTGTGCAGGGACGGTTGAATAGCACTGCTCTCTCTCACAGAGATTCTTTGATTTCTCATACAGGATAACCTCACACTGCTTCCCTTTCCTTAGTGGGGATCCAGCCACTCTCCTCAGCCTGCTGCCCATGGGAGAGGCAGGAGTTCCAAATTTAAGCTCATCCCCTAGAGTGAAGTTGGCTAACAAGCATCAAAAGCTCTGGGGAAAGGGAACAGACACATGGACCATTGCCCAACCTCTTTTCTCAGGAAACCTGGGTAAACAGCAGTACCTGTCTCAGGGAGATTATTGCACCAGGGAGGAGCAAATCCAACTCGTGTTTAAGTGGACAGTGTAAGCCAAACACACCCTGTTAGATCTGTACAAGTTTCTGTCTGAGATCAGCTCAAAGACTAGTACATGTCTCTGCTGCTAAGGTCAGCAAGGATGAAACCAGAGCTCCTGGAAGAGCTTCACTCACCAAGGGGTCAGAAGCCAAGCAACTTCACTGGGGAGCTGGACCCAGGCTCACAGAGATAAACAGAGGCTTTTACTGAAACTGCAGGAGCCGAAGGAGTCCCACAGCATCCCTGTGGGCTGGAGGGACAGGCTGCAGCTCCTTGGCCAGCAGGCAAAGCAAGTGACAACTCTGGATAAAAGTGCTCAGAGATCAGGAGAGAAGCCTCAGCTCTGCAGACCTCCTCCCAAACCAGAAAACTTCTTGCCCACTCACATAGCCAAGGTGCAGCCTGCCTAGGTACCCATTCTAATACTATTTTCTAACCTACTCTAACAGAAAAAGTTTATTTATCCACTCTTATGAACAGAGTCATTCAACTCCCTTAATTTAATCAACCTCAACAGCTTTTGGGTGGTCACCATCTCAATAACAAAAGTTGGAAGTGAGAGAGGAGATATACAGGAGGTTTACAGCCATGTGAAACAAAGCTCTCACAATTCCTTCCAATTCAGAGAAGTCTAAAAAAACCCACACTGTCCTTTATTTACTGATTTATATGCAAAATGCACGCACTACTCCAAAAGAACCCAAAGGTGTTTGAAAGCCAGAAATTCTGACTTGGATTACTTGTTTGAGGAAGAAGAATGAACAGAGTTGTTTATAGACCAACAGACAGGAACAGCACAAAAATACACTTAGCAAAGAAAAAGCACAAACTATTATGACACCTTTCAAAATAAAACATCACATGGTTTGTTTAAATCTCCTAAAACAGGAGAAGTCTCACCATACTGCCAAAACAAATGAAATACAAGTGTGGATGTGACTCTGCTACAGCTCAGAAGGGGCCAAAGGTTTACAGTGAGCTACATGGACAAACAGAGCACAGGATGCTGTCCTGGCTCCCAGCAAGGCCAGACCCCAGGCAGCAAAACCTCCAGCAGCAGCCAACTGCTCTGTGTCAGCATCTGGCATTTCTGCCCATGCCCCTGGAATCACCAGGCAGATGGGGGAATGATGAAGTGAGTGAGCATGGGAGAAGTAGAACATCCAGGATCAATATATATCACCTCAGCCTTTGCAAATAGCAGAGAGGTCATTGCTGACACAGCCATGGACACATCCCTGCTATACCCCCCATTTTCTCATTCCTCTGAAGCTGCAAAGTCTTGTGAGGCAGGAAGGAACCCTGTGGCTCCCTGCACCTTCCAGTTCCATCTCAAAGCAACCACCTTGTGCTGGGAAACAGCCAAATTCGGGCTGTCTGCCCATGGACTGGGCTGCTGCAGAAGAGCTCATCCTGTCCAGACTGCTAGAGCACATTTGTTAAACCTATTCTGTTTCTGGTGCTTTTTCCCAGCTCCGAAACCGGGGTGGATGGCAGAGCCACAGCAAAAAGCAAGCACAGGGTGCCTGGGGCTGCTCTCCAGGCTCCCCCCTGCACACAGCACAGAGAGGAGAGGCAGCAGTGTTTGGACAACTGGAACACATTTAGGGGGCAATTTTTCACAGGGCCTCCAGCCAGGCCGTTTCCTACAATCACTGTTTTATTACCCAAGACACAACCCATAGACCAACAGCTTCCCCCACCCACAAAATCTTCCACCACCCCACTCCTAAAGGCATCACCCACAGTGAGCCCCAGTGGAGCATCTACACACACAGGACACCTCCAGCACCGTGTCCATAAACACAGCTACAAACCTATGTCCACCAAACCTGTCACCTCCAACTGAGTATCTTCCACCAATTCCACCCCAGCACCCATCTGCACTGGGGATCAGCCAAGCACTGCCACACAGGCTGCACACACTGCCCCGCTGGACAGCCAGCACTTCTTACAAGTGTTCTTTAGATGACAGATAACATAGAAAACTGGTGTTTATATTGGCATACAGCAGGCTAAAACACACTATAAGTGAAGTTATAAAGCAGCCTGAACACCAGCTAGGCAAAGTGTACTTGGAACTTGCAGATCAGTATTTTGAAGGCTTGTGAGCAGCTAATGTTGATGGTAAACTCTCCAGAGCAGAGGAGTATTTACAGCATTGAAAGACAACAGGGCTGTCTGTTCCAGGGTTATCCTGGAAAGTACCCATCCCAAAATCACAGGCTTTGGGCAACCAGAGAAACATATAAGTGGTTAGGATGAATCCCTGTCCCTGTGCGTGGGCAAGTGGGAAGCAGCACTGCCTAGACTTGGCATTCTAAATTTCTCATTTCCTCGCACCTGAGGGTTTGTCTGCCTTCTTATAGGGGTAAAAACACCCTAAAAGTTTGAGGAGGTGGTCTTGGAAAAAGCATTTCAGTTCAATATTTCACAGCCAAATTGCCATAGAACTCAGGATGGCATGTTCTCAAATCTGAAAGGATTCATCTAAAACCAGGCACCTTCAAAGGGGAAACTTCTGCACTATGCAATCAAGTAAAGTTGAGTAGGATTTACAAGAATTACATTTTAGACTGCAGCTCTGCTAATTTCAAAAAATAATGAGACTGCCCCAGGAGGTACAAAAAAGACACCAAAGGCAAATTCACACAAGTTACTGCCCCATTATGAGCAGCAATATCAACACTACCCAAACAGTGCCTCCCATCCTAGAAAGAAAAAAGACAAGAAAAAAATTCTCTTGCACAGAAAACTTTTTATCTCCAGAACAAAGCTTTAGGCATATAATGCATTTTCAAATGCAGCTTGTGTATAACATTTAAAGTATCTGTAGCTCTGTATCAAAATTTTTCAATTGTTAAGTCTCCTATGCTTTTCCTCCTGAAAGCCACTGTGGGAAGCTACAAAACTGCCATGGCAGGTGCAAGTAACCAACAATTCTGTCTGCACATCCAGCTTGGTTAATAAAAGCTACGCAGATGGCTGCAGTTTGAGATCTGTCCTTCAATTCTTACTCAAACTGAAAATGGAACCACGTGGAAGTGAACCCTGCTCCTGGAATTGGATGTGACACGTCATCAGGTCTTGAGGTGTCCCCAAAATAGCAGGGCCTGCTTCTAGACATCTCCAAAATTATATGGTTGTGGCCTGAGAGACAACGTGCTGAAAACATAATGAGGGAGTGTAACATATTACACATGTTGTGGTCCTGCTCTGAAGCCAGAGGAGGCTGGGGTTGCAGGACTTGGGCTGCAGCACAGGACTTGGTTAACTATTAATGGATGACTCAGCTACAACAATAATAGGTATTTTATGTACTGCATTAGCACAACGGCACCCCGGTCCTTGACTTAGGCCTCTATGCATGCTAGGAAAGAAAAAATTATTGTATTACATCATGTAATGGCTGGACGGATGTACCAGGAAACAGGTATTTTTCCAGGAGCCTTACACTCTGCTTCTTTCTTCACATGCCACTAAAAACCAGCAAGGGATATCTGCAGAGAGCTGTCGGGGGGGCCCAGGTTTGCATGAAACCACAAGCCAGACCACGGTGCTTTGTTTATTTACTCTTATTCACCAAAGCTAAATTGTATGCTAAATCATCCCGTCACCCTGCATGAGGTGCTAATTCCTGCCCAGCCCAGGTCCTGCAGAGCTGATCACCCTGAAGCCTGGGTTTTCCACAGATGGCTCCTCGAAGCAACATTAGTTTAAATTATCTCTGCTGCATTCATCCACATGACCCCAGCCAGCTCCACACTGCAAGACAAGGGAGTCACACTGGGTGATTAGGTTAGCAGCACAAAATGATTGTGTTAAAAGCTGATGAGCTGAGCTAACTCAATCCAAGGTGTCTGGCAGGGCAGCCAACAAGATCAATTAAAAGCCCTGCAGCCCTAATTGAGAGTTTCTGGGTGCAGCTAACATACCAGTCAGGGCCAATACACAAGTCCTGAGCAGAGCTGGCTACTGAGGAATGAGAGCCATCATCCCAATTTGCAGCCACTCAAACTTCAAGACAAAACCTGAACCCCTCTTCAAGGGATCAAAGCACTCCAACCCAAAGGCAGGCACTGCTCGGGCATGCCCAGGGTGGCACTCAGCAATTCCCAGCTGACCAGTGAGAGATGCTGGTATATTCATGAGCCCAGGTGCAAGCAGAGAGCTAGAAGGGCATTTCAGGCACAATTCTTGGGGGATTTGCCTGGACATGAAACCACCTTGAGCCCTTCCAGCAGGCTCTTCTGAAGCTGCAGTCCTCCCAGTGCTCTTGCCTGCACCAGGTGAGGGGCTCACACACCAAATAAAGCCCCACTTGGAAGTGCTTCTACATCCGCCTAAATCCCCATCAGAGACACGACTCCAGCAGCAGCTTAAGCAGGGAAGTGAAATCTCACCTATGCTCGAGGAAGCATTGAAGTACCTGAAGTACTTTGTGTGTCTGAGGTCCCAAACGTTTACCACCTTTAACTTCTTGATGCCATCAAGTGAAGGGATAAGACAATCAACCCCACATTTGCTCCTTAAATTCCAAGCAGGAAATCCTGCAGAGCTCAGCCACCCTCAAACCTTACATAGAAAACTGTAGAGCACTTCGCACAAGCAAAGAAAAAAAAATTAAGCTGCACCTAACACATTAATAGTTGATTTTTCTAGACAAGACTTGATGATGTGTTCGGGTTTTTTTCGACTGCCTACTGAGACGCTGCTTCCCTGTCCTGGGAATTTTCCCTCTGCAGCTCCTCCTCCCCCAGCTCCCAGCCCATCCATTCTCCCCTTTTCAAACTGCACCCATTGTAAACGGCACTGAATATTAACACAGCCCATTGAGCACTTGCTCCTTTTGTATGGGACCCCTGCGTTTCAAATTGCAGTCACTGCAGAGAGGAAAAGTCTCAAAGTGATTAAACGCCGTGAAGTTTCTCAAAAGGAGAGAGGAATATGCAGGAGGCTGAGGGGGTCCTGGAGCCTTTCACTAGAAGCCAGGGGCTTCTGCGAGAGCCAGAAGGGCTTCTTAAATGGGGGTATTTTTTCCCCCTTTGTTATAAGTATTTACTTTTAATCCTAGTCCTGTGAGGCAATTCCTGCCCGGCTGTGGCTCGGTGCGGGATGGAGATGAGGAGCTGGGACAGCAGATGCAGAGGGCTCGCTGTTAACTGCTGCCCTCCTGCAGGAACCGATAAATAAATACTGCGGCGTGCTGAGGGTGGCCGGCGAATCCACCGACACATGTTCGCACAGGAAGGGTGGATTTACTTGCAAGCACATGTATTTATTTGTGCTTAAGCAGCAGGCCCGGAGAGGCGCTGCTTTGCAAGGAGGGGCTCTGCTGTCACCCACCGGGAGCGGGCACTGCGATCCCGCGGGGTGCGGAGCCCTGGGGTCAGCGGCAAGGACAGTGCTCCGGCAAGCACCAGGTCCGTGTGTCGCTGCAAGCCACCCAGGGCTTCTTCCACAAGCACCGCCAGCTCCCAGCACTGTCCCACCTGAGCAGGAAAACCTTGGAGCACCACCCAGCAGGGAGCTCCGCAGGGCTTTGTGTTCCCACTCCAGCAGGAGGAGGGAGAGGGACCGGGCACCTGCACCGAGCCACATCCCTGTCCCAGGCCACCTCCCAAGCGCTGCAGCCCCCCGGGCACACGCTGAGAGCTCCGCAGCTGCGCCGGGCCACCAGTGACCATTACTTAATCTTTGTTCCATTATTTCAGCAGGCCTGGAAGCAGGACGTGCAGGAGAGGTGCTGCCAGCAGCACTCCCCCCCTCCCAGCACTGTCAGCAGGAGAGTCCCCCACACCTCCTCCTCCTCCAGCATCTGCAGGAGCAGACTTACTGCAGAGCCCGAGAGCAAGTAATGCCCTTCTCCCCAAAAAAATCCCATGGAGCCAGCATCAGCAGGGCCCCTTACCAAGCAAGCAAAGAAGCTGCCCTAACATGTGAAAGAAAAGCACTAGCACCTGACATGAAAACCCCAGCTGAGCTAGAAATTGATGGGTAATTTTGAGCACAAACATTAAGTTTCATTGAACACAATCTTTGTGTGCATACACTTGAGCACAGAAAGAGACTGCTCCTGCCTCCTAGTTCAAATGCACTTCCAGACCCTGACACCACTGACAGGCACCCACAGGACTTTAAAAAGCATTCAGACACTTTGCCCTGGTCTCTCCAGAGAGCAGCAGCACCGTGCAAAGAGCCAACACGCACCTGGTGCCTCGGGGCATCTTATCCATATCGCCAAGCCCTGGAGCCTTCCTGGGAAACAGAGCAGCTCTCAGCCCAGCTCTCCTGGGTACTTGAGGACTCTGCCTTTTTCCAGACGTGCCAGGCACATGCACACTGGCCCAGAGGTGGAAGAGTCCATACACGGATGGTCAGTATCCCCCAAAATATCTCCTAGTCATTTGGGTCACAACCGAAAAATACTTGTGTTTAAAATAAAAACTTTTTTTCCTGCAGACACTAGCAATGAATTAACAATCCAACTACAGCCTCACTGTCCCTCAATCTTCTCACTGAAAGCTGTAGCTAAAATACTGTTGCTTCATCACTAAATAGGAAGGGAAAAAAAAAAAAACCTCAGTCACACATGATGCTTTAAGGAAAAATATCTTCTGACACTTCTCAAAAAATAAGATCCATGGAGAGACAGGGGCAGAGGTTGCAGGGGATGTACCACATCACCATCACTGCTGGAGCCCTGGCTTTTTGGGGGCACCAAGCATTCTGCAACTTAAGCTTAGCCCTAAACTTTATGCCACATGTAACACTCAACTGGTAAAAACAAACTTCAGACTTAAACACCAGTCATGAAGCACCTCGAGCAGCTCTGTGCACACCAGCTGCCCAGCAGGGTTTGACTGTCCCCTTGGGTCAGGAACCCATCCCAGCTGCAGCTGGGTGCTGGTGCAAGGACGGGATGGGTCATGGCAGTGTTGCAACGTGCCCTGTGCAGCAAGTCAAGAACATTTATATAACTTGTACACAGTGCTGAGCTGCCTGTTGCTTTTAAGAAAAACAAAACAAAAAACAACTCGAAAAACATCCATCCACACTACATTAAATGTGAGTGACTGCAGCCCCTCTGTGTATCAGCTATTCCTTCTGAAAACTTGGGAGAAAAATTACAACTCCGAGCTGAGCTGCCAGCAGAGAAATAACAATAGTTTTAAAAAGCCTCAGTGCTTTTCCTCGGTACTGATAGTCCTGTTGACAAAATACGCGGCGTGATTAAGTCTGTTCCAGAACCCTCCCCGGCTGCCGAGCCGCATTTCCAACCCGACAAACAAAAGCTTTATCTCCAACACACTGAAAGCCGACTCCGAGCACTGCCCCAGCATTGTGGCACTCGTTAGGAATAAAGATAAACTGCTAAGGAGGGCTTGTTCAATAGCGCCTTAATGAAGTTAAAGCACTGCCACTAGAGCCACTGGAAAGTGGATTTATCTCGTCTCCTATTAGCGATCGAACATGCCCGAGCTTATCACCGCGGGGAGCAGACACCTCCGGCGGGACACAGGTGAGGGATGCGCGGCTCCGACACCGCCCGTCCCTTCCCAATTTATGGCTGGAGAACCCGCACCAGCCATGGACCACTGCAGACCTTCGCATTTGCCTTCTTTTTCTTTAAAAGGACACGTTTAAAATAAAAAAAAATCCAAAAAGCAACAGAGATACTTGCACAGAGGCAACTTTTCGCTAGCACATGGTGCTTTTATAGAGGACATTAAAACCACTGAAGAAGTGAGTTATCAACTCTCTGCACAAAATATGAACATTTACGATACCACTAAGCCTGAAAAACATGCCTCATCCTTGTGCTACTAAACTGAAACGGGATCTTCTAAGTAATTTTTGGTATTAGAAACAGTATTGCTCTAAATCCGAAAGTATTTGCAACAGCTTCATCATCTTTTTACACGGACTATGGAGAAGGAAAAAAGCTTTAACGTTGCATTTTTAGACACAAAAGCCATCATTTTAATCAACTTCTGGTTAGTTTGTAACATACAAAGTTACAACCCCTATTCTCTGCGTCTAAAAGATCAACAACCCACGCGTCCAAACAGAAGATTTATACGTGCTCTTACTTCACCAATAAAATTTGAACTGAACACAAGACACTCCAAAACCTGCTCCGTTTGAAAAAGACACTCCTGGGTATTAGCACTCCGGAAAAAAAATACAACAATAAATTTGTTCTGTCTGGGTTATCAACGCACTTCCTTGCTCGAACAAAGACACAGTGTCCTATTTTAAGAGGTGCAAAGGAATGCTGGAATTATTAAAATTCCTTGCTCTGAAAGGTGAGGGCGAGATCCTTCAGAGCAACAGGTGATTGGGATGAGTCAGGGCTTTAATGCAGAGGCCACACGCTCCTCTCATTTATCTCATGATAATTTTATGCAAAAAAAGGCTTTTCCGCAGCTAAAAGCGAATACCACCAAGGGAACCCGACAAACCCCTAATAATTCTTCTTAATAAGGAGCTGGATGATCTCCAGCAACACTTCAGTGACCGTCCTGTCTCCTGGCAGAGCTGAGGAGTATCTATTACAGCCAGGGATTTTGGAGATTCTGTTCCAATGGCAGAAAGGCCCCGCAACAGCAGCGCTGTTTCCCTCTCCCTTTCTGGATACCGATCCCCCGAAGTTAACAAATAGTTCAGGGCACTTATTTTTACAAGTTTGTGAGCGCACACACATACTCTCCGTCCTCCTGGCCTGTGAGACGACTCGAACGGCCAATGCTGAGCACACTTTCCCCCCGAATCGCCTGAGCTTCAAGTGTCCGATGTTTTATTTCAGCCCCTACGAGCCCAGAGCGGCGGCCACACAACGGGAAACCCTCTGCAATTCCCGGGAAATGGCAGTGACACCGTCCTGCGCTCGGACACGAACCCGAGCACTTTAAAACACCCTTGTGGGGATCAAACACATCCCACGGTGCTGCAGCAGCCACCAGGTGCGGGGCTCTGAGCTCGGCTGCCACTCAGGACATCCGATCCACCGCGGCTGAATAACTCCGCTGCACACGCAAGTACCGAGGGAGCGCAGCCAGCCTTTACTGGAAAACACCTGGATCTTACGGAAACTCCCCAGAAGCCCTCTACTCCCTTTCGATCGCCTGAATTTCACAGCCTAAAAAGTTGGCAGCGTTATAAGCCAAAGAGCGGGCGCGGCGCTGGGGTCCGTATTCGGCACCCGGCGCGCCCCGCTCCGCAGCCCCGGGACCGCGCGGACGGACGGACAGATGGATGGACAGACAATGTCCTAATAAGGATCAGGAAGCCCAAGCCAGCCGTTATCTCCAGCAGATCCCATCGCTAAGAGGCCAAACCTGCTCCCGGCTCCCTTTCCTCCGGGACACCCTGGGGCCAGCCCCGCAAGGGTCCGAGATACGGGAGCCCCGAGCTCCAACTTTTCACCCGGGACCAGCACCGCACCCGCCGCCTCCATCTCCCCCATCCCCACCCCGGGGACACCGGACCACGGGACAAGTTCTGCGGCGCGCAGCCCAGAGCCCGCAAGGCGGTAGCGGCCGCTCCGCTTAAATAAATAACCCGGAGCTTCGCGGGGATTTCTGTTCCAAGCTCCCCTGCCCTTGACAACAAGCCAAAGAGCGCTGGTTTGGCTGCCCGACCCCCTCGCCTCGCCGCCGCGGGTCCCCCGGTACTCACACGTGCCGCGGCCAGCGGGGCAGGTCCCGGGGCAGCGCGGGCAGCGCCAGCCCGCCGCAGCTCAGCGCGGCCCCGCCGCAGGCGCAGCCCGCGGGGCACCCGGCGGCGGCCGAGCCCAGCAGCCCCAGCAGCAGCAGCGCCGCCGCCGCCCGTGACGGCAGCGCCATTTTGTATCCGGCACTGGGAAACGTCCGCGGTCGGAGGAGGCGGCGGGAGCGCTCACGCCGCGGGCGCTCAGCGCCGCTCCGCCGCCCGCAGCATCGCCTCGGCCGCCGGCCCCGCGGGGCGCTACGGCACCGGCATCCACCGGGCGCTGCCGGGCGGGTCGAGTCCGCGTCCCCGCCGCGGGAAGAAGCGCTTCCTGCTCCTCCTGCTGGGCGCCGCACGGCTCGGGCTCGGCGGGCGCCGGCCGGTCCCGGTGCACTCCCGCGGGGTCGCCGCCGCTGCCGCCCGGCCCGAGCGCCGCTCGCCGCGGACCCACGTTGGCGACACCGCAACATGTAGCCGCGCCGCCCCCCGCGCGCCCGCCCATTGGCTGCCGGGCGGGCCCCGCCGCGTCGCCATTGGCCAGCAGCCCCCCCCGCCGCGGCGCCGCGCCGCTCCATTGGTTTCGCCACCTGTCAATCACGGGCGCCGGGGCCCGCCCCCCTTTCCCACTCCAGGTGTGAACGCGGGCGCCGCCGCCCCCCCGCGCTGCCCCTCTTAAAGGGGCCGCGCCCCGCGCTCGCTCCCCGCGCTCCCGAAGCCTCCCGCCCGTAACTCCGGGCAATCTGCGGGAACAGCAGGGCCTGCGGGCATCCCTGCACTCCGGGGTCACCCTCTCCGGACGCCACGAAGCGCCCGTGGGGCTGCACTCTGCGGAGACACGCGTGTCCCGCCACGACCCCGTGGCAGGAGTGGCTCAGTTATTCCCGCGTGTTCCAGGTCACACCTGAGCAGAGGCGGCCCTACCTGAGTGTGTCCTTACACACTGTGTGTGGAAGCCCAGCACAGGGCAGGTGTGCGGAGCAGCCAGCCCACAGCGGGTCCGTGCCTGACTCACCGGGGAGCTGCACCGAGAGCATCGCGGGCACGGCTCGTTTTAGAGCAGCGATAGCTCCGAGGGCTGCATTGAGACGCTGCTCCCGAGCTTAGTGGAGAGCATCCAGCTGGCTTCGGCCGAGTTTGGAGGTGGCCCAGCTCAGCATTTAGGGAAGGAAGCTCTTGGAGTGTTCAGCGCACCCACGGCGGGCGGGAGTGTGATTTAACCCCTTACAGCAGGAGTTACGTGGGGAGGAGGGGGATATTTTAGGGAGAGAAACACGTATGGCAGGCCAATACTGCTTGCACTACCTTTGATTAAATTTGTAACCTTCTCCAGATTCCTCCTGAGTGCAGGGACAGAGCCAAATTTCCTTCCTGTAACAGAACAGGGCATTGCACTGCAGGATGCTGCAATCATCCTGCAGATCATCATGTGCACCTCTTCCCAAAAACCACAAGGGCAATGGCATTTCAGGCTGTTCAGTGTGGGACCTAAGCTGTACAAACTCATGAAAGGCATGAAAGCTGGATTGGTGTCACCTAGAGGATAGGTCCAGCTGAACAAAATAAACAGGTGTGATGTTGAATTTGTTGGGAAGCCCAACCAAAGAAACTCCATTTGGCCCACAGGTATTGAAAGGCCAGTGTCAAAGCCTCAGTGTCTCTTCCCCATGCAGGATGTGGAATTTTGGGAGCCTCACAAATCTCATGAGGAGGATGAAGACACAAGTCTGTTCTCCACACTCATGTGTAAGAACCAGCAGCAAGGAAAAGCAGCTTACTGGAGCATTGCCAGCAACTCACAGAAGAGGAAGGCAGGTGACAAGGCAGCCTTTAGCAATTTGACTTTTGGAACCTGGGCTTCAGCATTCCTGCCTGTGCTCCCAAAATTAGGCAAAAATCTTGCAAGGTCTTTCTCGACCATCAGCATCAGTGACCACGGGTGATGAAATGCTGCCTTGATGATGTGGGGGAAGGTGTGGGAGGGGACACATTTTTGGGAAACTATCAGTCTGGATTAGGACACTCTCACCCCCTGCCTATTCTCCTTTTCTTCTAGATTTCTTACAAATCGGTCAATGGAACCATGAATTTTATTTGACACAATACACAGGGATTTTCTAGCTTACTCAGCCAGCTGCCTTGACATAGACAGCAGTCGAGTCTTCTGCTGGACCCAAAAACACTTTTATGGAGAGGATTTCTCCTGCTCTGCAGGGATGGTATCATAAAGACACCTTTTGCTTCTTTTACAGTGTTTTCAGATTTGACAACCAAGCTTTTCAACTAACTTTAACAATCCATGTTAATATTTTTCAGTATTAGGGCAAGAGGGTAAGTATGGGGTTAGAAAGATCTAAAGGCTTTAGATAAATAAAATTTATCTAAAATAAAATCTATAAAATAGAAAGCTAGAAACAACTGAGCTGGAATCTGGGTGCAATCACCCCAAATGTGCACAAAATATCCTTGCACAGAGAATAAGGGCACCTGGAAGGAAATGAGACTCTTCTCAGTTGTGCTCTCCCTCGTCCCCAAGTCAATGCCTGTGCTGGAGTCTGTGTGCAGTGTGGAGGATGTTTCTCCCTCAAACCTCATTAAATCTAATTAAATAGCTTATAAAAGTATTTATGAAAACAAATTTTAAAACGGCAAAGGCATGCCAACACGGAAGATACTTCTAATTCTGCCGGTGTCTTTTTGTGGATTTGGAGTTGGTTCAGAAGTGCACACTTGGAAGGTAATTGCTGACAGCATGCAGAATCCATCAAGCTGTAATTAACACTCTACTATTATTCTAATTGCCTCACTCAAGCTCCTGTGTATTTTAATTGTAGAGCAATTTGCCAATAGAGAATTTAATTGCAATACATATTTTACACATTTTGGGACAAAGTGCCATTATTTCCACTTCGGCAAAAACGTTCCTCAGTTTTTAATAGCTTGTTTTATTCCTTTCTGGGATTTTTCAGGGTTTTTTTTTCCCCTATACAGGGAATTTGATTGCAAGCTCTTGTGAAATTAGCAATGATATAATATCCAGGAGTGCCTGGAGGCTTCAGTTTGGATCATGACTCTATTAAGCTAGGAACTGTACATACATGTATCAGACACAGCCCTGAGGAGCTTGAAATCTAAACAGAGAAGACAAACTGAGGTGAGAGCAGCAGTATTATCCTGCTTTACAGCTGGGGAAGCAGCCCCAGATGATTCACCTTAGGTGACCCCACACTCCTGGGGCACAGCCAGGAACTCACACGAGCCCTGGGCCCAGGGCACCCTTCATCTTCAAGGAGAACTGAGTTTCTGTCTCCTGGTTCCTGCAAAAGCATCTCTCTATGATTTGATTTGCAAGCTAGATCTTCCAAGTGACTTCTAACCACCCTGGATCTCCAGCTGCTTTTCAGAGATGCTTTGGCTTTCAGAGCAAGACCCAGCACTGAGGAGGAGCCCTGGTGATCTGCAGAGCACCCCAGAGATGTCACACCAGATTGACAACAATGGCAATGCTGCCAGGCTTTGGGAAGGATGCATTTGACTTCTCCTGGGGCAGGCTGAAGGTTGGAGGCAGCAAAATAAAATAGGATGGACCTTTGCTCTTTTTGACCATTTTTGCATTTGACATTTTTCATTCCTTCCTCCATTCACTTCTATTTGCAGGCCTACGAATCCATCTGTAAAAACATTTATCTTCTTCTAATCACTTTGGTGATGGCTTTACACCCAACACCAATGGTGTTGAGGTTTGCAAAATGACTGCTGCCATGGCTACAATCCCTTGTATTGTCAGCCTGGTGCATTGAGGTGCCAATCAATATTATCATGATGCCAAATACTCGAAAAGTTTTCAGCAGGTGTGTTGTGGAGACAGTGTACAAAGTTACAGTAATTATTCAGCACAACAACAGTCACATTAATACAGCTGTAGCAGTGGCCTTTGGTATTGGTTACTCATGATTTGTCTCCTGCCATCCCAGTTGCAAGAGATGGTTTCTCTGGTATAACCAGATCAACCACAGCATCAGCATTCCAGAGGTTCATTAGCTTTTCTGGTTACACCAGATCTGCAAGGACGATTTTATGGCTTGTTGCCACCCAAAGCTGGTGTCTTGTCTCTCTTGGATCCCAACCCCGCTCCTCAGAGCTTGTTTTGTTGGTGCAACCTGCAGGAGGCATGACGTGATCCACAGGTGCCTGGGAGCAATGACTGGTGATAACATCACTTCTCACTGCTTCACTGGGTGAAGCCAACTCAGCTGAGCAGGAGGCAGCATATGACAGTGAGAATCACAGGAAGAGATGATCAAATCAAGCTCCAGTGTATGGTCACTAACAGTGCTGACACGAAAGTTTACCTTGCCCTCAAACTCTGAAGTTTACCTTGCAATGGCACATAAACCTTTTCTTCTCTTGAAATTAGAGGCTGGTGCTTGAACTCTGGTCCTCCAGGAACATAAGGTCTTTGATCAAGACCAGATCATGCTTCGTTAATGTGAAAGTTCACTCGAGTAGCTGCTGTCATTTCATTTTGCACAGGCAGTGAGTTAAATTGCTTTCTCAGCCCGGGACTGACACAGGCAGTTAGTAAAAAATGAGTAGATCCAATTAACTAAATCCAAGTTCTGTCACAACTTTGCCACATCTGATTCCTTTTCTCCCCCGTACTGAAGAACGTCTCAAAACTGTTGTATAAAAGTGCATGTATGTATCTCATCTTTCTAAAAGCAGACTATCAAAATAGCATGACAGCAGTTTCTTGTCAAGACAGAAGGGAGAGAGAAAGAGACAGCACTAAAATATTGCCTGCCATTTGGATGGGCAAAATACATGATAAGAGTGAGGGTTTGAATGTAGACCTGTAGTATTCAAACCTGGAGATTACACTCAGTTGCTTAAAAGCTTTTTTTTTTTTTTTTTGTAGACAAGGCAATGGACTGACTCCAAGAGCAGGAAGAAAGCTGGTAGACCTGAACACTGTCTGCTTGGATCACACATTTCAGCATAACATTACACTAATCACTCTTGAACTCCAAAACCCAGAGGTTTCCCCAAGCCCAGGGAAAGATTTGGCCCCATGTGTGAGCTGGCAGGTTTTGGGCTTTGCTCTTCAGATCTGGACTTGGACTCAGATCTGTGCCAAGCCTCCAACAGCAAGAGCTGAGCTGGAGCCACAGCTGTTCCCAGCAGTGACTAGTGCTAGCAGTGTTTATGCTATGAGGAGCTCTATTAACTGGCATAATAACCATAATTATGTGGTGTAACTTCTGCTCGTTGCTCTCACCTCTAGGCTGAGAGGGAAGCGTGAAGTTCTTGCAGCCCCAGAGGAATGTGTTAGATGAAAAGATGCAAGTGGAGAAAGGAAGCTGGAATCCTGCTGCAGATAACATTGGAGTCACCTGCCTCTGCTCAGAGAATAATAGAAAAAAAAATTGGAAGCATTGGAGGAGGAGTTTAATCCCTTTCAAATAGGGATGCTCTAAATGAAGACTATTTCCTCACTCTGGATAAGTCTCTAGAAAGGGCTGGAACTCCATGTGCAGCTGATAAACAGCAGATGCTTTATTTCACTGTAAGCTCTTGCCTCCCTGCAAGTGGGAAAATGAGCCACGAGCTTGCCTAATGAAAATAGTGGGCTCCAAAGTGTTTCCAGAGTAAAGTTTGTATTTCCTTGCTGATGGCTGTTGACTTGACTTCCAGTGACTTTCATGGCAAAAAAGGTAACTCACCCTGCCCCAAAACAACCCCAGCCTCTCTGTGGGCTCAGATAAGGAGAAACCCACATGGAGTAAAAAACTACCAAGCTGAGTATTTCTGTTATATTAATAATTAATACACATCCTAAAATATACAATTAATAAACATATTAATTTAACAGCTCCCTGTCTAGTCTTTATCCTGCAGATGAAGGGCACCCTCAGCAGGGGTGGCCTCTGCCTGGGAGGGTTTTCAAGGCAAGTTTAGCTGAGGGTTGCACAAGTTAGGGCTGTTCTCAGAGGTCCAGATCCCATATAACAATTAAAGGAAAATGATTGTGGAATGACCACAGCAGCCAGACTTTGGAAGCATCTGGGAAGCAAGCACTGCCTTACAGGTCCGAGCTAGTTTTTCCCAACTTGTGTCCTTGATCTTTATCCATACTGGAAGTGGGGCAAGATACCTTGTGACAACTTTTATTGGCACTCAATTACTGCCTCTGTGATTACTATGGGCTGTTACTACCAAACTGTCTTTTGTTGCTTCATCTGGCTGGAAGATATTAAGATTTGTCCACTGCTTCATCATACTTTGATCCCTTGTTTAGGAAAGAAATCTGTTTCCTTGCTTGAGTGCCTCATTCTTGGCTAGGGATTGAACTGCAGGCTGATATTTCTGTTTGGCCCTTGAAGCCAACTATTAACCACACTTCTCATCCTGCTGGTACCACCCAGGAGTGCATCAATACTGCAATAAAAATGGCACAGCATCATTATATGAAGAACAAAATATGTGGCAGGGCCCTGCTGTGGCTTAGAGGCTTGGAGAAGAATCTCTCAAAATATCTCAGACATCTGCCATGTGTAAAATCTCATGATTGTTCTTCAAATTCTTCTGTGGATACATCAGCCTCTCCTCCACTCCTCTATTGGCCTCCCTGTGCCAACACATGTGTTCTTACCAGTGTGACACAAGGCTTGTTTTCCTCCACAGTTATTCTGTTTGTTCAGTACCTGAGGTATCATCCTCTGATTTGAGACACCCTGAGCCACTCCCACAGGGCACAGTTGGGATGACATGAAGGATTATGAGTTCATGTGGGAATAAGGAAGAGCAGATGAAGACCTAGTGGACACAAATCCCAGTTTATGCCAATACCATAACTAATGAGAAACAGGGGAAGCAAGTAGATGGAAAATGTCTCAGACTTCTCTCAGAGCTTGCCATGGCACATGAACGAGTCTCTGGCAATACCACACCATCATTGCAGCAGTAGCTGGACAACTTTGCCCACAGATCCAGTGATGGATGTGTGGAATTTGGGCAAAAGCTGCCTGTGCCTTCAGCAATGTCCATTTCTCAGCAGACACCTTCATCTCCCACAAGATGTGAATGACCATGGGAAGTTCCAGGGATGCAGAAAACTGTTTCCATTGTAGCACAGGAGGATTGCATTCCTTTTGCCTTAGAGACACTGCTCCCATCAGCTCTGCAGAAAGGCACACTGTAATGAAGAGCTCAATGAAGAAATGATGAGATTGAATCCCTTACCAGCTTGTGATCTGAGGTAGCACTGTGTGGAGAGGCACAAGTTTCCTTATGCTCCCTGCCACCCAAATTTAAAAAAGAAAATGCCCTCAAAACTGAAACACTCCAGCATGATGTAATTTGCCTCTTGGATTAGAAGAAACTACATAGAACTCTTAGCTTCACACCTGTGCTGCTTCAGAGAGGAGCTAAATTCAGCCAGGATTTCTTTTTGTTCTTTAGCTTTCATACTTTTCTCCAAGAGGTTTACAATACTCCCTTCCCTCCCACTTGGCCAAAGCCTCTCCATTCTGGTTACCCTGCATAATATTTTCTTTTGGATGACCCACAGTCAGACACCTTGAAGGTAAGGGAAGACCAACCAAGCCCCTCTGCTCCTCGCAGGGCTGTGGCAGCATCATCTGCTCCTGGGGCACTGGGAGGGAGCTCTCCCTGAGGACAATTTAGGGACAAAGCAACATCCAACAGAACCCCCAAACAAGAAGGTGGGAGAAGAAAACAAAAAATGCCACTCTAACCTTCCACTTACCCCCCTTGTGATGAGGTTTTTGCAGTCACTGACTCCAGCTGGCAACAATGCAGTGAATAGCCACAAGCCCTTGTGCACAGGCCTGCTGAGAGGAGGAAGGGGAGCTGACCTCCTTCTCTCTGCTACCTCACCACCTCCTGATGCTGCACAAGCCCTTAGCTACACAAAGCATCCCTCTGAACCAGGGCTGTGTGCAGCAGAGGTGACCTATGCTCTCTCCAGCATTTATGGGGTGCAGGGTGTCTGTGCCAGGGTCCCTGGGTTACACCTGTGGGGACAAAACCAACGGTGGGCTATCAACAGGCAGTGTCACCTCCCAGACAATGTCACCTCCCAGGCAGTGCCTGCACTGCCCCAAGCCTTTATCCTTCAAGGGAGCCCTGAGGGTGAAGTGGCAGGGAGTGGCCTTTTTTCCTTTCCATCATGATCTTGCTGGCTATTTTGTCAGAAATCCCAGAGCTATGCTTCAGGTGACTCCTTGTTTCTGGACCTAGGACTTGTCCTATTTTGGGGAGCAGGGAAAGCATCTGGGGTGTGCTGGATGTGCACATTTTGAGTGCATGGTGAAGCCTTTTGATACCTGGAATATCTGTCATGGTCCCAAGCCACAATGTGAGGGGTGAGTGAAATAGATTTGCTTCTCCTGTTAAATGCTCTTTTATCAAGCACTATCTTGTTTTGGGCTGTTTATCTCCAGTTTGACTAGCAATTTCTGAGTGCCTCTGAGCTCCTGCATTGTCAGAACTGGTGTTTCCTTGGAACCTCAGGTGTTGCCCGGAACGCAATAATCAACGACACGGAGGCAAAGGTCTTCAGTGAAAGCTGCTCCCCACTGAAAAAAAAGGGCCTAGCCTGTTTATTCTTTTCCTTTTATAATTTTGTGGGTCTGGAAGCACATTGGCTCCTGGGGTTACTACCCATTCACCCTACTGGCCAGACCAGCTGTCAACCAACATTATTTTCAGGCTGGAAATATGTAAGCAAAGGACAGTGAACAAAAACAAGAAGGGTTGTTTATGTTCCAAAGCGTAAGAAAGTGAAAGACTGACCCTTAATATCGCAACAGTAGCTAAAGAACTGACTCCATCTTATAAGCAAGTAGAAGGCTTTAAAAAATCTCAGAAAAACCAGGGCAACACTCAGATGCCTTCTCTGCTTCTGTACAGAGCCCACACTTGGCTGTGCTCAGGAGGGGTCACTGGTTCCAGTGCAGGAGCATTTTCAGATTGGTGCCATCAGGAGTGATGGTTTCCCTTGGCTCTTTGTCTGAGGGCTTTGAGGCTTGGGCAGTAGCTCTCCTAAATGTCTTCCTCTGGCAGGAGATGTGTGTGTCCCACAGTGCTCGCAGGCAGATCCTGGCTCCTCTCTGAGATACCCAGACTGTATTTGGGACAGCTTCCTTGCACATGGCAGCCTCCAGGTGGCTGGAATCCTCCCAGGATCATCCATAACTTGATAAAGACTTGGCTCTCTGTATTAACACAAGGCAGCAGGCTGGAAAAAGCCATCAATCACATGAAGGGGTGGCTGCTGAGTGCACACCTGCGAGGCTGCAGCCCTGGGAAACAGCACTGGAGCAATCTGCAGGGCTCTGACAGGATGCCTGGGAGCTTTTCCCATTACATCACTACTGGGGCCAGCACAAAGGCTATCTGGGTTGCTCAAGGAAGTGTATTGTGGAAAACAATTCTACTTTGATGACTGATCCAGGCATTTATTTAGGCAAAGCTGAAGCAGTTGCATTGGCACATTTGATCTGTGCTGTTAATGGGAGACAACTCAGTGCATGCTTTTGTTGTGCTTGCTCTTGCTTGCAGAAGTTCTTGAGATTTTTTTTTTAATGAACAAAACTATCTATCCCTTCACATGGCAATTGTGCCAGTGTCACGACCTTAATTATCACTCAAATTTTCCAGATGGGAATTTTTTCCAATATCTGGCTCAGAAGAATTTGCCCAGGTTGAAGGAAGACACTGAACATGATACTGAGAAGCATCTGTGTGTTACAAGAAAATAAAAGACAGGATGCAGCATGTGCAGGCATGGGGTGAAAATAAAACAGCTGCTTGATTTTTAGTTGCATGATTTGCTTTTACACCAGGAATGTGTCAGTAGCCCCCTGTGTCCTTTTGCACCATACTGGTTCCCTGAGAGAGAAGGAAATCTGTTACATGAATCACACTGATCTCTGGGGCTGTGGCTGGAGCACCTTGCAAAACATTTACTTTTTTTTAAAAAAATGTCATTCTCTGTTAACATTTCACATATGCTAGTGGCTGTTATTAAAGGTTTGATAAATGGTTTGAATGAAAGAGTCAGAGATATGGCCAACTGACCCCTTTGAAATTTTGTTTACTCTCTAACTAGATATTAATTAAGTAAGATAAACTGACCTTCTGAAAAAAAATCCAAAAAACAAGTGAGGCTTTCAACAATGTAATATACGAAAATAAAAGGTGAAACTTGGTGGGAGAAGTTGACAAATGGATGTTACGCTTTTCTCAGGTTTATATCACATGCTAAAACATGGATTTATCCTGTTTTAAATCTGTTCTAAGGGTTAATGTTTCTCAGCCTCAAAGCTGGGAGGGAGGAAGGAGTTTTGGTGGGAGAGGAAGGAGTTTTCAGCTCCTTATTTTAGAGAAATTCTCAAAATTCTCATTTCTCATTTCAGAGAAAGGCCACTGTAAATAGCAAGGCATTACTGGTTGAAATTGCAAGAACCCACAATGAGGAGAAATCTCCTCCACCCTTCCTTAATGTAAAGTCACAAGAAATAAATCTTTCCTCTTAACCAGGTCTTTGAAAGTCTCAGCAAGACTTGTCCATAGCTGTTTCTTGCATGAAAGGTGGTTCTGGTCCAGCTTTACCCCCACAGGTCCACCAGCACCTCCAGGGCAGCTCCAGCAGGAACTGGCTCTGTTCCTTCTCTTTCTGCAACAGGTCAAACAAGCAGGGGGCACTGAAGATTTCAGAGCTTCCAAACACCAGGAGGGCAGCCCAGGGCACAGCTCCAGCCAGGACTCTCTTGAGTGCCCCTCCTAAAACCCTGTACACTCAATGGGGAGGATCATAAAAGGGGAATCTGGACATGTGCATGTCCTGTCTTTGGGATAATGGAGTGTGCAGATTTGCATCGTGGTGCATTTGATCCAGACTGAGTGTCAGCTCGTGAGGGTGCTGACAGAGCCCATGCTGAGAGTCCCCTCCACAAAGTCCCTCAGCAGAGCATCCTATCCTTCCCCATCCTCTGCCTTCTCTGCTAGATCATTTGTCTGCTTTATGGGCTCCAGGAACCATCTCCTCCTAGTTCTTGCAATTGATTTTCCACAAACGTTAAAGGGTGTGTCTATTTTAATTGATTTATTAATTTATTTAATTTTGCAGAAGGAGTTTTTTACCCCTTTAACATGACCTCAGAAGCCTGCTGCAGTGTGAGGCTGGAGCAAGGCAGAGCTGTGTGCGTGCCTGGTATCGCTTGCATGCCCCAGACCCTGCAGCTACTCATTCCTTCTCGTGCAGGCAGCTGAGAGCGTGACAATAGCACTTGGATATCATCCCATTTCCTCCCCCTTCAACCTGAGTCTTGTCTTCCAGGTGTTACAGACATTTTTGAAGTCAAAACACTTGCCAGCTCCAATTAAACTTGTGGTTTGCAGACAAATTGGGAGCCGGCTGGAGAGGAAGCTGGCGGGAGAGCAGCTTTGTACATGTATGGGGTTCCAGGACAGCTGAGTTTCCAAAAATCCTGTAGAAGCAGTCATCAGGGCAGAGATGAGACCATGGTGATCTGCCTCTGGTAAGAAAGGTGTAAATGCACAGCTGCTGTGGTTGGGTAGGGGGAGCTCCTGTTAGAGGTAAAAAATCAGAGAATTCAGATTTCATTTGTCCAGCTGGTGCTCCCAAAGCCCGGCCTCAGTGCCACCCCTCTGTCCTGCCTGCAGGGGCACCAGGGGCTGCAGGGGCTGGGAGCAGATTCTGCCTGGGCATGGTCTGCTGATGGTTTTTTACAATGACAGTGGTAGAACACAGGCTGCACAGGGAGGTGGTGGATGCACCATCCTTGGAAACATCCAAGGTCAGGTTGGACAGGGCTCTGAGCAACCAGATGTGGTTGAAGATGTCCTTGCTTGATGCAAGGGGGTTGGACTAGATGGACTTTAAATGTCTCTTCTAACCCAAACTATTTTGTGATTTTTTTCCTGGGGAGGGAGGGTGTGGTAACCTCTACATTTTCCCTCCTTCCCTCTCTATTTTGGCTGCTACAACCTCCAATCCTTCCCTCTCCCTTATCCAGTCCTGTAGTCCCCACTTATTCCCTGCAGGACCTGGTCAGAAAAGGTCTGGATTGCTCTCACCTCTTTGCAAATGATTTCTGGACATCTGAGGTCTCCTTTTATGCAGTGTTAATCAAGTTAAGAGGTAGCTTGGGTCCATTTGTAAAGCATTTCTTTAAAATGTAGTGGGAAAGAATTTTCCCAGACACCTTTTGAACGATGTTTTTCAGATTACATAGTGACCATGTTCAAACACTTGGGTTTTGTTTGGGGACAAGGGAGAAGTTATTTTGATCCTTTTCCTGCTTGCAATGTAGGGAACAGACACATTTTGGACAGCAACATAAAAAAGACCTTCAGTTTTGGCACTCACTTGAAATGGCACACTTCACCTGGATATAATAATGGATCGAAATGGCCTCAAAATTAAACATTTCCTGCAAAAATGTTCATTGTGAAAATATTTCTCTTTTTTTTCCGTGGGAAAATATTATATAGTGAGGAAACTACACATTAGTTCTAGCATTTGATACTATTGGAGAAGTCTTTAAGGGTTTTTTTAAAAAAAGTTGCTTTCTTTTTTTTTCTTTTTCATTCACTCTGCCAGCCAAAGTGGAATCTGAGACTAAAGTCAGACACAAAACCAGGAGGAAGCAGTTTATTAGACTAGGGGTGAGTTTTGCATCTCGCTGTCCTGCTTTAGTGATCTTCCCAGCTTGGCTGGGAAGCAAAAGCACCCCCAGAAAACGTGTCCCTGGTGCTGCAGTGCTCCTCCCCTGGATCCTGGTTCAGCTCTGGGGGATTTCCAGCCCTCCTGCTGCAGTCACCTGCTGCTCTCTGCCTGCAGCCACCACAACCAGCTCCCCAAGCGTGTGTGTGTGCCTTGTGCCATACCTTGGGGGATTTCACTTGCTGCACCCTGTCTGCCAGGCCCCACTTTCATTTACTGCCCCTGCTAGACCTGCAAATGCTCCTGCTGTGCCTCTGAAAGCCTCAGGGTGAGCTGTGTTGTGGCAGGAGGGCTGGACTGCCGCGGTGAACGTGAGGATAATGAGGAATTGGGAATAGTGCCAAATGACCCTTTAAAAAACACTTCCTGCTGCAAATGTAGGAGTTTGTATGTTCCTTGTAGGAAATGTCTCTGGTGCAGGCACCACTGGGGCATTTTAGAGGTCAGAACTGAGGAGCTGGAGACCCCCAGGGAGGTGTGTGGCTCTGATGGCTGGAAACAAGCCCACATCCACCATTCTTCCCACCAGCAAGACTTTTCCTTAGCCATTCCCAGTGTTGGTGACCATGTGGTGTCCCAGGGGGATAGGCAACATCTGAGTTTCCAAAATCAGCTGCTTTGAGTGTCCCCTGTGCCTCATCCTGTGAGCAAGAGCAGTGCCCTGCTGATTGCCCAGCACCCCAGGAAGGGCGTGCAGGTCTCGGTGGGTGATGCTTGCTCCCCCTGGAAGCATCTCTCCTCCTGCAGCCTTCTTCCTGACCAGGTTTCTGTTTTTCCTCTCGACTGTTTCTCCATCCTCCACCTCCCCCCGCCTCCATCTGGTTTCTATCTGGACTAAACAGATGTTTTTCCACTTCTTGAATGTCCTGTACACTCACCTCGCCGATGTCTAGCAGGGGCTGTTCATTCTTCTTTCCCCAGGTGTAAAACTTGAAAAGCTGGAGGGGCTGGGGGAGAAGCAGCTTCTCTTAATACCTTGGTGTGCATTTAGTGCTGGTGGAGGGATGGGGGAAACCTTTCCAATTACTCACCTTGCAGCCTAGAACCCTCTCACTCCTTCCAGATCCCCTTTCCATTGCTTGTGTATACAGAGGATCAGACCTGTGATTTATGCCAGGGCAGTGTGTATAATATTCTCACTTTCATGTTATAAATGTTTAGCAAATCCTGAAGGTATCAAAAGAACTTGTGGAGGAGATTTGCTGAGAAGGGCTTGTGGATAAACCTTTTGGACTTGGCTGGAAAGCAGACATACACAGTTTATTGCTTCCCCCTTCTGCAGAGTGACAACAGGTTAAATGTGGACTTTTCCTTAAAATAAAAGTTCCTCGCTTGGCAATTCAATCAAGTGGTATCTGTCATGCAGAGGTCTCATGAAGGATTTATTCCCATTTTAAGTAATGTTTTGGAGGTGCAGGCTCCACATGGAATACATTAGGCAGCGGGAAGGTTTGCTGGCATGCCCGTGGGGCAGGGAAGGTACGTGTGCTGTGGGCACAGGGGCTCATCCATGGGGATCTGCTTTCCCTTGCACCCCTGCCCTCTTTTTCCCCTTACATGGCTCTGAGGGTCTTTGAGGGAGGGTTTTCCCAGCCTTCACAGGGAGGGAGCTGAAACATCAGAGCCCATTGCCAGGGGGCAGGCAGGAGAAGGACCCCAGCTCTCCCAGTGAGTGTGGGGCAGAAATCCCAATGCTGATCCCAGCTCAGGTCCTTGAGACAGGGTTGGCACAGCAGCCCCAGCCCCTGCAGGCCTTGCTGGGGTTGCAGAGATGGTCTCTGAGCTGCTTTGAGTCCCAGGGGTGGTGGCAGCCACTGCTGGTGCCTCTGTCTGCTCAGGGGGGACTGAGCGTGGGGCTGAGGTGAACAACTAGCTCCTTTTTTTCTGGGAATAAAACCCAGCTGCTTTCTGTGATGGGAACTGAATGACCAAGTCAAATAATGTAATTTGGAAGCTGCTCTCTTCTTGGCTTTTTTATTTCTTTTTGTTTTCCTTTTTTTCTTTTTTTTCTTTTTTTTTTTTTTTTTTTCCCCATAGGACTATTTCTCCAGTGAAAACAGCAACTAGAGATGGGGTAAGCAATCAAATGCTTGCAGGGCAAGTGCCTGCCAGGTGTCACAGCTCTCTGCCACCTCAGGAGGTGGCTGCTGGCCCCTGGCCACCCTGTCCTCTGGGTCAGGCCCTCCTGCTTTGCTGTGGGTTACGGAAACTGTCCTCCTTGGAGACCATATCTGTGGGCACTGGCATTTTCCACACTGCCTGCCAAGGGGGCTGTGCAGCGTGGATTAGTGACTGAATGTGAGCACAGCCTGCACTCCTGGGGGATTTGGCTTTTGTCAGGCACTGGCTGCTGGAACAAGGGCAGCCACATTATTCTGTGCAGGTGCCCAGCTGCAGAGTGATCTTTGCTGTGCCACAGATGAGCTGAGAGATGTCACCATGGTGTGCTTGGGCACTGGTGAGGAGCAGCAGGGAGTGGGAATTGCCCTCAAATTGTGAATTTGCCCTCATGGGTGCCCTCTATAAGATTCATGGTCAGAGGGATGCACCCATTCCAATCACACCTGCAGTGTGCTGCAGTATTAGAGGGGCTCAGAGACATAAAACAATGAATTGCATGGAGTCCAAAACCAGCCAACTAAAAAGCAACACCCTGAACAATTTGAGGCCATTTTAATCAAGATTTACCTGTTATACAGCTATAGGTTAGCAGCCTTGTGCACCTTGCACTGCCTTGCCATGCTGTGTCTAGTCATGAAGTCTGCAGGTTCCCTGCTCCCTAGGACTGTGGGCATTAGGGCACGTTCCTGCAATTGCTGCCAGTCCCAGAAAGAGCAAACCCAGCCCCATGTGCCCCAGGGGAAGCCCACAGTGTGGGGGCAAAGGGAAAAGGGGGCTTCAGTTGTTTTTATGAAAGTGCCTGGCAATGACAGAGACTCAGCCCTGCACCCACGTGAGGTCCCTTTGGAGAGGGACCCCTTCTCTGGGTGAAGGTGGGGACCCTCTGCTGTGTCACAGCAGCACCACCCATGGCAGAAAATACCTTTAGTCCTTCACAGGACGTATTTCCCTAAACTTCTTGCCGACCTTGAATTTTTCAGCCGGAGTTTTGGTGTTTCACATTCCCCAAGCCAGTGAAAGCTGAGACTCGGTGTGGAGTGGAGGGGGAGCTGCAGGGGCGTTACTAATGGGATGGGGAAGTGCCATATGGTCCTGAAAAATCACTGTCAGGGAGACAACGCTGAGAAGCCCCCCTCAGAGGGGCAGCGAGGGAGAGGCAATTAATCATCCTCACCTCCTAATAGGCATGGGAGCTCCAATACCAAGCAGTGCTCTCGCTGGAGGAGCCAAACTTCAAAGCCTGTGGTGCCCTGCAGATGTGCAGGGCACTGCTGAGCTGTGTCCCACTGGGGTACAGTGTGTGCATCTGAAGATCAGTGACAAATGGGGTGGGGGTGGCTATAAATGCTGCCTTTGCACAGGGATGTTGTGTTTTACAGGGCTTCACCAGAGGAGTGCTGCTCACAGCATCCCCTGCTTGTCCCAACACTGTGTTGGGGAGAAACTGTGCTCCCAGGGGTGTCCAGCTGGAGAAATTCCACGTCTCTTGAAATGTGAGGGGTCTGTAAAGCAAGAAAGATTCAGCTCCCAAGAGCCCTTGGTTGTGCTGGCCTCCGAGTTCCCAGTCCTCATCAGATCAGTTGTTTGAACACGGTGCTTAATAAACACAGCCCTGAAGCCCCCAGCTGAGTTTCCCCCACTGGAAAATCAGCAGCTCCTTTTTCTTTTATCTTTAAGCTCTGGCTGGATGAAGTTGAAAGTGGCATGAGGGAAAAAAAAGTCCTGTTTATTCAGGCTTTTCTTACTTTAACAGACTTCCCTTTGTCCCAACCACCTCTATTTCACACATTCCCTCCTGCAGTACCGTCCTCTGGCCACAGACAGGCTTGTTCAGCCCTTTCCACTGTTTTAATCGCACACTTGGTGTCAGGCTGGAAAAGCCTTGAGCTAATCGTGTTTCAGCTCGTCCCTACTTCCATTGTTCGTGGATAAAATAATACTTCCCAACCTCACAGCACTTCATAAATATCACTGCCTGTGTGGAGAGCAGGAGGTGCTTTCCAGAGCCCCGTTTGCCAGGCCATGGAGATTCTGAGTATTTATTGGGAAGCTGGGTTGGATCTGTCCCTGCCCGAGTGCTGGCAGTGGCTCTGTGCTGTGGAGCAGGAGTCAGGGCAAGCCTGAGCCTTCCAGAGGAGTTTATGCATCCAAGTCCCTTTTCTCTGGAGCAGAGGGGTTTGTCCTTCACTCCGAGGAGGCAGGCAGTGAGGTGCATGGTGGTGCTGGTGCTCTGAGTGGATGAGCAATTCCTCTGTGGATACAACTGAGTGAGCAATAACAGTTCTGGAAAGAGGATGCTGGAGGAAGAAACCTTTCATGTGCCTCGGGGATTTTTCCCTGCTCTCTGCTATGTCTCCAAGAAGGACCTTGGGGGCAGCTTGGAGTTTGTCCTCCTGGGTGTGCCAGGCCTGGATCTCCCTGATGGGCTCAGCACAGCAGGCACAGACCAGCACTGGCACAGCTACTGCAGGAGCCACAGGGCTCCATGTGGGGTATCCAGAATAAAGGAGCTCAAACCAAGCTGTCCTTGGCTTGTGTTTAGCTCTGGTTAAGCAAACAGGCTTTGCAAATCCTGTGGTCTGAACAAGCTTCCACTTGTATTTTCACATGCGGCTCCGTCCTGAGCTGTAACATAAAGCAGATCCCACAGAGGCCTGTGTGCGGGGAGACCTCTGCCCAGGCAGGGAGCAGCCACCCGTGTCCTCCTCCTGGCAGTGCTGCCTGGGCACAAAGTGCCTGTGCAGCCTGCAGGGGAGAGACCTGGGGTGAACGTGTGTGGCATGTTGCTTAACCATAAAAACCAATACCCAGCCTGGGGGATGGCTTTTGCTGGGATTTTTTTTTTTTCAGATGTCTGAGCCTGAAAATTTGTGTGTCTGCACACATGTTCTTCTCCCTCTATCCACTGTCAGCCCAAGAAGACAATTTCCTTTTCTCACAAACTCTGCCTTGTGCCCAGGAAGGCATTGCTCCTCCAAGCAGCACTGCAAAATGGGTGGCTTTGGTTTCCTGCATCCACCCTGGTGTACCTGTGGGGGGAAGAATATCCATCAGTTGTGTCATCAGTCACAGGGAGGGCCCAAGAGCAGCCAAGCTGGAAGCAGCTGATGCTCTGAATGGGTTTTGGACACCTCCCCCTCACTGTGGGAAGGGACACGCAGGATTCAGCTGAGCACACAGGGTTCCAGTTGGGATTGAGCTGCAGCAGTTATATATCAAGTTATTCCTGGCAATTCACCATCTCCTAAAAATATTGTTTCATTAAAGCTTCCTGCTGAAGCAGCTCTTGTGTCCCAGTAAAGGGAGGTAGGCTACCGAACCAGCTGTGGGGTTTTTGCGAGCTTGCTTACTGGAGTTTTGAACTCTCTTGCTCAGTTTGCCAACTGCTGTTCTTTCTGATGCTACCCAGTTGTTTTGCATGGCCTTGAAGTGGTTTCCCAGCTATTTGAACTCCCTAAATGACAATGCTTCATTATTGTCTAATGGAGAAGTGGATTCTTCTGTTTATATGTAAAGGTTCCCCTCCTTCCCCCCTACCTCCCTCAACATATGCAAAGGCACTGCAGAAACTGGAAGCAGATAAAAAGAAGAAAACAGGCTTTTAAAGCAAGTTCTGAAGTGTAAAGATGTGAAGGCCACTAGAAATCATTGCCTTGTGCTTTCTCCCAGACTGTGATTCATTTGGTCCAATCCATCATTGATTCAACATGCTCATGGGCCAGAGCCTTCAAAGGCAACTGTGCATCTGCTTTAGCCATTCATCAAGGAGGAGCACAAAGGAGAAGGGCAAAGGAAAATGTATTGCCAGCTCCCTTTGGTGCTGTTTAATGGGTGTGAAAGAAGGACAGTGGAGAAGCTGGGTTAATGAAAGCCAGGACGAACGAGGAAGTGCCCCCAGGACGTATTTTTCAGCCTAGGTATGGACCTTGCTGAATTTGATTCTGCAGAGGAACTTCAAACACTGATCAAGAGAGCCAAAATGAGGTCGACATACAGAAGAATAATCCAGTGCAGGTGGATGCTCTTCCCCAGATGTGGCCACCAGTCTCACATGGCCACCAAGTGGAGAGGGGCTGTGGACAATGCAGCTCCCTTCTCTTTCATTTCTCTGAGAAACAACAAAGTATTTTTGATCCCTAAAGATCTGAGGCTCCTCATTCTGCTGCAGTTCTGCCTGCAAGTGGCTTATCTTGCATGTTTGCTGCGAGGTGGGTCTCTGCAGCACAGCCCTGGTCACTGGCCAAGCCCAGGTGTTGAGCTGTGTGCACACAGTCCTGGTGCAGGATCTGAGGGCACCTGAGGGACATCTGAGCTCACTGAGCCCCTGCTAACACAGGCATCTGCTCTGTGCTCTGTTCTGAGGGGTCAGGTACCTCTGAGCCACCTCCCAAGCAGCAGCACCTCCTCTGCACAACCCAACGTGGTGGCAAACCCAAATTATGATGGGCTCTGGGGCAAGGTATCTTGTCTTAACATGAGCTGGACAACATTTCCTTGAGGTTGCTGGGCTTGTTGCTCATGTTATCTGTGACCCTGCTGAGTTGTGTAGTGATTAAATCAGGGTTTGTTTACCTCATGTGTTTCGGTTTCTATTTATTTTCTTGCCTTCTCACATTGTTTCTCCTGGCCCTCCTTCACCCCCTCCATTGTCCTCCCACATTCTCTGTCATCCTTCTCGTGCACCCTTCCCCATGTGGAGTAGAAGAGAAAGAAAGAGATGGCTGGTTTTTAGGAACAGGTTTGACATTTGTTTGTTTACCTTAAAAAATAGAACATGTTGGACGTAAAATACTCTTGTAATTCTCAGTCTGTAGGAAAAAACAAACAAACAAACAAACAAACAAACAAAAAACCCAACAAAAAACAAAAAAACACCCAACAAACAAACAAACAAACAAAAACACAAAAAAAACCCCAAAGAAAAACAAACAAACAAAAAACCAAACCAAAAAAACCCCAAAAAAAACCCCCCAAAAAACCCCAAAAACAAAACAAAACAAAAAACAAAACAAAAAAACCCCAAACAAACAAACAAAAAAAAACCAACAAAGGAAAGATAAGACTATAACCTGTGAGAGTGTCATGCCATCTGCCTGAACAGCCTGGTGGCTCTCCATCCACACGTGTTCAAACAATGCCAGAGGGACAACAGAGAAGAGCCTTGGTCTCCCCTTTCCTCCAGTCCAAGCAGAGTCACCACTGTGCAGGTGGGAGGTGCTGAGAGGCCCTTGGTGTCTCTGATGCTGAATCCAGAGTGCCTCCAGCTGCACAAGGAGGGTGAATTCACAGAAGACCTGAGCAGTCCTTGTGTAACATCTTCCTCAAAGTGTGTTAGGTGCTTGAGATGGGACTCTGCTCTCCTTGGCAAGGACAGGAGTTCATATTAACAGGGTATTGGATTTTTTTTTTCTAAGCATCCTTGAAGCTCACCCCAAATTTCTGGGCCAGCCAACCCTTTGTTAACAGAGGGGGATTATTTGTCCTTTTTTAGTGTGAGTTTGTCTTGGTAGAGAAAGGTTGTTATGAGTTGCACAGAGGAAAAAGGACATTCTGTACAATACCCCTGGGAAGGCTCTTGGGCAACTTATTGGCTGGTATGGAGCAGCAAGAGATAGAACATGCCTGATGTTACTTATCTCATTTTGGGGGAGATGAAGGCCTCCTGATATTCTCACCTGATATTATTTATCACTGATACTAAGTTCTTTTCAATCAAAGATACTTTGCCTGAAGTTTTGTGAAGACTCTTCCAAGTAGTTGAGCAACAATTTGTTCTCGGAATAAACCAATTTGCAGCTGGGGCCTGAAATGCTTTGAAGAAGATGAGTTTATACTTGCAGGCATTCTGCTTTGTGCTTATCTTGATTTGGCCTTGCAGATCTTAGTCCAGATTTATAGCTGAGCGCAGTTTTCAGTATGGGGAGGAAAAGCACTGTGCTTCCCAACAACACTTGAATGGGTGAGCTCTTGTGCAAAATCCTCCTCTGTGAATTAAAGAGAGCTTCTGGACCTGGGTAATGCATGGTCCAGTCTGTGCTCCTTTCTCTCCATACTGATGGATATAGATGGAAGCTGCTATGAATTATTAATCTTTGGGCTTCTGTTCTGGAAAATGAGAAAGTTGGAGGTTGCAACCTCCCTTGGAAAAGTTTGCAAACTCTGGACAAAAAACCTGTTGGAATTCTGGTCAGTTTTTTTTTTTTTTTAACTTTAGTGCATCTATCAGAGAAACTCTGCTATATCTATATTTTTGTGGTCCATTTTCCAGTACAACTGCATAGATTTTCTTTTTTATAGTCTGTATGCAGCAGGTTGGGATTTGCTTTTCCTGGCTCTCTCCCCTTCAACCTCCCTCATTAATGCCCTTGCTTTAGCTTTTTTTCTCTTGAATTCCCTTGAGCTCAGTCCATTTTTGAGCTTTAAAATGAAGAACCAGGACATCTCAGCTAATTTGCTTGCAGCTCAAATCAAACACAGCCACTCTTCTCCACAAGTTCATCATTGTTACAGAAACATTGTAAATCATTCTTGTGAGTTTTCAGTTTGCTAATGAAGAAAGCAAGACAATGCCTGCTGCTAAATGAGTGTACTCATGTTAAAAGGCTCTTGATGGGAATCCGGGGCAGTGAAGTCACATAGCCCCAGTCTGGGTGTGGTCAAAATTGTGAGCAGACATCGGGTTTAGATAAAACAAGAGTTCTAGCACCAGAGAGCTTCTATTGAAAGTTAGTAGCAGGGATGTTGACCTTATGTTTGGCAAAAGTAGACTACCCAAAACATGTACTCAAGGCAGATGGGGAATGCGATTTAATTAAAAAAGAAAATATTATGATATTCTGAGAACAAAGTGGTAAAATCTTCTGGCTGCGCAGGAATTTCTTTTGAGAAATGGAAGGCACTGCAAGGCGAGGCAGGGAGAGGCTGGGATGTGAAGTGGGGAGGAGGAAGGATGATCCCAGGGTATCTGGCTGGCAGCAGGGTTATCAGTGACTCCTTGGAGCAGGGATGGCTGGAGAGCTTCCAGGGACATTTTTCCACAGGAGGGTGCCAGCTTGCTGGAGCCCAGGCATTGCACAGAAGAGGGTTTGATTGCAGGGTGATAGTGGCAGGGCTGCCTGCCCTGCTGGCACTCCCCAGCCCATCTGTGCTGCCCACCTGTGCCTGGCCCGGGGCTCTCCCCGAGCCCTTGGGTGCTGTGCCAGGAGCTTTGCACCCACTAAACCTCAAGGCACCAGGTGATGCAGAGGGGAGGAGGGAGCTGAGCTCAGTGAGCACCAAAGGCCTTCACCCATCTGTGTTCCCATGCATCTGGATTTCCCTCCATCCTTCAGGGACTTTTAAGGAAGGCTCAGAGCCTGGGATTGCTGGCTCCCAGATCCTCTGCTCTTCCTGAGGAGCGAAGCCCTTTGAAGCTGCAGCCAGGCAGGTTTTTGGGACCAGGGAAGCCCCATGGGAGGACAGCTGTGCAGTTCTCTCCCGGTGGGAACGAGGTGACCCTGGATTCCTGCGGGGTGGGACAGGGCAACAGAAACCTCCCCTTGCTCCCCTGAGGTCTTGCAACCACGCTCTGCTCATGCTGTCCATTCCTCCTGCTGGCCTTCACCCCGTCCAGGGACAAGGCTGCAGCTGCTCCCCAGCCCCACACGAGCAGGGGGTGCAGAAAAAGGGTCTGAGTGGGGCAGCTGCAGCCCACACCAGGCAAATAAACAAACTGGGGCTCTCCTGAGGGAGGGAGTGCAGCCCGGGGTCTCGGTCTGCTGTGGATCCTTGCTACCCATGATTGATGCCTCTCCAGGGACTGGAGAAGATTGCTGAGTGGGCAGGGGCTCAGGAAATCAGGCAGTTTAAGGGGCTTTTGTGTGGATTGAAGAGCCCCTGGACGGACACCTGCTTCTGAAAATATCTGCCAAGGGCACCAGTTGGGTGCAGGACGTGGGAAAGTATCTGTGAGGTGGAGTCCTTCTGAAGCTGCTGTGTCAGAGCGGGGTCCCTGAGCCAAAGGGAGCTGGCAAGGGCACAGTTCTGGATGCAGGTACAAGGGTGACCTCCTTGCCTGGCAGACAGGGTCTCTGGTGGGTGATGGAGAGATGCCTCAGCTCAAGGAGGACATCCCTTTCCATGGGGCTGCTCAGGTACAGCCATCAGCCCTGCTCAGAGCATCAGCCTCCAAGCAGCACGGTGGCCTCTGCCACAGGCTCAGCCCTTCAGGGAAAGATCCCCCAACCTCTGGAGACCTCTGCCTCTTGAATGACCTCTGAGACCTGCAGACAGGGCAGTGCAGCCTACACCCCTGCTCCTCCAGTCAACCATCCAGTCCCAAGCCTGTGCAAACCCTGCAAACTGCCTGTGCTGACTCTGGGGGCCTGTGGGGACCAGGGAACACAGATCTGGCTGCAGCTGCCAGGCCTTCATTTGTAAATAAGCACCTAGCTGCTATGGTAATGCTTATTTAATTTATGCTAAGCATTTCTACAGCTGTTCTGGGGGAATCATGCTGCTTTGTGCTCAAGGTTAATTCTTGGCTGCTCACAGCTGCAGAAGCCTATCGGCCAGGCTCTGTCCTAAGGACAGGTTCTGCTGCCTGGTGTGGCACAGCCCTGTGGGCTGTCCCTGCTTTGGGCTTCACAGAAAATGCCAATTGCTCCCCAAGACCATTGCAACAGCTTACACCAGCCAGTGACCACTACTGATCTGTGCTAGCAATGTAGGTTGTAAATTGTAGGTTACCTACAGCATTTTGAAACCAAATGGATGCTGGTACATTTCTCAGATATAGCTGTCTTACTTTTCCTGCCCTCTGCCCAGTCACACTGTGCCAGGATGCACTCTGGGTTTTCCTGCCTCAGTTATACAGGATTGAATCTCCCCTTGCTTTTTTGAATGACCAGGGAGAGTCAAGGTACAGACATGGAGCTTGTGGCACAGGCACCTATGTGACCCCATGGGTTACAAGCTGTTGGTGGGGGCAGGAGGGTGTCAGGGAACTGCTGGGAGTGGCCCCTGCTCTGGAGCAACCATCAGAGCACAGCTGCTTCAAAGCTGGCCACAGGAGCCCTGTGCAGTCCACTGCTGCCAATTCCTCTTCCTTAGAGGTGTGGGGACACAGCAACCACCCCCAGAGAGCCCACAGAACCCCCTGGACCCCACCAGAGTCACGGTGGTTCCTCTGCTGCTGAAAACTCTCCCAGCCATGGGATCTAGAGACTCCAAGGCTGAGAGGCTGCCAAACCCTCCTGCTGCAGCAGGTGGGCCCTGCTGGCGAGGAGGAGCTGCAACGAGTGCTCACAGCTCCCAGTGCTGCTCCTCTGGTGCTGCGAGCAGCTGGGAAGATGCTGCTGTTGGCCAAGTGTGATAAAAGTCTCCCTCCAGCCTCCCCTGGGCTGGGGTGGGTTAGAAAGCCTGGCTTAGTTTGCACTAGGGATGAAGGCACTCTGCAAAAAGCAGATTTTAGGGCATGATGGGCTGAAGTCAACTCTCTGTTGATGATTTTGGGGCAGGCTTTGGGGTGCTCTGCAGCTGGCAACCTTGCCATGGCTCAAGATTGCCACGGGCCCAGTGGCATCTCAGAGGGCACAAAACTTCATGCTGGTGAGGTGGCCCTGGGCATGGGTGTGCCATGGGCCCCAGACAGTGGCGGGTCCAACCATGCTGTGGTTTCCATCACCTGAGTGACCCTGTGCCCAGGCATGCCATGGACCTGAGATGATGGTGGCTCCAGGTCCCAAGGCATGTCATGGACCTGAGATGATGGTGGTTCCAGGTTCCAAGGTGCCATGGACCTGAGATGATGGTGGTTCCAGGTTCCAAGGTGCCATGGACCTGAGATGATGGTGGTTCCACGTTCCAAGGTGCCCATGGACCTGAGATGATGGTGGTTCCACGTTCCAAGGTGTCCATGGACCTGAGATGATGGTGGTTCCAGTTTCCAAGGTGCCATGGACCTGAGATGATTGTGGTTCCAGATTCCAAGGTACTATGGACCTGAGATGATTGTGGTTCCATGTTCCAAGGTATCCATGGACCTGAGATGATGATGGTTCCAGGTTCCAAGGTGTCCCCATGGACCTGAGATGATGATGGTTCCAGGTTCCAAGGTGCCATGGACCTGAGATGATGGTGGTTCCACGTTCCAAGGTGCCCATGGACCTGAGATGATGGTGGTTCCAGTTTCCAAGGTGCCATGGACCTGAGATGATGATGGTTCCAGGTTCCAAGGTTACCATGGACCTGAGATGATGATGGTTCCAGATTCCAAGGTGCACTGGACCTGGAATGACAGTGGTTCCAAGCTGGCCACAGCCCCAACCCTTCTAAAGACCTAACACCAGCTCAGGTGGTGAGCAAAGCTTTGCAGAGGTGCTGGGTCCATGCCTGCACACACCATCACCTCAACCCACAGCTGGTTTGGACCCAGGGTCCTCTCAGGGGGCACAAAGCCTGCAGAGCAAACCCTGCATCCCCTGAGATGATGCTGGGTCCATGGCATGCTGAAATAAGCCCACTTTGACAGGAGCCCTGTGTGAGTTGTCTCGCAATCTGTTTATGGCCGGGGTTTGTGTCAGAATTTAAACACTGCAGCGAGGAGTAAACGCAGCCAGCCCCACGCGGGCTTTGTTATGACATTTTGTTGCAGGCAGGAGGCAAGCTCCGGCTCCAATAACAAACACCCAGTGTTATGACACTTCTACCTTTCCAACTATTTATGCAAGCACAAATATTTTATTTTAAGGTTTGAGACACACTGTTAACATAAAGCAGTCTCATTCCTTTCGGTGCGGCCTGGTTCTCACTCGGGGAGCTGTTGTTTAATGAAAAGGTTAATTGTGTTTTATAGGGCTGTGTCACCTGCCTACCAGTTCCTGGCCTGGAAGGAGGTGAGGTGTGGCTGCTGGTGCTTGTGCCAAGTTATGGCTGTGAATACGGGCAGTTTCTGGGAAGAAAACAAAATGCATGGCAAGAAGGGGCTCAGAAACCAAGGGATTTTGTGGTGCAAATCTGTTTAGGTGCTACAAAATTAATTTCATGTGAAATGATGTCCAATGAGGCTACCCCATGACAACACCCAGCGCAGTGGAGGATGAGAAGGGAGTTTCAAAGAACAAGGACTGTTCTCTGCTCAGCTGCAAACACACTCAGCCTTTCCCTTCCAGAGCTGTGCCATGTTAAACCCTACCACTATTTTCCTCTCCTGAGGTTGAATTAATTAACTTGAAATTTCTTAACAGCCCCTAATGAGTGCAGAAGGAACTGAAAGTTTAATCTTGACTTGTCAGCAAATTCCTCCTTCAGCAGCTGAAGGAGCAGCAGCCATACACTTGCATAATGCCCTGGTGTGGCCACCGGACTGTTTTGATTAAATGGATTCTGGGGGTTTAGGAAAACTACAAATTTTATAGCTCTGGTGCTCTCTGCAAAAGTGATGTAAAACATCGTAAAGCTGCCAAACCACCACTGTGGTGCAGGGATCCATGCTGGCCTCCTCTGCAGCAGAGACTGTCAGCCTCAGAGAAAGCTGCTAAGAAAACAGTTCAGGGGGAATGGGTGGAATGGTGTGGGGGAAGATTTGTGCTCTGCAAACTTTTGTTCTCTCTTTCTGAACAACTGATGTCTTTTGATCTGTGCCACTTAGAAGCCACATCTGAATTTGGCTTGGTGTTTGAATTGGACTGGAGAAGCACGTGCTTCTCTGCAGCAGCATCACCCACAGCATCAGTGATGGTATCATACCTGAACTTGTCTTCTTCCATTTGAAGAGGTTTAACACCTGTCTGTGTCACAATGCTGACCCTTTCTGCCTTCAGAGTGCATTGAAGATGGATCCAGGGGAAATTGGCTACCTAAACAGTGTGGTTCCAGAGTACCACTGAAAGAAAATGCTATTGGCCCAAAACCTCGTGCAGGGAGTCACCCCCTGCCCCACATCCACCCCATGCTGCCACCTGAGAACTGCCCCAAGCAGTTGTACCCAGCTCCAGCTGCCCCTGAAGGGTGAACTTTCCCCTGGGTGTCTCCATCAAGGTGGCAGAAGCACGCTGTGGTCCCCAGGTCAGTCTGTGTCCCCTCAAACCTCTCCAGGTGTCAGAGCTTGCTTTGTTCACTCGTGAGTGGGGTGGTGACCTGCAGAAGAAACAGGCTGGGATATATGGTCTGTCTGTAGGGCTTTGCCAGCTCCCTCTGCTGCAGAGCCTCACAGGGGCTGGGCTGGATGGGAGCACTGGGAATGGTGCACCCTCCACTCTGAGGGTCCATCTCTGAGCTTTTGGGGAATGCTCCCTCTTCTAGAAACTTTTTGATGTATTTTCCTATGGGTTGGAGAGATAAACTGTAGCTCAGTGTTTAATTTCTCAGGGCAAAACTGAATTCCTGAAATCAAATCAATTGCATTAAAATTCTAGCTACAATTGTAGCCCCTCTGTCTTGAGAACAGCGCCAGAGGGGTGTGCTGAGTATGACTGATAATTCTAATGGCCAAGACCTGAGTATTTCAACATTCCAGGCCCTGAAGAAGAGTCAAATTCAGAGCAGAAGGGGAGAAGATTGAGCCCTGTTCACTGCCAAGAGGCCGCAGGGAGGACAGGCAGACACAGAAACGATGCTCTGGTCAGCACTGCCACCAAACTGTTCACTTGACTCTTCCCTTTTTTTGCTCTTCTTTTATTTTATTCCTTCTTGTTATCAAAGCAAAATGTTGGGACAATGTAGTCAGTGATTGTAGGTCACTGGCACTGAGCAGGGGGACGTTCTCTGTGGTCCCAGGGGTGCTCCTGGACCCAGCATCATCCCAGGCCTGTGGCACACTTGGGGCCAGCCCTGAGACAATGCTGCTCCAAGCCACACTGTAGGTCCAGCATCACCTCAGATGGCAACAGGGCTCATGTGAGGAAAAACTGCTCTGGGAATGAAACTGGTGGAAAAAATTTGGAATCAAAATACTGTTAAACACCTCTAATGCATGAATGTAAATTCGTTAAACCTGAAGGTTTAATTGATATTTTTTCTTCAAATAATGGACTAATGGCAAGTAATTTAAGCCATTTTACAGGAAAGGCAATTGAATAATTGCTAATGGCTTTCAGCTGAATGTATTTAAAGTCAGGTCACAAAACTGAGCTGATTGAAAGACCAAGGGGCATGCCTTTCTCTTGAAAAAGAATTAGATAACAATGACAATTAGAAGGTGGGATTCAAAGGAAAGTTGGAATTTGAGTATGAACCTTGGCAGACCAAGAGGGAAAGAACTGACCTGATGAAGCAAAATTGTTGCCAACTATCCTGTGGAGTGATTGAGGAGAGAAAAACAACAACAACAACAACAAAAAATCTGAGACTTTGCCATTAAATTTTTGAATTATCTTAAGTGCATTGAGGGGTGAAATAAGAAGTTTTTTCAGCCTAGTCTCACAATGTGGAGATGCGAGATATCCTGGGCTGTGGCTGCACCTTTCATCCATTCCCAGGCTGGAAAATGATCTGGATGTGGGTTGATGGGCCTTGGGCTGGAAGGTCCCATGGGCACATCGTGGCATGCAGACACTGCAGACTGGCAGGGAAGCACTGCCACAGGCTGTGTGTCCAGGGGTGGGCACAGGCTGAAGACTTAAAATAACCCCCAAGCTCAGGAGAAATACCCCTGAATATTTGCACGGGTGTTCTCAGAGCAAATAAACCTCACACCTTTTACAAAGAACAATTTATTGATACTGCAGACAAGCTGGAACTGCAGCCTCAAGTTGCTGTTGGGACAAGTCAGCGTTGTGTTTGTTCTCCTGCTGCTGGCTCAGGAATTTTTTGGCTTTGGGAGCTGGCAGGTGCCTGTCCTCACGTTGCTGCACGTTTGTCACCTGGCCCTGAGCACTGCCACGGCTGCTGCCTGCCCTTGCCTCTGCTGTGGGGGCTCATCCTGCTGCTGGGGAAGGCATCCAAACCTTGCAGCAGGCAGATCCATGCACAGCATCTCCAACACTGCTCCACAGAGTAATTCCAAGATGTAATATGTGCCTAGCCTAGGGTCTGAGGGGTAATTCAGGATATTCATACCCATCTCAGCTCCTGAAGCTAATGGGGACTTGGGTTTCAGTGACATCTTACAGTAGTGGCCTCCATGTCCCAGTCATGAGACTGAACAAAGCTGTGCCTTCTGCTGTTCTCTGGACTGCTCTTGCTCTGGTAGTTCTGGAGCCATGGGAGGAGGAAGACAGCAATTCCTCATCAGCTTTCTTCAAATAATAGAAAGTAGATTTCTTTGTCTCCTCCTCTTTTGATTCCTTTTAAGGTAACTGTTCTGGCTCCTCAGAGGGGAGCTTTCTTCTTACCTCAATGTTTGTTCAGCTTCTCTGAATTCTTCTTTGCCCTCTGTCCTCCAGGGATGGAGTGTCCTGTGGCAGAGTGGCACATCCCTGCTTGTCTCTGAATTGCTCTCCTGGATGGAGTTTCACTGGAGGCTTCTCCCCACCCAGCTGAGCCTTCCCTGCCCCTTTTGTAGGTTCCTCTGTGCCCTGTGCCCCAGCCCTGCCTCTCCCAGCAGTGAGCTTCCACTGCTGTTGCTCTGTGTGCCTAAGGACACACTCCTGCCTCTGGACCCCGGCTGTTTGGAAGGTTTTAAACATCCTGGCCTGCCTTCTGCTGTAATCTTGCTCTTTCCTTCTGCTAGCCACCACATGTGGCATGTGGATTTGTGATCTATTGGCACAGACCTGCACTGAACTTCGTCAGCATCACCCAGGATGTGCTGTGGGCAGATTCTCTGTGACTTGCAGGCCTAGGACTCCTTTCTGGCAGTACAGTACTGCTCATGAAGTGTCCTTGCAGCCCTTCAGAGCAGCTCTCATGGGCTTTCCTTCTGCTTTATGGCTCCTGGCAGAAGATCCTTCCTCACTGGATCCCATCTGTTCAGCTCAGGCAACCTTTGTTCAGGTCTTTTTCCCTGCAGATTGCCCTCTGGATGCTCCTGCCCTCCATCAGAATTTGGCAGCCTTCATCCTGATGTCTTTGGGGTGGCTCCTCATCTGAAGTCATGGCTACTCTTAATTTTCTTACCCTTGTCCTTTTACTTGCTCCTTGGGGCTCTCAAGGCATGAGATAAGGAGAATCCAAAGAGCAAACAAAGCTACCAGTGGACTTCTATCATGCTTTTGCCTTGGAAGAGGCTCTGGGTCTTGCTCTTTGCTGTTTTCTTTGCTGTCCCCCAGCTTTCCACCACAGTCTAACATGGGAGCAGTTGAGCAGTGCAAATAGCAAACAGGTCCACATGCTTAAGCACTTCCAGATGCCTGAGCAGGTAATGCTTTGAAATGTGTCTTAAATGAGTGCTGAGTTTTGAGCTGCAGGATAAATGCTGGCTGGCATGACACAAATAATACCAATCTTGAAAATTATCTCAAATTATCCCCACTGGTCGTAATGGTGGTAACAGCTCAGGGACTGCCCCTCAGAGGGTGATTTCCTGCCAGGGTCCTGTAGAGCCCTGCAGTGACTGTCACCAACTTGTGCCTTGAATTAATATGTCTCTGCTAGTTGTCTCTGTTTCCTTGGGAGGTCTAAACTCAAAACTCCTTTTTAATTTATTATCTGTTCATATATCCATGCTCAGCCATGCCCAATCTCTGTCCTCCTGCACTGGTGCTAAGGAGCTGAGAGCTGCATGTTCAGCATTGCTGGTGCAGAGCTTTTTCCTTTGGTTGACTTTCCTCAGGCAGGGATTGTGCAGCTGGTCCCTGCAGCACAGAGGAGTTCTTTTCCCACCCCTCCCTCTCATTAAAATCCTCTTTTTTGAGGAGGATGGTGCTTGTCTTGCTGCAAGAACAGCATTACAAAGCAGAAATAAATTGAGATGCTTCTGTATCCCCCTTAAAACTGTAGGCTCCAAAGAGCTGAGATGGCTCCAGTACATTGAGGGACATAATCAGGACAGGTTGTGTTTTGTGTCCTTTTAGGAAGAAAATTCTTTGCAACCTCTCACACTTGAATATAGCCTGTAAATCAGAGCAGATCAAACACCATATCAAACTGATACTGATGTGAGAATATTCTTTTTGCCTACGAAATGGTGGAGAGGGTGTGGAGGTGAAAACCTGGATTCCACTTCTGGATCCTTCAGGAGGACTTCTTGACCTTTAGAAATCTTGGCATCAAATCCTGACTCAAACACAATGAGCTCATGAGAGACAATTTCTATAGAAATTCTCATTATCTACATGCTCAAAAAATCCTCTCTGTGTTTATTTTTCCTTTTTTTTTTTTTTTTTTTTTAATGCTGAGAATGAGTATTTCATCTTCCACAGGAGAGAAATTTATAGGCAAAAAACCTGAGATTTGTGTGTGGGATCAACCAGTGAGCTGGACCATACATTCTAGTATTGCAGAGTAAATCAAATTGCATTTCTAGTAACTGTTTACAAATGCTTGCTTCTTGGAAACTGTCTTCTGTACACGAACAAGGAATTAACCTTGCAGTTTAAAATTATTATGAGGGATGTCTTTGCTTTGTGCTGAGTGATAACAAACATCCAACAGAATTTTAGAGCCTTTCCTTCCTCTGGCTGTTATCATTTAAGGTTTAATACTAAAATAAAACATTCAATGAATTATTCTCTCCTAACTGCCTTCTGTCTGCTCCCACTTTCTCCTGCAATAGCTGCAGGAGACCTTCCCTAATCTTTCCAATTAACTCGGTATTTCCTGCAAGGCTGACACTGAAGAGGGTAAGAAAGGAGTGCAAAGCGAGGAAAGACATCTGTCAACTATTGGAAATACTTTCCCTGTTAGAAATTGAAGGGAGCCCACACTGAAGCCAGATGATCTGAGGGGAACAATTGCAGAGCTGGCTTGACAAGAATGTGGGTGATTTGTTATAGCTGTCCTCGCAGTAGGCACCTGGTTGTCATGTTCATATAAGAATACCTTGGAGATATGGTAAACACATATCCTGTTCCAATCAGGAGTGCTGAAGGGCCAGAGCAGGCAAGGTTTGACTTGCATTTTCTGAAAGACATAAATTATCATTTGTTCCTGAATCTCCATCTTTTCAAATTCCTTCTCATTCCTCTCTGCTGTCCTGCTACTATTTCAGAGCTAGCAATGAGAGTTTGTGTGTTGTCTAGGCAGCTGAAAATGTGTGTTTTACCAACTGTGGAGGCTCCTGACTTACCCTTTCTGAGGGTAAGGCTGTGTGCAGAAGGGTTTTGGTGGTCTGGTTTTGACTATGGGTTTATATAACAGGTCAGCAGAGACCTGTTTTGGTAATGCTGCAGTAAAAATATGAAACACTTTCTGGAGAGGACAGACCCAGTTTTTCAGCTGATCTGACACATAAACTCTTGGATTGTTGTTTGCTTGGTTTACTGTTTGATTTACTCTGAAGTCTGAAAATGGCTCCAGTGCAGTTTGAAAAGGAGCTGGAACAACAGTTCATGTTTGTGAGCCAGGATACATTTTAATAGGGGAAAGGCACTGCAGAGTTCCAGGGCTCTCCTACTTCTCTGCTCCTCGCCCAACCCAAAGTAAATTAATTCTAGATGCAGAGAGTAGAACCAGCTTCATCCTTGTAAAATAAAAAGCAATTCCACTGTGATAGTTTCTGCATCACTTGGTGTCCTCCTCCCTTTCCCGGTCTGATCAAAGCCCAGCTTGTCAGCAGCCCCTCCCCATGCCCATCTCAAAAAGAAGCCTATGAAACAGTTGAGTCATGGCCCCACCAGTTTGTCATTTCACTCTTTTTGTTCTCCTGCATTTCATCTCCCTTGTTGTGCCAGGCTCCAGGAGAACAGAGGAAATTCTGTGAACAGCTGGGTTGGTTTTAAGGGCAGAGAGTATCGCAAGATCAACAACTGGAAGTTTACATTTCATGAATCATGGGATTTACCAGTCACACTGGCAATGAGCCCAATAACTCTTATTCCAAAATGGCCTGCCAGTGGAGACACAAAGGGTTGGAGACTGTTAGTAGCTCCTTTGTTATCTTTGTGCTTAGTCATGACGTTTGAATTGGAGGATGTTCATCTCCAACACATATTCTCACCAGTCCTTCCTGAGTTTTGGCAGTGGATGTTGCTGTGGGGTGAGGAAAGGAGAGCTGTGGAGGTCACTGCTGCATGTTTAGGTCCACCAGACCAGCCTGTGCTCTGAATTTCATGCAAAAAGAACAGCCTTGCCTGAGGGTGCAAACTGATCCAGGATTATCCCTGAAAGCACCACACCTCTGGCTCAAACACAGAGGGACCTATTTTAAATCAAAACCTTCTACGAAAACTGCTCAACATGTTCTCCTTCAAAGGGTCAAACCTCTGTCATCTTCTGGGCGTTTTCCCTTGAGTTGTCTCTCTCTCTGCCATTCAAGAGTGATGGGCTCAGCAAGGGAAGAAACTGGTGCAAGGCTGATGTCAGTGCACTGTAGGTGATACTGAGCAGGAAAACTGCTCCAGCCCATGCCTGGACAGGGCTCCTTGTCCATCATGAGTGACAGACCTGTCCAACTGCACCATTTGTCTCAGAAATATTTCACCTCTTCCTTTGAGCACTGCTTTCCTTCAGCCTGCTGGCCACAACTGGTTATGCTGACCTGGACTGTTTGGTGGGACATCCTGGCCACCACCACTTCCAGCCCCTGCCCCCATCCTCAGGATTTAAACTCCTCCCTGCCTCGCTCGCCTCCCCAAGCCCAGCCTCACGACACATGTGCTATTTGCAGAAGATGTTTGTCAAGACCAGGTGGTTGAAAGTAAAAATGCCAGCAGATCTGCCTTTTTGTAACCGTGCAAGCAGCTTGTTAAAATTAGTCACAGGCTGGGCTGCAGCACATCTGTGGTGTCAGCCTTGCAGAGAGCCATCGATCCCTCCCCACGGGAGCTGCGCCCCAGCGCCATCTCACCAGCAGGATGACTGCTGCAGCCCTTCCCTAAGCCTTTCCCCCTTCCCCCAGTTCACAAACTTTGCCCAAATTTAGCCACGAGCCTCCTTTGAAATGCATAAACACTCGTGTGTGCTGAGTTTCAGATACCGGCAGAGCATCCCAAAACAAAACCTGGGAAATCTCGGCGCTGGCATTTGCTTTAGAAGAATTTGTACTTGGCTGCTCTGAGAGCTTTTTTGTTTTCCAGTTAATTGAGCAAGGACTGTGATTTCCAAGGTTCTTTGGGGAGTGAGGTGCCTAGCTGTCATTGGAGGAGTTATTAAATGTGTGCCCACCTTCCATTTTCTGCATATAAAACTGAAAATCAGAATTCCTCCCTGCTGTTGTACAGCTGTCTATGGGCAATACCTATTACCAAATCAGCTGGTAATTAATGCTGTCCCCAGTGTTGAGCAGGAACCACCTGTCCTCACTTTTCATGCAGCACCCAGCACCAAGAACCTTTGGGAACTTCACCCCACCTCAGCATGTGGGTGTGAGCTGGCAGGGCTGTGCCTCAAGCCCTCCTCTTCCCCACTGGGGCTGCCTTTGATGCACGTCCAAAAATACGGCTTGGATTGGCTTCTTCAGACCCATCATGCTTAGCTGCTCTGTCAACAGGCCCCTCTCTACAGACACATAAGCAGTTTGCATGGCTGTCCTGGAGCCAAGGGACTTGTGTTTCTTCCCATCCTAATTCTGAAGATTTCTCCTGAAATGCTGTAAACAATTGTGTGATCGTTCTGTACCGCTCCCACCTGCAGGCACCTGGCCCCAGCCTGCTCAGCTTGGGCATTGCTGCTCCTTCTCCTGATGCACAGAAACGTGAGGGGTTTGTTCTCCCACCCCTCAAACAGGGATTCTCAAGAGTTTGGCCAAGATTTCTCACACCACCACCAGCAACAGACCTAACAATCCGCACTGGCTGGGGAAAGGAGAGCGCACTGCTCTGGCTTTGCCTGTTCCTGAGCACACTGGGTGCTGACTCCCAGGCGTTTTGCACACAATTCCCTGGCTGTGTGAGGGCCCTGTGCTGTGCTGGGGTCTGTGAACACATGAACACAGCCCCTTTGTGCTGGGGGCATTGTGCTTTTCCCGCGCACACGCCGTCCGGCCAGCCCGCCGAGCGGGGTCTCGCGCATTCCACGCTCTCCTATGGAATTTGGACCCGAATGTGAAAATCCTCTGCCACACAATAAAAGTGGCATTTCCATGCCCTTTAGCACATCAGTCTTTTCTTGTGAATAGAGCCCCGGGTTCTTTGGCTTTTGCCGTATGGAACAATTGATCCCTTCAATTCACTTGCCAACAGTAATCGGTTTCTTCTAGCCATAAATTTTAGCCACTCTTTTTTTTTCTTCCCCCCATTTTGGGGGCCATAGGGGTGAATAAAATAATAAAAAAGAGACAGCCATAAAGTAGGCAGCTGTTACTAGTCAGATCTTAGTCTGGGAAAGAAGCAAATCAAATATCAACCTGGATTTACCTGTTGCTCTTTGCTCACAGCTACCAGGACAGGTTGCTCTAAAATGAGTTCCGCTGCCAAGGTTCCTGCTTCCTCTGTAATGACTGGCCATGTGCAGTTTTCTTGTATTTACACTAGAGGAATCACCAACTTGAAGCACCCTGAGGATTTTAGGGTTGTTGATGAAATTCAGGTAATAGAATCTGAGTGGGCAAAGCAGTAGGAGGACAATTTTTTTAGGATGGAAATTTTGTACTCATCACTTTTCTACCTGCTGTCATTATTTGTTTGCCTGCCCTCTGCCTTGCACTGACAGGCTGTGTTTGCACATTTTAGCCAGGCTTTCCTTTTGTGCTCACTGCAGTATCTGCTCCAGGGCTCCTTGTTCTGGCTGATCACAGTGAGCTGCTGGGTGGCACTGGAGGGGTTCTCCAGAGAACCACGGCACCCCAACGCCAATCCCTGCAAAATCCCCTCTCCTCCCCCATCCTAGGGACTACATATGTGTTTTGCTTTCCTTCTGTCTGCAGCTGAGGCAAAAAGGGATGGGAAAAGCCAAGGAAAACAGTTTCCCTCTCCCCTCCAAAATGAGTGCTACAGAGTTTACTTTATAGGCTAAACCTAGAGTGTGTCTTGAGAATGGGTTTATTGAAATACATCTGTCCTGGAGGCAGATTTCCTATCCATATGGCCCAGTACAGTAACAGTTTCACACTTCTCTGGTGGTTTACAGTAAACTGGGAACACCTGCCTCTGCTGGGCTTGGGAAGAGCTGAGCAGCTTAGAAGTTGTTGATAAAATTATTCTGTGAGAGGATTGGATCTTACTGAGGTCCCTTCCTCTGCCTGCTCCATGCTCCATGCTCCTGGTATCAGAGAAGAAGGGTGGGGGCCTCTATTGTGAGCATCTTATCAGAGGAAACATCAGATTTAGAGTCCAATCCCTTGGAATTACAAAAGAAAACATTCTGCTGCTCTGGAAGGGAGCAACATCCTACTTGAGACCAACCTGTGCCTCTACAGCTGCTGCTGCCACTCCAGTGACAACCAGGAGACATTACCTGGATGTGTGATGGAGCCTGGGCGTGCTGGGCAACCTGCAGAGAACCAAAAACCCTCCTGCAGAAAGGGCTGTTCTTTCCCCTGCAGCTGAGGATGTGCAGACATTTGCTTTTTCCCCAGCAGGACTCTGATTCCTACCAAGTCCTTCCAAAGCTGATGTCATCTGGGCAGAGACCAGCCAGATTTTCTGACCTCTTTGACGTGCTCCCAAAATCCACATCCCCCAGGGACTCTGTGAGATGACGTGTGCCAAGGCCAAAGGCCATGGGGCTGCTGGCCCTCAAGCAGGCACTCAGCTCACAGCCTGCCCCAGGAGAGCCAGCCCCAAAATCCAGTTTCCCACCCCAGCCTGGCTAAATCACTCCCACTGAAACCACTTTATTTCCTTAATAACCCTCTATAACTACGTTTTGATTCTGGAGAGGGTTTAGGTTCCTTTCCACCATCCCCTCTGAGGACTGGAAAGAAATAGATGTATTTTAAAACCCCTAGCTTTGGCAGATCCAGCTCTTTCCAGTGCTGTCCCTGTTTGTACTCTAGGTGCCAACATCCAACAGCAGTCAAACCACGTCACCTTGTTTCCATCAGTTCAGCATGAGACATTTTTTTAAAAATCTGGGATAAACCAGGACCACCAAGGAGGTCTGCAGTCATATGTCATTAGACATTTTCTCTTGAGGAGTATCCATTTCAGTGCCTTGTGTAACCATGGATCCTTTCTTACACCTTAGATACCGTGCTGGTGTTTGCAGTAAAGCTGGGTGACCTCAAAGTCCCCCCTGTGTGTCACCAGCCACACTTTTAAGGGGAGGGTGGATGGTACTGGAACACAAAAGTGAGGCAGCTGGACCTGCCAGCATGGGGACAAGTCTGGAAAGCATTGCCTGAGGCTGGGCACACCTCAGAGGCATTGCATGCCAAAAACCTTCAGTGTTTGTGTGGACATTTCATGCACTGAAGCAGAATTTGAGACGCTGTTTCAGAATCCTGTTCTGGATCTTGACAGGCTGGAGCCACCTGGGGTGAGCGATGGTTTTCCACCTTCAGGTGCACAAAGTTTGGAGCATGGTCTTGAATCAAGATGAGCTTTTTTTGTCCCTGCCAGGCATCTGCCTGTGTGTGAGGGTCTGGTTTGAGAAGAGACCTGCTCAGATGGATCACCAAAATGCTGCTGACACCTGGAGAAGATTAACAAATACAAGGAAAGGCCAGAAATAATATATACAGTCCCTACTCACATTCTTGTCATGAGCAGTTAAAAGAAATAAATATACATAACAGCCAGTCCACCACAACTGAACACAGTTGTATTATCTGCTCCACTTTCTGATTTATTTGTTAAAGTAGAGCAGTGCACTTAATGCTCTGCACAGCTCAGAGCTGCTCTTTCACAGGCAGCAGAAATGCTTACGCATTCCAGTAGTTAAATGATGCAATATCCAGGTGGATATTTAATGGCCCGTGACAAATCTGGAATGACACAGCAGACACCATAAATATCTTCACTCGAACAGATAGAACAAAACCTTTTTTATGAAGGCTGTTCCAAATATTTTCCACGTGCTGGCCATATTTTTAGAATACCCTTTGAGAACAGTCTGAGGAATCATCCCTGTCTTCCTTGCAGCCTGGTTCACTCTGAACTTTTCAGGATGTGGAGCCTGTGGTACTGCAAGAAATGGATCCTTTTCCTATACAGCAGATACTTCTTGGAATTTCTTTATACTCACAGAAAAACCTGCAGAAGTTCATTCATGTGAATGTGCCCACTTTGTTCAGGGGAAACTCCTCTGGTTTATATGCCTTTATGGCTTTTTTTCCATAATCCTGGAGGTTTTTTAAGCACATGCTTCTGCCTGTGGGTAAGTGCTATCCCTTGGTTGGGACAAGGTTTTGCAGGATGTCAAGGCTGGCAGCCACTTGTGGCACTGCTGTGGGTGCTCCTGTGTCACCAGTGTCCCTCAGCAGGAAGATGTTGTCCTGCAGGTGCAAGAAAGACATGGACAGTGCCCAAACCAATGTACCTGTGCACCTTCTCTGAGTCTTCTTTCCATCAGGTTACGTACACGATGCTGCAAAGGAGCTGGCAAATCCTTGAAGAGAAGGACACAGTTTAAAATTAGGTTTTGGCTATGTGGAGCTCTTATGAACTGAGGCTGAACTTGCTGAGTCTTTAATTTTTCTACCAAAGCTTTTTCAAAACCCTCACACTTCCTTCTCTATCCTCCAGATCTGAGTGTATTTCCGAATTTTGAAAACAGAAAAGTTTTTTAAAAATAAGCTGGAGTAACTCAAAAGTGATGCAGACTATTTTATTTTGATTGAAGAAAAAACATGTTATGTGTTGAAGACTTTATCTCAAGTTTTTCAAAGGGTAGGGAGGAAATGACTATGCTTTCCTAAAACCTTCCTTTTGGTTTAAGATTAATAGGTATATTTAACTTACTTTGTTTGATCACTCATTGGCTAAAAAAAGGTTTGATTTTCTTGACTATCTTACTGAAACAGTGCCATGGCATCCTGTGTTTGATGCTTAAATTATGAAGATGGTATCTCCAGGTGTGTGCAGCCCCCCAGTGCTGGCACAAACAGAAAACAATTGGATTGTTGTCAAGTAGATATGAAAATTTGTATCTGAAAAAAGCAAAAAAGTGTGTGAAGGGCAGAGCAGGGTAAGGGCTCATAGTGACCAAATCCTGCTGGCCACAATTGCCAGGGCAGAGCTGTGTTGGTCCCAGGGTAAAGGGATAGAGGTTGGTGATCCCTGGAATACACCTTGAACAAAGGAAGGTTTTAGGAAGGTTTTGGCATTGCTTAACACAGGATTTGATCCCTTGTGGAGTGCATGGCAGAGCCCACAGCTTTCTGATCCCAAACAGGCTGTAAAGATCCAGAAGAATGTATCTACTGCTGCTGTCCTTGTTTATGGGCCTTTTTTGTGTACTTCTTTCCAAAACATTTAGAAAGCAGTAGGATTTCATGACTGATACGTGTGTGCCTCAGAGGCAGCTGCTGAATCCAGTGGAAACACCACTGTCCCTTAGAGACAATTAGGTTTGCACAAACAGGTATTAATTAGTCTGTTAAGTTCAGCAGCCCGTGCACCTTGGAGCCATTTTTCAAGCCAGGCAAGTCTGAAATGCAGCACACTCGGCTCAGTGGACTATGCACAATTCCATGCCTGCACACACCTCCCCTCTCTAGAAACTCTCTATTTATCCTTTTAAATACTTCCTTTATTCATAAACAGTGAAGAACTTGTCAATTTGTCACAGTCTCTATGAGCCCTTCTCCTCCCTGCAGTTAAATCCTTGTTATAGGCTAACACAACTGATCTTTATCTGTTCTTAACCACTTACCCTTTCTGCTATTTTGCAGTCACTTTTACTGATACTGATGTTTATTTCTGTTTAATCTCTAGTGTCAAAGCCCTCGAAATCTCTCTTGGTCTTGAGCTGTGGGATACTTGTCTCTACTACAAATTAATGAATGATGTAATCGCAGCTGCATCTTGAAGTAGCTGGAAAATACCTCAGCAGTGCTCTCCAGACAGGACCACGTTGCATTTGCCCTGCAAAAAGCCACGTGCTCAGGCCAAGCATCCATGGGAGACCCTCTTAGATACACATGTGGACACAGAATCCCAAAATGTGTCAGGTTGGAAGGGATTACAGCAGGTTTTAAGGTCCAACTTCTCTGCTCAAGCAGGGTTGTCCCAGAGCAAATGGCACAGGATTGCACCCAGATGGTGCTGGAATATCTTCAGAGCAATTGCTCCATCCAGCCAGGGTCTGCTGACTGCTCCAACTGCTCCCATGGGGTGCTGGGTTTGTCCCAGGAGTGGCTCAGCCCGATGGCAGATTCCCATTTGGAGAGATGGAGAAAATGTCCTGGCCATGGCTCAGCCTCTCCAGCAGAGAAATTTTCCTTCTCATGGCTTTGAACTTGCAAACTCCTCTCTCCTCCGGCAGACCTTAGTGTTTCACTCTATTGTATGGAAATGTTTGTGTTGCTCTGTGAAACATTGATGATTCTTCTATTATTTTTTTTTTTCTTTTTGCAAACGTAGACAAAACAACCCTGTTTTCCATGAGCTCATTCTACGAAACACGAGACATATTTCAAGTGTTTTCCCCCCCAAGACTTAGACTGTAGCAGATGCTTGCTTGGAAAATTTAAGCCCCGATAGTGGAATTTTGGCAACAGCAACTGAAAAACCAGTGTCTTGTCACTGAAAGCATCTGACAACCGTAACCATTGAAAAGTGCAACATAAAATAAACGCAGGGAAATCATTTAGTGTGCAGTGGAGGCTGTGCGGATGAATGAATGGGGAAGGATATCTTCAGGGGTTTCTCCCTGATTTTGGACTGTGTACAGTGTCCTCCTGGCCAGTGGGGCTGGGGGCCAGTGGGACAGCCCAGCTGCAACCAAGGCACGTTCTTGCTGTTCAGGGAGGCGTTAGCAGAGCTCCCAATGACGCACGGCCCGACCCTGGCTTGGCAGCATCCCTGAGCTCCATCTCTGCTGGGGAGCAGCCACTCGCCTCTCCTCGACTCCCTTCAAAAGAGCATTTCCCACAGACCAGCCAAGGGCAGGTGTGGAGCTGCCCATGCCCAGGGCTGCAGCAAGGGCAGGCTGGGCACTGGCAGGGGCTGGCCCCAGCCAGGGGAGACCCTCTGGGCTGTGGTTTGACACTGACCTGCTCTGTTTAAGCACATCTAAGAGAGAGGCTCAGACTTCCCAGGAACCTCTGGACCAGCACCAAGACATCAAGGGAGACTGGCTGGACCTAATTTAAGTTTGGAGGTTTTTTTCTATTTTTTTTCTATTACGCCGACTTCACTGATGACTTCCTTTGCTTGTCTTTCTGTTTTCTTTTTCCCTCCTCTCCTCATTGGTAACACTGTGGCCCCTTCCCAGGTCATGTCTGCCTGGCTGGGAAGACTTGAATTTCCATTACTAATGTCCATCATGTGCTTGTCAGGTCCAGTACACAATTCTTGCTTTGTATACCCAAAGTGTTAAATTGCACTTATTATACTGGACACTGAGAGATAATTGCCAAAGCAGTTGATGGATAATTGTGTTTCTTATATTTTCCCATTTTTCCTCCTGTAGAAAAGATTTGTTTGGTGAAAGGACCTCTGCATTTTTATCCAGTTTTTCTCCCACTGTGATGGAGCTGTGCTCTCATTACTCATTCAGTTTTTATCTTTTATGGCAATGAATTTAGGGGATTTTGGCCTTGAACTCATTTGTTCTGCCTTTGCCCTGCTTAGCTCATATTTTCTTTTCCTTCTCTTCCTGAAAGAACATCTTTTCCTACGAAAAAAGTCACGTGTTTATCTTTAAGGCATTTGTTTGTAAACCTCCAGCAGGCCTTTGTACTTAATCCAAAGGAAAAATCCCCAGGATCTCCAGGAGATGTTTGCAATCTGACCACAAAATGGGATCCTGTATGTGGTAGGTGTTAGGACCCTTCCTTGGGTCAGACCAGAGCTTAGTCCTGCCTTGTGTTTGGGACTATGGAGCAGATGCTGAGAGAAAAAAAAACCTAAGGACAAAGAAAAGGGTCCTGATACCACCCTCAGCATTGTTTTGATGCACAGCAATCGATGGCTTGGGGACTTCCCACACCAGAGGTTGCCTGTTGGTATTTAATGTCCATGTCTCTAATCCCAGTTAAACACTGTGTTTAGTAACATTTGTCTGTGTGGTGGCTCACAAAGCCTTCTGTAAGTGGCTTTTTTATTTTCGTTAGCAAAATACTTTTGGGTTCCATAAAACGTTTCCCTTAAAAAAACAAACAGAAGAAATCTTGGTAATCTATCAAATTTAGGGCTGTAAAAATCACAGCCATTCCAAGCCAGCCCCATTGTCTTGGGCTCAGCTCAGACTCTCTGACAGTTTTCCTGCAGGAGTTTTCCTGCAGGGATCTCTGGGGGAACCATGCATGCCCCAAAACTGTGACTTCTCCATGCAAGAGTGATTCTACATGTGCAAAACCTCCACGGGGTGGAGTCACTTCCACAGCAGTTTGCTGGAATTTTTCCAAGAAATCTGATTTTTCCAGGTGCTCCTTGATTTGCCCTGAGTGGAAGGTGCTGTTTTTTTCAGTGCTGTGGGTGGTCCTTGGGTGACCGTGCTGCTCATGACCCTGCCCAGGGACTGATCTCCTCAAGGGCTTGTCTGTCACTGCACAGACCCTCACTGCATCCTGATGCTCCCAACTTCTTGTGCTGGAGAGAGTGGGACAGTGTCTAGCCCTCTGCCCCTCCTGCTGTCTCTGGGGACATTCTTAAAAGGAAAACAAAACCCTTTTCTGGGTTGCCCCAGGTTGCTCCTTATAGCATTATTTTCCAGGATTAATTTCTCCTGGATGCATCAGGTGGTGTTCCTCTCCCAGGCAAAATCATGGGATTGTTTAGTTTGGAGAAAACCTCTAACATCAAGTTCAACCATTAGTCCAATACTTCCTTCTGGTTTTGAATCTTTCCCCTGCATCCTTTTTCACCCTTCAAGCAGTTTAGTTTCCAGGGTGAATTTTTGGAGTGTCTTCTCTGCTGTTTTCATTTCTTAACTGATAACACAGGATAAGCCTGACCTTGACCATAGCCAAAATCTCTGCACACCTCTTGTACCTTCCCCTGTGGTTTAACTTTTCTCATGGCTGTTGGTCTCCAAACGAGTGACTTTTTGGGATTGTCCCATGGCTGGAAACACAGCCCCAGCCTCACAGGCTGCCCACGAACATCTGGGAATCAGGCAAGGAGCAGGATGCAGTCCTACTCATCTGTCTGAGCCCCATGGGATTTGAATGTGCTCCGATGTCCTCTGCATCTGTCTGTCCATCCCCAGCTCAAATGCAGTGTGGAGCCAAAAAACTCTGCTCTGAGCACTTGGGCAAGAGCCTCTTTTAGGAATTTGCCTGGGTGCTTTGGCAGGGGTGGTTGTTTTCCAACCCGAAGCAAGCCATCAGGGCAACAGATGATGTTTACTTCATGTGACATAATACTCAAGTCAAATATTATTTAGTAGTGCTTGCTTTCATGTCCTGACAACTCTGAAAGTGCCTCTGTATGACAAAAAGCTGTCAAGCAACTTTCTGCAGCTTTGTCTTATTTTGTGTGTGGAGAGAATATTTGTCTTTTCTTTGGCCAAGTCAGACTGATCCCAGCAGAGCTACATCAGGTCAGACTGAAGCTGTTTGCCTTCAGTTTTACTGGTGCAAGTTTATCACGACCCTCAAAAGGGACTGGGAAGGGCTCTGGTGGGTTTCAAACTGGAATTAAGGTCTGCTAGAGCACTTGGTGAAGTGGGAGGGGTGGCAGGAAGAAACCTGGGTCAAATTATGGCCCCAAAAATGTGTCAGTGCTTCCCAGCAGTATTCAGATCTTTGGGCTGAGGTTCCTGCCCCTACTGACATCCTTCACTGGGCACCATTGCCCTTGTGCCAGGTCAGGACTGCATAAATATCTGGTGTAGATGAGCACTGAGAGACACCATCAGTTTCTTGCAGCAGTGGACTGGTTTTTTAACCTCTGGTACACCAAATTTTCTCAATGAAACAACACATTTTAAGGACGTGACCTGGCATCTTGCAATATCACAAGTTGACTGAATTTATAGAGCCCTTCCTGCTAAAGGTCTGTGGATCCAAAAACCCAAACACCCTGGTAATGTGGTAGCTGTGATGTAATGGATGTACTATTTAATTTTTATGGTGTGCTTAAACATAATTTATTGTCATGTTCACTGCAGCAAGAAAACACTATCTGTCTTAATGAAGACGTTTTTCTGGAGATGGAATTCCAGGTGGCTGAGGCTGCCAGAGGGAAGTGTGTCTGTTCTTCACCCACAAAAGAGTTTCTCAGTCAACAAGGTTCCCATGAACAAGGAGTAAATATACAAAAGATTTTGTTAAAATTTCTCTTGATAAGGGAAAATATTACTTCTAGCCTGCCTTCTAGCAGCACCCAGAGGACCTGGCTGAGCTCAGGCTCTCTGCTCTGAGCCAAAGGCTCTCCAAATCTTTGTGAGAAAGGCAGTCCCCCACTTGCTGTTTGGTCTTTAGCAGAGGAGTCAGTGGATCTGAAATTATTTGGAGAGGTTGGTTGGTGTTTGCCCTGAGGCTGCAGGGGTAAAGCATGTCAAGGATAACTGGAGGGTACTGGGGTTGAGGGTTGTGTTTAGGATGTTTACAGGCTGTGCTAAGTGCTGGAAAGTAAACTTGTATTGATCCTAATTTAGCAGTGAACTCCTGTGTGAAGAGCAAAGCTTTCCCCCTCCCCCTCAACTGGCTGTGATGCTGCCGGGGGAAGTCCAAAATGCTGTCGATGGCTGAATGCCACAGAAATGTCATGAATATTCATTGTGATTTTTGCATGAATTTGCCTGTGATCACACCCTTTGCATCCACTTTTCACTGATATTCAATCCATCAGGTTGTACTGGCAGCAGCAGGCAAGCATAGAAACCAGGATATCATTGCCATAAGTATTTGTAGAAACTGGGCTTTACTTTCCCATGCAGCGAAAAAGAGAAAAAAATAATCAGGAAATATCCAAGATATTGCTGAATAACAACTGGCAGGAAAATGGGACTCTCAGGGGTGAAGCTGACTTTGTGATGGCTTCTGCAGTGCCAAGTACAAAAAGGGTAACAGCCACCAAGTAACAGTTCAGTCTTTGCCAAGCAGCATCCCTGTGCTTGTTTAGGGTGGGGTGTCTCTTTTTTTAATTTTAATTGCCCACATAAAGCTTTCCCCTGGACACCTTAAGCACAACCCTCTGTGCAACTTGCCAGAATCCAAAACATCCAGAAGCGTCACATATGTGCAAGCAGTAAATCAGTTTTAAAGTTGTAAAGGAATATCTGCGTGCTCTGGAGCCTCATCAAGCCCTCTCTGTTTTCCTCAGTGGTAACTGTGTGTGGCAGTTCAGGAAAATAAACTCCAGGCCATTAAAGTAGCCTTTGCTGAGAACATTGGACTGATAGAACCTATTTTATTATAATAAAGTCACTCTTATGGCTGATGGAAATATGAAGTCACTAATGCTGGTGTGTTTGGAAGAAAGATGTTTGGTCTGCTTTATGGGTTTTATTGTTTTAAGATGACTGATGTTGCAAAAGGCTTTATCATGCTGTCAGCAATAAATGGGGAAAGGACACAGCACATCCAGAATCATGGAGCTGGTAGCTCAGTCTGGGTCTCCTGACTTGCAGCTGGATTCCTCCTCAGCCTGGCCACCCCAGACTTCTCCAAAATGCTGGACTGTGGTCAAAGGTCCGCCTTGTCCCGGCTCAGCAGCGAGCCAAAAGCCCACAGGAAGGAGAAGCATGTCTATCAGCAGCTCTTGTGGGCTCTGCTTTGAGAGCTTTGAGCCTTGGGGGATTTTCAAACAGAATTTTCAAACCCAGACAGTGTCCCAGGCCAGGCTTCTGCAGACACGTTGTGGCCGATTCTACTTCACGCTCAGATCAGAGACAGGCGGCACAGTTTAATCCAGAAAAGATGGAGACAGCACTTCTTTAAAACAGAGCTCCCTGCTGCTTTAGTGCCAGGAGGGGCATTTTAAGGAGACAGAGGGTTGGGTATCTCTCCCTGCTCCTCCCTCCCATCCTCCACAGCAGGGTGCAGATGTGTCCCCATGGTTGTGCACACAGCAGGGGCAGTGCCTGATGTGCCTGTACCCTACAGCCTGGTGTGCTCCTTCCCTAGAGCCTGGTGTGCCCCTTCCTGGAGCCTGTGTGCCCATTCCTGCAGCCTGGTGTGCCCCTTCCTGCAGCCTGGTGTGCCCATTCCCTAGAGCCTGGTGTGCTCCTTCCCTAGAGCCTGGTGTGCCCATTCCTGGAGCCTGGTGTGCCCATTCCTGCAGCCTGTGTGCCCATTCCTGCAGCCTGTATGCCCATTCCTGGACCCTGGTGTGCCCATTCCTGCAGCCTGTATGCCCATTCCTGGACCCTGGTGTGCCCATTCCTGCAGCCTGGTGTGCCCATTCCCTGCAGCCTGGTGTGCCCATTCCTGGAGCCTGGTGTGCCCATTCCTGGAGCCTGGTGTGCCCATTCCCTGCAGCCTGTTGTGCCCATTCCTGCAGCCTGGTGTGCCCATTCCCTGGAGCCTGGTGTGCCTTGGCACACAGACCCCAATGACCAGCCAGCAATGATGGGCACCTCTTGCTTTGTCTCTCCCTGTCTGCTTTTATAGGGCAGCATTTTTCTGCCACTTTGGCAGTCAGACAAGCTTTGTCTGAACAGGCAGGAGGCAGCCTTTGTTGGCAGCTCCCTGTCTCTTGTTTCCCCTGGTGCTTTGGCTCTTTCTCCCCTCTCTGTTTATTCCCTCAGGAGCCCAGACACCAGCAGAGCTGCTGAGACTCCAGCAAGGGTGCAGCAGTCACAAACATGCCATTACATTTCTCTCTGCAGACAGAGAAACAGAGCAGATGCTGCGTGCAGGGAGCTGCCCTGGGGCTGGGGACACTGGTGCACATGCAGAGCCAGACCTGTGCTGGCACCATTTCACCCACAGCCCAGGTCATTTCAATGTCACCAACAGTGGAGAGCACCCTGTCAGCCTCTCACAGTGCCAGCCAGGACAGGCCAGGCTGGTGGGATGAAGCTCAGGAACAAACTGCAGTCCTCTTCTCTCGAAAAATTGCAGGGCTACTGTGGGAGCAAATCTGCCCTGCAAGGGAGCATTTGTAAAGTGCCTTTAACTCCCTTGCTGTCTCTTTCTGCTTTTCCTGTCAGGAATTCAGATTTTAGATGCTGAAAAGAGAACATGGGGTCTGGATACTCACAGATTTGACTGATTCAAGCAGGGTTTTGAATCCTCTCCCAGATAACTGGAAACTGGAGGTGCAGTGGTGTATTGCTGCCCTTTCCTGTCATAGCAGGAGATGAGGATGTTTACTTCTTCATTACTCACCTGTAGTCCTTGAGACAGTTCTTTGGCTGACACATGATGCTCCAGGAGCAAGAGCTCTTTGTTGGCTTATGCCAGTCCAGGAGCTGCCTGTCCCACCTTCTTTTGGAGCTTTTGAAATATTTATTTTCCTCCTTAACTGGAAGGGGCATGCTGGTGGGCTGAGCCCTGCCTTTGGAAACCTTCCTCTCCTCCAAGCCTGGGACAAACAATGACAGCTAAAACCCTTCAGTTTTCCAAAAGGAGCTGTTTTGGCTTTGAAAGAGATTTTATGAGCTTTTTTTTTGTGATGGCAGGAGACAGGATTCAGAGGTCTTTTCTTGTTCTTCATTTTTAAATCCAAAGTTTATAACTTAAGGATTAGTTTTACCCAGGGAGCCTGGTGTTCTGTGTTAAAAAGAAGCACAAAATCAGTACTGACAAGAGGCTTCTCACTTGGCATCACCTGAGGGGGGAATGGGACTGATGTGACTTTAGATATATCTCCTCCAAGGGCTCCTGTCAGTGGCACTGACATCAGCAGCTCTCACAGAGCTCTTGGTGGGGCTCCTGGTGGCACCCCAGCAGCACAGATCTAAATCTAAGCCCTCCCTCCCAGGCATGCAGGAGCCCACACCCAGCCCTGGTGGCTCTGCCATCCCTTGATGCCTCACAGGGATGACTTTGAACCTTGGCCTTCTCTGGTGGAGCTGCCTGGCTCAGGGACCCCTGTGCTTATCCATGGGGAACATTTGGGCTGAGTCCATGTCCCACCCCACATCTGGCAGGAGTGACAGCAGGGAGGGCCAGCTCCCCTGCCCTGTGCCCCTCCTGAGCATGCAGAAAACACACAGAGCTGCTTGCAGCACGGCCAGGCTCCTCGAGGCACGGCCAGCAGGGAGTTTGTCCTCTGCACAAACCACCTCTGAGCATTTCCCTCGCTGGGTCTGGGCTGGAGGCTGGGTGCTTTGAAGAGCAGGACCACACAGACAGTGTGGCCATCCCAGGGACTGCTAATGATCCGTGCCTGCCCGCCTGTCTGGCTACTGCTTGGCAGGAGCCAGCCCTGCACTGGGAGCAAGGTGGGCTCAAACACACAGCCCAGGCATCTGCAGGACATGGCAGGGGCAAGCGACCTGTGCTGTAAATCCCCCTATAAATAGCTGAGGAATTACCTTTCCCTTTCTCTCGGGAAGATGTGCTCAGCTAAACGGGGAGCAGCACCCAGGGGTTGTTTTGTTTGTTGACACAGTTGGTCTCCATGCAGCCCGCAGGCTCTGCCAGGTTGGAAACCCCAGCAATATTTTGGTGACACTGAGTTACTAAGCTACTGTCAAACCTCCCTGGGAGAGTGAGCAGAACACCTCCCTGAGCACAGCACGCTTGCTTAACTTTCCTCTTGTCATTTTGAACCTGTTTTTTTTTATGGCAGAGTAGGGCAGTGGCTTTATCTGGTCCTGCTTAGCTTCAGAGACTGCTGGAATCAGGGTGCTCTTCCCTTCCTCCTGAAGAGGCCAAGCTGATAATGTTGCAAGGTGGGATGGGAGCTGGAGAAGCCTTTTCTTTAGGAAACCTATTCCAGCCCAATCCAGGTCCCAACCTGGCTGTGGTCATCCCACTGGGGGAGCTTTGCACAAGGCAGGAGAGCCAGGCTTGGCTGAGGGATGTTTTGTTTGTTCTCCTCTCCATGCTTTGACTTGGAGCCTTGGCAATGCCTGCAAAAATGCCTTGGGGTTAGAAAAGTCTGAAAATGTGTTTGTTTCAAATATTTGGCTGGGCTTTTTCTAGGCAAGGTTCCCAGCACAGGTGTGAACTTTTTTGGGTGCTGGTTGTAATGCAAAGTGTGAAGGAAGTGGTCCCAGATGTTCCCTGGATTACATAACATTCCAGCTCACTTTTTTTTTTTTTGACTTGGGGCCTTTGGCAATGTTTGTTTTATTCCTTATTTATACATTTATTGCTTCAAAACCACTCTTCCTTCCTGTCCTGTCCCAGTCCCAAGCCACATTTGGATGTAGATGGGGAGGCAGGAGAAGCCGTGGTCCCTTGGTGGCTTTGTGCCCCTGTGGGGACACCACGTGGGGTGTCCCTTCCCTGGGGCTCTCTCTCCCCAGAGCTCTTTGGCTGGGTTTGGCCCTTGCAGAACTACCCATTCAAAAGGGAAACATTTCTTTTTTAGCTCAGCAAAAAGGGTGACAATTCACTGAATTCCCATGCTGGCATTTTGCCTGAATCAGCAGTGAGTGTGTGGGGTGGATTTCTCTTTTAAAAACAGGACAAAAGTGTACCTGGTTTGCTTTGCCTTTTTTTCTTCCTCCTCCTCTTCCCCCCAGCTTGATGGAACAATTGGAGAGCTTGTTGAAATAGGACTTTAAAAGTCAGACAAGCTTTTTCTTGATTTGACTGTGGAAGTGGTCCATGATGTCCCTGTCAAAACATGGCTCAAGTGAAGGGATGTGGCACTCCAAGTTAACTTCCTATTTCTTTAGAAAATAGTAACATAAAAAAAAAGAAAACAAACCAATATGAGATTTGGCAGCAGAGAAAATGGACACAAACAAGCAGAAAATGAGAAGGTTTGTAATACTTAAATGATCAAGTCTGCTGGGGTTGCTCCAGGTGATTGAACCAAAGAGGGTTGAGGGTTTCAGGGGAGCTTGTGATGCATTTGGAAAGTGCCTTTGTGGAGCAGACTGGTGATATAGGGTGATATAGGGATATTTAAGGTGCTCAGGGGAGCAGGAGCTCTTGCTTCATGTGTCTCACTAATTAACATGAATATTTGCATATTTAAATAAATAGCCTGGTGGGAGCAGCAGGGATTCCCAGGTTTTTCCCAACCATAATTAGTGCTGCCATCTCCATTTGCTCTGGTGCTCCCTCAGTTTACAGTGGTAGAAGCACCTCAGCAGACACCGTGGCCCAGGAATTTGGGAACCTCCTTTCCCCTGCAGCTCCACTTATCCAGGCACCACTTCAGCCAAGCCAAGGTCTCATGAGCAGCTTTACTGCCTGGAGGAAGATTTTACTGGTTCAGTAGAAGTGATCCCCGACCTTAGGGCAGGAATTAAGTCTGGGCACTCTCCTGGTGGGGGGCTTGGTTACATGAGGTTGTCATTTTTGCCAGAGAAATTAGTAAGGTTAAAGAAAAGCAGCAAAGCCAACCAAGCTACCTAGAAAATTTTAAATGTGAGTAGGTAAAATTCAAAACCTCCATATTTTCTCAAAATGTCAGTATGTATTTCCCCCTATCTTTGCATTGATGAGGTCTCAGGCAAGAGCCTGCAGGCAGAACTGTCCCTCTAAAAGAGTTCTGTAAAAAAGGTAGTTTTCCTGGCAAAATTTTCATCCTCATTTTGTCCCAATTCATTTAGTTCAATCTGAAAGACGGGAAGAAATCCCAAACCCTCAGAACATTTCAGTGTCCTCCTAGCCCCACACCTCTAGCTGTTTCCTTTGTTTGCCTCTCTTGCTTTTGAAAAGAGACCTGTTTTTTTATGTCACTGCCCAGAGATACCATAGATATTTTGATTTGATGAAAAAAATTCCTCAAATTTTAATAAAATAAGTGAGACCAGGCATCTGGGCATGCTGCAACCCTTGGTGCATCATGGGCTCTGCTGTAAAGAGAAGAGTGAGTTAAATCAGCAACAGGACCAACCTTGCCCTGCAGAACAAAACTCCTCCTGGCTGCTCCAGGACTCGTGGGCTGGAGAGGGTATGGAGGGTGGGGAGAGGGAGCTGCTAATCTGCTGGAAAGGAGATTTCCTGGAAAATCTCTAATGCAATCAACTCGCCAACACAATGCAAGGCAGGGACTGGGGTGGGAACAATGCACTTCACTGGAAGAGTCAGGAGGAGAAAAGCAATATATCCATGCTGTGGCAGCTCCCTTTGGCATCACCCTGCTCTGCTGAGGAGGGGCTGCATGGCGCAGGGTCAGGGTCAGTGTGCTCCAGGCTCCTTCCAGTCCTCAAAGGTGGGCCATGCTTCCCTCTCTGCAGTGGTGTGCTGTGTCTGTCTGTGCTTTCCTGTGTCCTGCTTTGATCCATCCTCAAGGCTGCTGGGAATACCAGCCCCTTTTACAGATTCCAGGGACTGGGGCAGCACCAGAAAAAGTGGCTCAGGTGGGGAGAGCCAGGCCCCAGCTTTCACCCCCTCAGCTCACTGCCTTCTGCTGCTCTTTGGGATTAAACCATGGGACTCTTTTTCTTCTCAAAGGGTTTTGAGTTCTAGTTAAAGGCTCCTTTGAAAAAGAACCAGTTATAGCCCTCAGCATAATTTCCTTGCTCAAGCATGACCCAGAAGCTGTAAGTACTCACATTCTCTATCTGTACTTTGTTTCAACTTCAATAATAACTCCTGCTTTTAATTTGATGCTGATTGATCATGAAACTGCGTGGAAGCCATATGGCACAGTGTGCACAGTTTTACACCATTCCCATTTTCCAGCAATCATGTCAAATGATTTGTGTAGCTTCAAACATGCTTAAGGGACAAAGAGTGGCATTTGTTTTGATTATCTTATAAATTCAGTCAAGAGAAATCACAGTGAATGGGGAAAAGATCAAATGTGTACAAACGTGACTGTCCAAATTCGTGAGGGCCAGCAAGCAGCAAGGAAGGAGGGGCACTTGATAGGGCTGTACACATCTACTTAAAAAAAAATAGATATTATCTTTGTCAACAAGGCCTGAGAAGCTCTGACTGAAGGCAAAAGACAATTTGCCAATTTGCTTGGCTTGCCTGTTGTGGGCACAGCTGATGGGAGCAATGGTTTGGACAGGTTGGTGCCCCATGGGCTGGGGGACACGTGGGGATGGGGTGGGCGAGGAGGAGCCCCCAATTCTGCCCCATCAGCTTCAGCCAGCTGAAACTCAGAGCCTTCTTCACTCCAAGCCTGTGTCCCTGTGCCAGGCTGAGGTGCCAGGTGCCACCAGGTCCCTGCCTGTGCTGCATTCCCCGTGCAGGGCTGCCCTGGGAGCTGCTGCCTGACCCAGGCTGCGATTCCTGCTCAGCACAGAGCAGTGCTGTGTTTGGGCCAACTGCACTTAAAATCAGGAATTCCAAGTTTCCTCAAAGCCTTACAAAGGAGGGAATCTTCTCCTGCTGAACAGATGGAAATGACAGCTCCCATGGCTGTGGGACCCAGCACCTCTGAAACAAAACTTGTCCTTTTTCTCTCTCTGAAAAAATGCAGAATGCAGAAGCCACAGGTGCTTAATATGCACAGCTCAGATTATTCCTGTTCAAAGCATAAAATAAAATGGCAAAGAGGCAGTAAATCATGACAAATACCAATTTTCATCCTAATCTCATTCCTGGCAGTGTCTGGAGCCTTTTATCATAGCCAGGCATCTCAGAAGAGCAATTCATATTTAGAAGATTAATTTCTTAAAGGTAAAATGTACATGCAAAACAAAAATCAGGATAAGGGGAGAAATCTGGGCTAGAAGCCTCATTCAGACTGGGATAAAGGTATCTAAATATCAATTCAGTGTGAGGTTTGCAAGCATATTGTAGGGATATAGTGCTCAGTTCCTGTTTATTCTAAATCTGTTGGTCACTCACATCCTGCATGAAGCATTTTCCTTTTTGGATGAATGCTGCTTGATTTATCTGTTTAAACAAAAATAATTCTCTTTATGAGGGAGATCCAGTAGGTAAAAATGAGAATGTATTTCTTTCTAATAACTGGAACACCAGTTGTTTAGTCAGTTTAAAATCCACTAAACTTTAAATAACCCCCCCATCAGTTTCATACTTTTTTCCAATAAAACCCCATACCTCCTTGCCAAGGATAAGGATTAATCCAATACTGAATTGGCAGTTGTTGGCATGAAGTGGGACAAGACAATTACATGAGACTGCCACTAGTAAACTGCTGCAGTCTGTTACAGATATTGGAACTATCTCCTGCCACACTGGGAAATTAATAGTTACTGACTGTTTTGCTCTGAGGAATGATTTTCTCAATGACACTGAATTTCTATCCAATATCAAACATAAAATAGGACATTTATATATATATATTACACGTTTCTCATTATTACATGTATTGTTTTCTTTTAGAGTTAAAAGAAAGAAAATGAAAACAAAATGCCAGCTTTGCCACAAAAACCTTTTCAGTTGCATTTTGCCCAGGGCAACTTTCAGCTGTGCAGCACTGGGAAAGACTTGACCTGCAGGAGAAATCTAGAACAGCCTCTCTAAGAGCCTTTTAAAATCAAGAAAACTCCAGGAACAGTGAAGTATTCTGAGTGGGATGAGCAGGATGCCCAGCCTGGGTGACAACACCTGTGAGCACCAAATTGAGTGTATGGAGACCAACCAAGGGGGGTTTATCTGCAATGAGCAACTGCACTTGTATCAAAGCACCCGTTCATGCTGCTGTCAGCAGCCTGTTCTCCCTGGTCATCTGTCACCAGCTCCATGTTTTGCTGAAGGCAGCATTTGCCTGTCACTCTGTGCTTCATGCACAGGTGATTATTTACAATTCCAGGAGCAATTTCTCTCCCTTGCAGCAGCAACGTGGCCAGGACACTCTCCCTCCCTGCCCCCTGCTATTTTCCTTTGAGACAAAGCAAAAGCCCAAGCAGGGAATTCAGAGAATGTTTTTTCTTCCAACTAAGGAAATCTCAGGGGCTTCTTCTAAACTGCTGGTGAGTGCCCTGGGCCTGGCTGCAATGTGCAACATTTCACACCAGCTCAGCCCCCTCACTGGAAAATGTCCCCCACCTCTCGGGCAGCAGCTGGGGAGCAGCTGGGATGGGCCATGCTGGGGTGAGGCTTAGAACCAGAGCAAAGAGCAAAAGAGGGTTTCTATACAAGAGGTTTTAGTGTGATGGTTTTCTTTTTGTTGTTGTTGTTGTTGTTGTTGTTGTTGTGTTTTTTGTTTTGTTTTGTTTTGTTTTGGGGTTTTTTTTGGATGCATATAGAAGGTGAAATTCCTGGTTCCTTTTCCTGCAAGGAGACAACTCATGGGCAGAGTTGTTGCTCCTACACGCTGGACCCCTGAGTAAAGAGGGTTTGGGCAGAAATCCAGCCCCAGTCAGTGTTGCAAGGAGACAAGGCATCGCTTTGCCAGGTGTGATGGTTTGGCATGTGATGGAAGAAGCTCTTGTCATCCTGCTGGGCTGATGCTTTCCTGGTCCCCTGATCACTGGAAAAAAGTCATTTTTTGCCTGCATTTCCCACTGCTATGAGCTGGATGTTAGTTTGGTTTTCACATACAGTGTTTAGGAAGGGGTGTGTGAAGTCTCCTGACTGTCACCACATCTCCAGGCTCTCCCTGTGTGGCCCTGATGCTCCTCCTGCAGTTTCACTCCTGGGGCAGCCTGAGTCACCCTGGGACAGAACACAGAGTCTCAGCTAAAATGATCCAGAGCTGGTTCAGAACCTCTGACCTGTCTAATTTATTTATGGAAAAATACATTTCTCCTCTTCCTGCAAGAAAATTCAGTGTTTCTACATGAAATTTAGATTGACTTTATGAGTACCAAAGCTGAAATCTCCCAACATAAAGATAGTGAATTCTTCTTGTAAATCTGCAGCAATTTATTTGACTTAAGCCACAGGAAAACCAGCAGAACTTAGTGTCTATAGAGATTTTTTTCCCCATATCAGAGAGGTACAGAAATAGATTTTAATTATTTTTAAAAGAGAAATGGTTAATATCAGAATTGATTGAAATATCTGCTTTCTGGTAGGAGCAAGGAGTCTTTTGAGGTCTCTTAGGCCAGCTTCAAAAACACCTAAAAGTTTCATGATCGAATTGTTCTCAATTATTCATTTGTTTTCAATATCTGAAGGTCATACAACAGGCTGTGATGGGGAATGCAGCTGTCATTAAAAATTTACTTACTTTTTGTACTCCAATTAAACTTACAGATAATAGCAGATAAAAACAACCACGTGATTGCTTTCCTGATGAGGGCACTGATTTATTGATACTGGACTTGGCTTCAGTGTACTTACACCAGGGATGAGTTTGTCTGCATAGGTTTGCTTCCATTTTGGGAAGAAAAAGAATTGACAGCTGTAAAAACAGCAGGATGTGATGGTGTTCTTGGTGAGGATTTTCAGGCACACACCATGGCATGCCCCATGCCCTCTGAAGGGTCAGCCAATGTTAAATCAGAGATTCAGTCCCTTCTACTCCTTCTGCAGCCAGTGAAAGAGGAAGCAGATCTGGGTCTCTGATGGGAATGGAGGAGCTGTCTTCAGAGCCCAAACACTGAACCTGTGAATTTTTCCACACTGAAAACCAGATCTTTCCTAAGAAATCACCCACCTTTCAGTTTTCTAGACCTGAAGGTTGGTGTTTTAATAGTTCATTGGGCAGTCATTAGGACAAAGTTGTAGAAATTATGCTTTTGGATATCCAGCCATGGAATTTTGGCATTTGGACAAAGCCTCCTTTTACAGAAGGAAGAGGAGATGCTGCAGTGAATTGATGCATCCTGCACATATTCAACAGATTGACTTACAGACCAGTAGTACCCAGGAAATCTGCAGAAGTAATTGGGATATGCAGCAATAATGAAACTTTTTGCTGTATGTGATCTAAACAAGGAATGATACCCAGCCTTGTAGCTTAGCTTCTCCTGCCTGAGCCAGGGCTGAATTTACAGAGGAGGTGCTCAGCTACAGCCACCTCAGATATTCTTTGACAGAGAATTGGACTGCTACACAAAAGAAAACTCTCTAGGGATTGACTCACCCCTTATCACTGATGGTTAAACCTGAATTATACTCAATATACGCACATAGGTTTGTGGACAAATAAAAAAGAAACCCAAATGCAAAAAGCCCCCAAACAATAAAGAAGATGTCATAGTTTATGAAAAAAGATCAAGAGAGAGAACTTTGTGTAGAAATAAAACAAGGAATTCATTCTTATGCTGATGTCTCAAGGGTCAGGATTTCCCAGAAAAACGCAGTAATTTTAAATGGAAATGGATCAGACCAAAGATAACTTCACTCTCATGCCTAAGGCTCTCTTCTTCTATGTGGTTCTCCATCTTTTCTTGTAGTGTTACTTGTTTGTCTCTCTCAAAACGATATCTCAGCTTATCAGTAATATTAGGGAGTGATCTTAAGCATTGGATCAAAGGGATCATTTGACTGTGAGATTTCTTGTCAGGGAGCTCCAGCTTCTGCACAGCAGCTACCCCCCACCCACAGCCTCTGCTCTGAGAGGGAACTCAGCACCTGTGGGAGATAAAGAAATCAGGAACAATAAATAATTTGGTAAGAGTTCACTATAAAGTGGGTGTCTGGTTTGGTTAAGAACGCAAGAACTGACGCAAAATCTGGTTAGGCCTGGTCACAGGGCAGGTAAATTATGGCAGGAATGATACAGATAACAAGGTCCCATTAATTCAGGAGGTTGGATCATTCTCTCTGGCCTAAACTTTCATCCCCTTTTTAAGCTGCTACTCCAACGTTCCCTGTAGAAGCTTTGAATTTCATGAGACATCAAAGATGTTATCACCATGGTGCTCCCAGAAAGACTGATGGCACAGGCTTGCTGTCATCACACTGTCATCCTCCCAAAGTGGCTGGATTGCAATAAATTACAGCTCTGGTCTGACCGAGGAAAGCCTTGTATGTGCTCTTCTGAGGACAAACTCCTGCTGTAAGCCTGTAAAATGACTAAGATGGATGAGGAGGGCTTAGATTTGAACCCATCTTTAGGTCCTCCTCATGCCTGTTAGCCTGACTGATACAGCTACGTGCAGTGAGTGAGAACATTGGGTCTAAATTATGAAAACAGCTGCAGCAGAAGGTGGCTCTTAAATCTTCCCTGCATGTCTGTGTATGTGTGCATGTAGCAGTCAGCTCCATCTTCCTGCTCAGCATCCTTCCAGACAAAGCTTAGGGAACTATTTTCCTCAGACTTGAGTGGAATTTGATGAGTAATTTCAGCCAAGCTTCGGTATAAGGTGAATTTTGTAAGGATTTTAAGTGGCTGCTAATAAGTTTTTAACCCAGAAACACTTTGTTATTTGCTATTTTTCATCAGTGTGTGATGCACTGAGTGGAGCAATGGGCCTTTTTGACTTTTTGATGTATTTCATATATGGCAGTGCCCAAGCTAAATATACTCATCCTGAATTGTCACTTAAAGTATACCAGAGTAAGTGCTGTTGTAGCCATGAGGAAAACCTTCAGCTGGTAGGAATAAGGGTTAAAGAAACATGAACACTGAACAGAGAAGAGGTTCAGACCACAGCTGAGATGAAGTCTGGGGGAACATGGGTTTGTGATCTCTCCTTACCAATTGAATGTCCTCATGGAGCTGAACAATGTCTGGGGAAGTCTGGTGGGATTGCCTTTTCATTTTCATGTCATTATTTCTGTACCCAGCCTGTTTTCTACACATCACTGCCTTGCAAACACACAAAGTCCCTGTACCCCACTGAACTCAGGGTCCCTTGTCAGAGAGCTGCAGCTGACACAAAACCAGTGCAGCACCCTGAAGCTCAGTGCAGGATTTGCCTGGGAAGGAGAGAAAGTGCTCAACTTGGTTATTATACAGACATAAACAAGAGAGGGTTAAAGATTCTCCCTGTGCAGTTAGAATTTTGCTATGTGTTTTCTAAAATTAAAATAACTTCTGGAATGTATTATTTCTCTTCTTTCTGCTGATAAGAATTGTAATACAGGGAATATTTTGCTATCCACAGAATGTTTAATTTCCCATATAGACAGGATGTTACATTCGTGCATTTTTTCCTGGATATTCCCAGAAGCAGCCTGAGATCTGGGTGCTTGCTGGTGTAAGAAAAAAGATGAACAGTTTTGGTTTTCCTCCACTGAATTTTCATGAAATAAAAAGTTAAAAGCAGCCTTTAAAGAAAGAACAATTGTAAAGAGGGCAGCTTAGAAGCATGAGTACTAGAAGCTAATTGAAAGGCGCAATTACTTTTAAAATCCCCTTTATCTTGCTGCAACATTAACTTTAGTGTAATTTTTTTCCCTTTCTGGGAGGCAATGTCACAGCAGGTTGATATTGGTGTGATTAGATAAACGTTACTCTTACATGTGCACCGCCTCAGAGGCTTGTGTGTGTACATTTTTAATGACTGAGTTCTCCTTCCTATTAGAAAATATCCTTTTACACCTTAGCTAATGCAAAAGGACACAGCAAAAGTATCCCATGCTGGGAAGTGCAGTCAAAAGTATTTGGAAAGCTGGAATTTATCAGAATGAGCATATCTAAATGAGGAGTGTTGCTGGTGCAAGGGAAAACTTTTTTGATAGAAAAATGGGAAAACCTTTTTCCTTAGTAAAATAAAAAAACATTCTGCTGAAAAAAAAATCAGACTTGGTTTCAATTAGTGAACTGTAAAATTTCCCAGAATTTCTGGGTGGTGTCAGATTTCAAATTTTTGGCTTCAATATTTCAAACATGGATTTACTCATGGAAGAAATCTCCCTGAGATCAGCAGCAGCAGATCCTTTCCTGAGGATCATGCATGGGAGCACTATCCAAACCCAAAGGAATCAAATCCAAGCCTCTTGTACACAGGTACAGGGTAGCACTAGAAGGTGAACTTTATTAAACCAAGCACCCTAATTTCTTCTTCCAGTCCTTCCCCACCTATTCCCTGCCCATGCATTCAGAATAACTCTGTTCTCATGTGAAAGAGAACAGGAATCTGGGAAGCTGATACTAAGTTTCCAAGGGTTGTATTTTATTTTTTTTAATTTTTTTTTCTGCTTTTGAGGTTGTCCAGTTACTGTTTCAACAGGAAGGTGTTTAATCAACAAGCACAGAAACGAGTGGTGATTTCCAGAAGGAGAAAATGTCGGACTGATTAGGTGTTTCTTTCTCAGGATGGAGTAGACAATACAAAGCGTGTGATAACACGCTCAAGATATGCCTCAGATCCCAGCAGCAGCAGCAGTGAATGAATGGCACATTTCCTATCACGGCTTTCACAGTCAGGCCTGATAAGGAATGTCTGGTGCTGCAGAGATCCTTGGATACACCTTTGGAAAACCTCAATCTTCTCTCAGGCAACGAAAACATGAGGAGTTCATAGAGAGGGAGAAATTCCCTCTGAATTTTTAGCTTGTAAACTTGCTGGTCTATTTACTTTTATTTTTAATAGTGGATAATTGTATTCTCCTGCTCAGACAGTGGCAGGACGATGAGAGGAAGCTATTTCCCTTAAGTTTTGACCCAGAGAAGTGAAATGTTTGGTCTCCAATGTCTTTTTTGTGCTTTAAAATTTGATTGACACTGGCAAAAGGGACATATTATGCACATAGCACATGTAGCCCTTCATATCCTGTTCAATGTGTGACTTGAAGTTGTTAATCTCATGCATTTCCTATGCTCAGCACCATGTGCCAGGATGATCAGAAATAGCCAGGGATTCAGGATGCCTCAGCTATTGGGTGTCCAGCTGAAGAAACTTCTAAAGGTCTTGTTTTTCAGAAAGCTTTGAATATCCGTCCTCTGAAACTGGGCTTGTAAAATGTCTGAACCCAGTCCTTGGAGGTCTTTGTGGAGCAGACACTTTCATAGCTGCAGGTTGGTTTTGGTGGAGCATCACTGGCATCCTCAGATGCTCTTCCAGAGTCATGCTCCATGAGGGCAGAGTGTTTGGGCTCCAAAAGTTACCTGGTGTACTGCGATGCTTTAGTTTTCCTTGGAACTGTACTTGGCTGGAATGGGAAAAGGGCAGAATTTCCCCTTGAGATAAAACCTGTAATCATTAAATGTAAAACAAGGGGAAAAGTGCCTTCCTGAGATATCCCAGCCTTATCTTCAGTGGATTGGCAACAGGTCTGCCAAATCTGTGATTGACCTTCATGCTTTGAGGTTTAGACAGAGGAATGATGCCTCTGCTGTGTACTAAATTTAGAGACATCAAGTTTAATAGAAATATCGAATTCATCTTTTTCTAACTGGTGTTCTCCAACATCATCTCCTATCCTATCCTATCCTATCCTATCCTATCCTATCCTATCCTATCCTATCCTATCCTATCCTATCCTATCCTATCCTATCCTATCCTATCCTATCCTATCCTATCCTATCCTATCCTATCCTATCCTATCCTATCCCATCCCATCCCATCCCATCCCATCCCATCCCATCCCATCCCATCCCATCCCATCCCTGTACTCCTCTCTGCAGCCTCCCAGCAGCTTCTAGAAGTGCTGATTGTATATGTTTCATAGATGAACTCAAAGGTTAAAAATGCCAGAGAATAAACAATATGAGGAACAGAACCAACGTGAACCAGCTTGTCTCAGTGGTAAAAAGCTGAATAATACCTGTGTAAACACAGCAGAAATGGCTATTGACAAACCAGCCCCTCAAGAACAGCGACTGCTGAAATGCTGGGGGCTGCCAGAGTCCAGCAATTCCTAAAATGATGGACCACATGTGTTTGAGAGTGAAGATGTGGGGAGAGATATCAATTACAGGATCTTGCAGTGTCCCACAGTCACACCTCTGTTATCTGCAGAGCTGTGTGTATAGTACACAGTTACACACACTTAATCTGGGGAATAAATATGTCAAGGGACAGCCAGTTTTCATCTCTCTGCTTCTAATGCTTCCTTTTAAAAAGAGAATAATGCAAAATAATAACAACAAAATCTGCTCTTCAGGATGTTTGCAGCCAGTTTGACAGGTTCAAAAGATAATCCTTCACACTTTTTGGCTTTAAATAAATCACCTTTTGTATAGAGAAAAAAGACAGCCTAGCCCCTTTTTCTGCTTTGAGGAACCAATCCTCTGGAATACCTCCCAGCTATGTTAATGCCATGGCCATCCTGCAAACACATTTGTCAACTGGGCTAGGGGAAAACATGCTTCTTTCCAACTCAAGGACCGAGGGAATTTGTTCATTCTGCATGATCTCAAGTAACCAAACCCTCAACACTTCGCAAACCTTTTGTGAAGGCAGAGCAAGGATGCTTGTTCATGCCATGGGTTTGCTTACAGAGTTGTGCAGTTTGCCTTCATGAGCTCACTGGATTTTTCTATCTTCTGTTTCCAGACTTTCCACTGTCCTTCTCCCCCTGAAAGCTGCCTTGCAGGTAGGGTTACTCATGGAAGTTAGGGGGTGCTCATTACCTCAGGCTGGGGATGCACAGTTGGCAGCAATTGCTGCTGTGAATATTGAATGTGCAACATGAGCTGGGTCCTGAGCCCTGTGGAGAGCCTGGACTCCTTTCCCTGCAAGAGAGATGCACTGAAGGAAAAATCTGAAATGTTAGAAGTCCCTGCAGTTATTTAAAAAAAGTATGGCCACTTCTTAAGGGACTTCTTTAGCAGTAAGCTTGGCTGTGCCAGGTTAACAGTTGGATTTGATGATCTCACGAGTCTTTTCCAACCCTACTGATAATGATTATGAAAGATGCAGAGGAACTACATACATTTCTTAGAGAATAATACCTGTTGGTTTGTTTGGGTTTTTTTGAACCCCTATCCCTGTCTTCCATGGGAAAAAGCAAGATTCTTCTGTACTCAAAACAGCAAATTTTTGGTCCTGGGAAGATGTGTTTCATGACTATGACAGTCACAGCTCTGAATAAGGATCTTGGTAAGGAGAAGTAGGAAAATGGGAGAAGGCTCTGTCTCGGTCCAGCTGGGGTTTCTGAAAGATGATTTCGTGACCTCTGCTGTGCCAAAATCAGCCAAAAGGACAAGTCATGTTTTTGTTTTATGCAGACCATATGGCACTGATTTTTTTCTTTGAAACAACCAAAATCCTTCACTGGCTAGATGGAAGTGTGTGGATAATGCATTTTACCAACATGAATGCTTCATGTCTAGAGCAAAGCATAGATGCCTTTGAAAGCAACTCCTCTAAAACTTTATTTTAACTTGCTCTTACTCTCTGCTTGATTTTTGGCTCAGGTCTGCACTGAATTGCAGTTGGTTTTGCTTTTAAACATGGTATCAGATATTTAAAAAAAAAACCCCTTTGTCCTCCACCAAAATGAAAAAATCTCTTCCTCTTAAAAAATGAAATATTTATTCTCTCTCTCTTGTGCGAATTTGTGTCTGCTTCCTCCCAATTCCTCACTTCTGGCCAGCTGCAATTCACTTTCTCTGCTGAGAAGGGGTGGAAGGGAGGCTCTTCAGTGAGACATTTTTAAACAGTTGTTTTGCAAGCCCACTGTTGAAATCTCCTCTTCCTCCTGCTGCTGAGCGTGTCCTGTGGAGCCGTGTCCCCTTTCAGGGCTCAGCCGTGGCTGCGTGGCTGCAAATCTCATCTTCTCGCCCGCCTGGGGGGTAAACCATTTGACCTGTGACCTTCAGCTGATCCGAAACCTCCATCAATCCTTCTGCAAAGTTTCACTGGAATCAGGGCTTCCAAATGACCCTTTGCATAGTTCCTAAAAGGAAAAGGAAAAAGACAATAACACACTCAAAAAAAAAAAAATCACCCCCAGCCCTGTGCTGTTTTCTGTTGTTTTAGCAGAAACCAAACATAAGTCATAAAAACACAGGCAAGAAAAATAGAGCACACTGGCTGCCAGAAAAACAAATCATAACAGAACATAGAGGGGCCTCTCAGAGGGAGGAGGCAGGGAAGAAACACCTGTGATTTCCATTGAAAATCCCCTGATATCTGCATTCCCCCTGTTCTGCTCCAATGAAAGTTCTCGTTGCTCTATCTCTGACCCTGGGGCAAGGTCCTGATGCAGAGAGGTCCCTCCTTGCTGGGCTGCTCGGGCCAGTGAATCACAGCTGAGGAGCACAGAGAGTGCCTGCCAACTGTCCTCATGTCATTGCTATGGTTATCTCAAAGTGCTCTGCAGATGTTTGCCTGCTTAAAAAACAAAAGGAGAGAAAAATAGCAGCAGAGAAAGGAAGACGAAAAACAAAGCTTTAAATTTTCTCTCCCAACAGTTACACCACAACTGCTAAAAAGCTTGGATGGAGGCAGAGCTGAAGTTGCTGATTTGGTTTTGGACCGTGGTGGTCCCTCGAGGCTCTGGTGGAAGATACACAGACAGCCCCGCTGTGCCCACAGGGACATGCTGAGCACAGCCAGTGACAAGTGAGCAGGGATGGTGCCCAGGACACGTGCACAGCTCTTAGACAGGCTTGCTTCTGCTTTGACCCTTCCCAGAGCAGGGGGACATTCCCAGGAGCTGTGTTCAACCCTGTGACATCCCCTCCATGCCAGCTTACAGATGTCTTTGCATAGAATTTTCCTAAAATTCTTTTATTACAGGGTCAGCTTTGGGCACTGAAATCACTTAATCACAACTGAAATAGGCATTTTTGCTCATCTTGGGCACAAATCCTCCAGGAAGCTGTCAAAATGAAGCTTTGGTTATTAGGAAGTGTAGCTGTATCAGAGCAGCTCCTCACTGGATGAAGAGCCAACACAGCTGCACTGCCTCCAGGACTCCTCCTGGGACTGCTGTGCAGGGTGGACCTGGCCATGGGGTAATCACAGCCCTGAGCTTCAGGACACAAACCTCCAGTTTTCAGCACTGTCACATAACCCCACCTGTGCATGGTGTTTGCAAATGCCATCTCTTGGTTGCCTGCTAATATCCCACTGTGTTCCTGACTATCTTCCCCAAATGCTCCTTGACCAACATGCACAGGGACAATGGGACTTGGAGAAGTCATCTGAGACACTGCAGAGACCTGAACGTGGTGTTTAAACATTTTTTGTGGATGTTTTATAACTTTTTCAGACTGGTGCTTACAGGAGGCAGGAAGATAACTGATGGGAGAGGGAGGTGCTGTGGGTGTAATTCGGATGAACAGGAGGACATCAAACAGGCTCTTGAGGAGCTCCTTTGGTTTAGAACTGCTGCAGCACTTGCTCTGGTATGTCCAAATGCCACACAGGGATGTTAGAGGGGTGCCCAGCTCTCCTGGAATCAACAGGAGAATTTTTCCATCAACTTACAGGAGCCCTGGATCACACTAGAAATGAGTGTGCATGTTCTCAGCAGCAGCACCAGCCTGCTGGGCTTGGGTGTGTTACCACAGGACACAAACCACTGCACAGTGGAGTGGCTGTCCCTAAACCACACAGAAAGAGAATCAGCCTGGGGAGAAAGCTCCCTCTGTTATTCCATGGCTGGTAGGTGCAAGCCCACAGTGTTTTCAAGAATATTTTCTGAGGCTGGGATGGCTAAATGTTGTTTCAAAATAGTGCAATTTCCTTTGCAAAATGGGGTGAAGAATCCTTATCAGGGAAGCAGAGCCCAACTCAGAGCTGAATAGAAAATAGTCATGCTATAAAAAGCATCATTGCCTCTCTGAAACATAAGCCCAGGCACATAAAGAGCTCAATTCAGCAATACATGTGACCTGGGGGGCTCCAAATTGTTTGCCTTGCTGTAGGACAGGAAGAGAGCCACGGCTTGAAACAATTTGACGAGCCCTTTCTTTGGAGCTGCCTGACTTACCTTCAGCAGGGCAAAAGAGGGAGCTCAAGTTAAAGGAGACAACGAGCTGTGCAACAGCTCACGGAATTACAGAATCCTTCAGGTTGGAAAAGCTCTCCAAGAGCATCAAGTCCAGCCATTCCCCAGCACTGCCACGGTCACCACTAAACCATGTTCCCCTGTGCCACATCAAATGTGTCTTAAATGTGTCTTAAATCCCACCAGGAATGGTGACTCCATCACTTCCCTGGGCATCCTGTTCCAATGCTTTCCAATACAACCCTTCCTGTGAAGATTTTCTTAACTCCTCACCTAACCTCCTCCAACCCAGTGCAATCTGAGGCCATTTCCTCTTATCCTATTGCAGATAAAACTTTCTTCCCAGGACAAGGAAGATCCCAAGAGTTCTGGCATGTAAAACTCCCCTGATCTCATCAGATCTACCTGAGCATCTCCACAGCAGAGCAGGGGTTCTACTGAAACAAGTTTTAACACCAAAGGGTGTGTGAAAAAATGCCTATTTTATTAGAAATGCTTGATTGTGGGTAGTCTTTGAAGTTCATGAACTCATTGAAGATGCTCACTAGTGTTGTTACTTCCTCCTTTCCTTCTCTTATCCTTCTCTCCCTATGTGAAAAACATCAACAAACACAAGCAACGCAGATGACAGGAAGAAGTGGGCTTCAGGCAAGAGGAGAAATAAGGATACATTTTGGAAAGCACTTCAGTAAACATTGGCTAAACTCTGAGGAAGTGGATTTCTTCACGTCTTGGAGTGGAGGACACACTCTGATGCAGTTTATTACATGATTTCCCATTTCTTGCACACACCATATCCTCCCATTTTAGAGAGCTCTTAGAGTGGAGATTTTTGGAGCACACCTTTGGAGCTGTGGCATTGCAAACAAGTACCAGGCATGTGCTGCCAAGCTGCATTTTTGGCCCTGATGTTTGCACGTCCCTTGGGTAGCCTCTGCCCATTCTCCCTCCTGAGCATTGCCCAGGCTCAGCTGTGACAAGGTGATGTGCTGAGGGACCTCTCCTGGGTGGCACTGGAGCCAGGACACCTATTCCATTTCCAAATCCCCTTCCAATTTAGTTTTGGGGTTTTTCTCTGTGCTGCAGTGTTTGGCATCTTCATATCAAAGACAGACTAAAAAATGAACTGTACAGACATAAAAAGAGGAAAAAAGCTTTAATCAGCAGCAAAAGCTGCATGTTCTGGTAATAATTCTGTGAAGATGACGTTTAAAGCAGAGCTGTCTCTGTGGTCAGTGCAATGCTTGTGCTTTCAGGGCCAGCCAGCACGGCCTGTCTCTGGAGCTTGCAGAGGTTTGGTGCAGCCAGAGCTCTCCAGCCTGTGGCTCTGCACTCAGGCTAAAGTTACCCATAGCTGGCCATTTCGGGTTGGTTCTCCATCTGAGGAGATCACCGTCCAAAGAGGGATAAAAGGTTCCTTTCTTCTGGGTTACATCTGAAATCACAGCCTGAGCTCTGGTAACAGGATACTGGTGGCTTCAGTCCTGCCGATAAGGGGGATTGCTTCTTTTCCTTGTTGTTGCTAATCCTCCAAGTGGAGATCAGTTGCAGTGCAGGTGTCTGATTTTCATTAAAATTGCAAATTGGACTGAATGCTTGATCAGATAACAAAGACATCATTGAAACCATGTGTCTTCCTTCAGCAGCAGAACAGGACAAGACAAAGAATTTCCCAGTGTGTGTCCACTTGTGCATATTTACTATAGAGAGAGAGTCTTAATACTTTGGTCATGGGTGAATAAATAGCTTCTAAGAAATGCCAACCCTATCAAACTTGCTGCAGCTTTGGGACAGCTTTAGGCTTGAAAAGAAGAACTACAGTATTAGCCCTTTGGGGAAAATACGGGCTGCTCTCAAAGGAAATCAATTAACTGTAGCATCTCTTTAGTCCCAATTCATCGGATCTTCCCTTTTTATCAAAGCACTTAAGTGTTTTCTTAGCTTTAAGCATGAGCTTAAGTGCTTTGATGAACAAAGATGGACTTTCACACATGATGCTGTCCTCTCCAGAATCATGTTTTTTTACTATGGGAAAGAGAACAAGTTCAATAGAGAGGTTCAACTACTCGTTCTGCTTGGGAATCACATGCAACAACCTCATCTGGAGTAGGAAGGAGTGGGAGCTGATGGCATCTACATAGTGTTTGGAAAGAAAGTTCCTCATGCAATGTCCTCCTGGCAGCTAAACAAAGTGATTCTGAAGTAAACAAACAGGCAAACACTGTGTTTCCTACAACAACATCTCCTGACAGATGCCACTGTGTTTATGTCTTCATTATGTCGTCTTAGATCATTGTCCTCTCTTCTTCCTCTTTGTGGCAAATACCCTTGGACTCCCCTTAGCAATGATGAAGGAAGCAGCTAAAGAAAGGTTCATCTAACCCAAATTATTAGCTAGCAGCTGTCCAAGATAATCCTTTAAACACTCCAGAAACCAGGATCAATGAGAAAGGTGCTGAGCTGTGCCTACACATAGTCAAGGATTTGTTTAAAATCTGTGAGACAGGGTTTCAGCTGTGACCCATGTGGCTGGTGTTTGCAGAGCTTCCAAAGGGGAACATATTAAATGGGTATTTATGTATTGAAAAGGGAACATGTTAAATGGGGACTTGGCATTAGAGGAACACTGAATGATCTTCTCTTGGCCATCAGTAGGGTTAGATACAGCCACAAGAGTTTAGGGGTGAAAGAAATTCTGTTCCTCGTGCAGGGGAGCAGTGACATCCTGGGCTAAAAACTTCTTATTTGGAGGCTCTTTACCAATGGTAAGCATTGCCTATGGTAATGTTGGAGAATTCCTCAAGGAGTTTGAACAGGTTAGGGAAAATAATTCTTGACTCTTACGATGAAACAGTAATCAGGAGTTCCTCATGCTCTGCATGCACAGGGAGCAACTCAGCTTTGAAAACATAACTTGCTGTCCTTGTGTCCTTGAGTAAAGCCTGCTCAGCCACAGCTGTCTCCAGCAAGCCCCATCCCATCTGGGGGTAGTTTGCCTTGCTCTGGGTGAAGAACACAATGCAGACATTGCTCTGGCCATGGGGACAGTCATGCAGGGACACCTGGCTGTGCTGTGCCTCGGCACACTCTGGGTGCTGTAAAATGGGCAAATTCAAATGAACTGCAGCCCTGAGAAAGAGCAGGACTCCCTACCCCCAAATGTTGTGAAAAGCATATGAAGGCTGTGAAACAAATTGTTTTCTGAAGAGCGGGCATTATTTAAATTCTACAGAAACATGCAAGGAATTCCTTTGGGACCCGGACACACAATACAGACATACAAAAGGATTGCTCTGACAGCTTCCCATGCAATGAGCACTCAGTATTTACTGTTCACTTTCATCCCTGGGTAAATGGGACATAATTTGAAAATATTTTCATTCCTCTCAGAGCATCACTTGGGATATCTGTAGAATCACTCAGCGTCACGATTCCAAGAAATCTGCCAGGATTGTGTTCTGAAGTTTGCTTTGGATATAAAAGGACTCTAAAGGCCACAGATTATCCCAGGACATATCAAAACATGCATTACAAATTTCCATGTTCTTGAACTTGTGGTAAAAGTCAGCCACATTCAGTCAGTTCTGTTCAAGTTTAAACTCAAGGGACCTTCTCTCTGCTTGCCAGTGTGTCAGTGCCTTGAGGGGAGGTGGAAACTGCTCGCTGGACTCTGCCCTGTCCTGTCAGAGGAGAAGCAAGTGCTGGAACAGGCAGGGAAAGCATTTGGGCTACAAAGTGTGAGAAACTGCTGGCCCAAAGTAGGGCTGTGTAGAGTTACAGCAGGAATTAGTGACGAGGAGCAGCTATCTGGGCATTTAATAACCTTCTCTCATGGCAGTGGAAATCTGGCAGGAAATTGCTCGGTGCGTGGCTGTCAGATGTGCCCTGAGCCCAGCCCGGGGCTGTGCTGCAGCAGGTGGTTTTTAGGGACAGCAGCCATCCAGAAGCTTTGGGAAGCAGCTGCTCTTGTCACTACAGGGAAAATGCAGTTTGCTGCAGCTCTGCTTTGCTGTTGCCTAAAGGGATGAACATTGCAGGGAGCCAACATCCCCATCCTCGCCTTTTGCTTTAACTGAAGGGATTTCCAGCCTCCTCCATGTGCAGAACATCACCAAGGGACACTGCTGGTTCCCTTGCTGACACCTTCTTACTCCCTCTTATATCAGCAACACCCTGTGGTCAGCAGTGAGGTGAAGGTGATGCAGGGTAGGACAGTGGCATGGGGACACTCCTGTTGTACCAAGCTGGTGTCAGAGGATGCAGCACAGAAATGGATGTCACAGCTGATCACTCATGGAATTGCATCAGAAAACCCTGCCTACATCTGTTTGAGACATAAGCCCTGCCCATCCCTCTGTTTCAGGCCTGTTATCAGATGACCATTTCTAATCACAGCAGAATGGTGTCAAAAAGCAGCTGAAATCATCACTGGGCAGGAGGTTACAAGCAACAGCCACAAGATCAGCAGGAGCCCCTTGGCCAAAACTATCTCATAAAGAGAAGTGGGCCAGAACGGCAACATTGGTGACCCTGAGATTGTGTGTGGTTTTATCAGTTTAAATAATCTTATCTGGCAACTCTGTTCTAAACAAAAGCTGGGGTTTCATGGCCATCCTCAACGCTTTTGCCTGTGCTACAGTGACAAGTTGCATTTCGGGGGGTCAGTAATGGAAAACAGATGTTTAAATGTGTACAACAAGAAGCAAAAAAGCAAATACTGCAAGCACAGAGTCTGACATGAGCAGGATGGTACCTCTGAAATGACAAAATGAGTCCCATGTTCATGAAACACAGGATTAAATAAGCTGCAGTTTTCTAATTGTTGTGCAAAGCTGCTTTTGTGACAATAAAATTTCAATCATTGTATTATATCCGCATCAGACATCTATTTTAGCAGAGCCTGCTCCTAGTTCATACAGGGATAAACTTCTCTCCAAGTGGTGTTGCAGGAAAGGGCTACACTGCCAAAAAGACAATGCAAGATTCATTACTTGCCCAAAACACTGCTGCCAGGCTATGAAAAATACTTCTAAGTATTATTTTAATTAAGAAGAGATACTTCCACTGAGTAATGAGGAGACCTACTTTGAAATCAGAGAGATTCCAGTATTTTAAAATTAGTTTCCATGCCATGTTGGATTTCTGAAATGTGTCTATTCAAAAAGGTTTTTTAGTATTGTCAAAATATTATGCCAATCAAAATATGTCTCCTACAATATTTAAGCCTTCAGTGAACATTTGTAAATTATTACCATGAAAAATAATCCAGTTGAATAATGTTTCTTTTCCTTTAAACATCAAAACAGCCTCCTGAAGTACATTACTTTGGACATACTGCATTTTTGCATAGAAAACTAATTATTTTAGTTTTTTACACCAACAGTAGCAGTATCTGCGAGTTTCAGTTTTATTTCTTTTCATCAAAAGCATGTGATGCAAAACATGAAAGGAAATGATTTCATAAAATTGTTTTTATGGAATGCATTTAAGCATGCAGAACTACAGTGAGATGGTTCAAAAAAACTGGAATTGCTCTATTTAAAATGATAAAGATCTTCTTGTCCCTTTTCAGCGTGTCTCCCTGTTATTCTTGGATGAGGAATAAACACTCTCAAAGTAAATGTTGCATTGAAATCCATTGAGAAAAAAATTAAACTTTTATATTATTTGCTGGGAAAAATGATGATCCTGCGAGCTGACATTAAGGGACAGATTTTCAACATTATTCACCCATTGAAAATAGCTCCTATTGTTCCCAAGTTCAAAAGCCTCTCTGGTTATTGCAACTTTGTCCTAAATATGTAGCTGAACAGTTGGGCTGGGACTCCTAAAATTCAGCTGCACACACACACACGACTTCCTGTGCAGGGATGCTGCTCCCACCTCCAGCGATGCCACCGACACTGAGTTTGTGCTTGCATTTCACAGGAGTGTGGGTTTGGCTGCAGCAGGAGCCCAGAGATGTTACGGGAACCTCTTTTCCTCACTCAAAGCAGGCCCTTGGCATTTTACCATGTTCCTGATGAGTGCATGAAAAGAAATGTGGCTGTTTTGTCAGATCAGCCAGTGGTAGATGTAATTGTTGCTTTGGGCTTACCAGGAGATGAAAGGTCTCCTTTAGGCTGAGGGATGTTCTGTGGTTTGGGCACTTGCTCTTGCTACTGGGTCTTTTTGGGGGGGCCCTCAGGCCTCATCTCCTGCTCTGTGTCTGCACAGATCGGGCCATGGGGGTTCACCACGGGGGTGTTTCTCTGGGATTGCAGTCCTTAGGACGAGCTGCAATCAGCCAAGAGGCTGTGTCCCCAAACAGGAGCAGAACCCCCTCCCCAGCGTGGGGCTGGGGGGCTGCAGAAGCCCCCCAGGCCTGCAAGGATCCACCCGCAACAGTGAGTGCTGCGGTTGAGGCCGGCCATCCTCAGGCCCCGCTAAAATTTCACACATGATTCCTCTGCGAAACTGCAGCACGATAAACAAGATTTGGTATGAATTTAAACATGACACTGGTTATATTATTTGGGAACAAAACAGTTGCATAACCCTGTAGAAAGCAGCACAGCTGTTCGTGCCGGCCGGCGTGCCAAGAGCCGCGCTGCGCTCCCTGCCAGAGGTGCGCGCCTCGGTTGGGCTCCCTTCCCCTCTCCTGACGGTGACACTCGCTCCCAGCCCTGGGGGACCAAGGCAAACCCACCAGCCCCTCCTCTCTGGGTCCAGGAGACACCAAAGTGGATCCCCTGTGCTGCAGGGCCCCTCTCTGCACTGCCCTGTCTGGGCTGCGCGCTCCCTCCGCCATCGGTGTGCACAGCATGACAATTGGATTTGCTGTGAGATTAGGGCAGTGTAATCTCATTAACGATGACAAGCTCTGCGTATCCCCCTCACACACACACACACACACAGAGGCAGGGCTTTGATGAACAGCTACAGCAGAGGGAATGGTCCTGCCAGCTCTGCAGCGCCACGGGGACACGCACTGGATGGAGCTGGGCATCAGCACAATCTCACGGTGGGGAGGTCTATCTGTGTGTGCTGGGATGGTTGAGAAGAGGTAGATCTGGTCCAGCTGCCAATGAATTGTCCTCATAAGTGGCAGAGGCCTCTGAAGGTGACTGGAATGGATTAATCCCCACCCTGAGTGATGCTCATGGTCCAAACAGAGCCCAGACTGCATTCAGCAGAGCTGCTCTGCAATGTGACAGCCTGCATGGGCAGCATGGGTGACTGGGGACTGTGCCAGTCCCAGACAAACACTGTCAAACCTCTCCTGCTCACTTATCTCAAAGGACACTTCCTACCATTAGTGCCTGAGTCTGTGTGCAACAACTTTCCAAAATATCCCGTATTATATGATATTATATTATTATAACATATTTATAACATATTCCTGTAATTTTCTTTGCTTGTTATTTTTATGTACTAAAATTAAAATAGAAAAGGCAATTAGCTAATTTGCATATGCAAAACAGAAGTTAACATGCTAATGATTGCTTGCAAATAGTGCAGGCATTGATTCTTAAAGGAGAATTCTTGAGAAGGAAAACCAGGACCCGAACCACATGGCAAGTATTACAGGCAAACAATTGTCCCAGTGACAACAAAAAGAGAAAATTAATCCTGCAAGTTTTCTGTGAGTTCAGTTTTATTCACATTCCCTCCCTGGGCATTAGATGGAAATCCTTCTTTAGTGAAAAACTATGAGGTGGCCTGTGCATGGCTGTGTGCTGCCATGCCCATGCTATTTCCATGAGCCCCACTAATCTTACCTTGCTCAGTCATTTCAGGTCAGTTTGTGGATGCCCCCCACACAGAAAAGAGAAAAAACAAATAGGACGGTTTCTGTGGGCTGATGCTCTGCCTTATTTCTTCTCAGAAAAGTTGCTCAAATACTTCCCTGAAATGCAAAATATTTTGGAAGCTAAAGATAGTCCAGGCAGAAAAGCAGACATCTAACTGACACTGAGCAAATAAATACAAGTTATGAAGAATTCTTAGTGAAAATAAAACCCGGGAGGAATGGAGCTTGTAAGTGAAAACATGGCAGGAGGCTGGGAGGAAGGCAGACTCTGCTGATAACCACTGGCTCCATCCACAGGATCCAAGCTGGGGCTGCAGAGTGTCCACATTTTCTGTTAATGCTACCAAAACCCATGGTGCAGGTGAAGGGAACTGCAATGCTGTCAGATGGTGCAGCTTGTGGGCAGTGCTGGTGGTTTCCAGAGAGCAATGTGTGTGGTCTGGCTCTGTAGGAGTACCTGAGCATTACTGGACATGAAGGCTGCAGATGGGTATGTGAATGCAATATCACATAAAGAGAGCAGAAGAGGACTGAGAAAGACACTGAGGGCTGAGGAATGAGTTTGCAGAGTGGGAATCCTCTTGTCTGGTGTTTCAGTTGTGAGGTAGTTCGGTCTTGTGGGATGAAGCCTTATTCTTTCATGGGATCAGTGCTTGGTTCCCCATCATTAGGCTGATTTCCTTGGCTCAAGGGGGTCAAAAGCACTGGCTGTTTGCAGGGATATATTCATGGTAGTGCCAAGACAAAAGCCTGTTTCTACCCATGATGCAGCCAAGGCACTTTCCCCTCGATGCTGGGGTACTGAGCTGAGCCCGGCTGCTCCCCTGGGACCGGCTCTGCCCAGCACACACAGCCTCTATCCCAGGGAGGAAGGGCTTCTTTTCATAAAGAACTGATGAAATTACGTAAAAGACTGGCCAAAACAGAGAAAAATTCTCAACTATTTAACACTTCTGATAGCTGCTGTTGTTTTTACTCCCTGGGGCTGAACCAGGGCTATTTTGTAGAGTGGGAGTAAATCCCATATTGAAATACCACAATGAATATTAGCTATTAGTAATGCCTCGATAGAAGCACAAGATACAACCACAGTGATCAAGAGGGATATGCCAGAGATGATTTCACTGTTCCAGAAGCTAATGAGCCTGTTAGAGGAAGACACTATTATTAGCTACTGGAGGTCCTTGCAGCCTGCCTGTTCAATAAATTACTGCTCATGGGGTTTGCTTTGCAGCATGGTTTATTGCAGAGCATGAGCCCACGTGGTTTCCATCCTGTGACAGCATCCTGCAAAGTCCAGGCTGGTGTCCCTGGAGATGTCAGCTGTGATATGAGCTGTGCTGCAGTCTCCCCAGACCCCTTAATGCACCTGCTTAATCTCCTTGAGCTTCATCCTTCTGCACCTTTCACCTGGAGGGAACGGGGGTTGTGTTCAGCTACTCCTATGGGAAGATGCTGAGAAAAACCTACAGCAGTGGTTGAATTCCTGGGGCAGCCCTGGGCTGCTGTTTAACAGGGCTGTGGCTGCAGCTTTAATGCAGCCTTGTAGACCCCACGGATTCCTCCCTTTACACTGGGGTAAGCAGTGAGTGAGTCCTAGGCCACACCAGTCACCCTCATGATTTGCAGGTTGGGGAGGTCCACATGGGCCAGTACAGAATTACAGAATAATTAAAGTTGGAGAAGAACTCTCAGATTATTGAGTCCAATCATTAACCTAACACTGCCAAACCCACCACTAAACCATGTCTCTAAGCATGACATCTGCTATTTGAACACTTCCAGGGATGGTGATTCCACCACTTCCCTGGGCAGCCAGTTCCAATGCCTTTCAGTGAAGAAATATTTCCCAATATCCAATCTAAACCTCTCCTGGTGCAACTTCAGGCTGTTTCTTCTTGTTCTATTGCTTGTTACCTGGAAGGAAAGACTGACCCTTGCCTCTCTACAACCTTCTTTCAGGGAGTTGTAGGGCAGTGTCATATGAGGGACAAGCTCAGCTGACAAGCGCCACTGTCACTGCTCCTTCTGCAATCTCTGACCATGTTTGATTTCAGTGGGATGTATATAATGGCTCAACTTGACTTAAAAGGCCCTTGGATGTGATCCTTCTCCTTGTCTGGACAAGGCAGGTTGTTTTTTCTTAATGCAGCCAATGCTGCTGGGCAGGGCAGGAAGGGAAATGAGATCAAAGTTCAGCCGAAGCCTTTCAAAGAGAAGCAGCACAGTAACTTCTGATTGGGCTCTTAACTAAAGCTGCACAGCCACCCTTTGAAAGTGCCTGGACACAGCATAAACCTTGCATAATGCATGGGAAACACCCAGAGCAAATGCTTTTATCACCCAGAGCAATCAGGGCTGGTTATTAGCTGAACATAGCACTAAGAGGACAAAAATTGGGCCTGCTGATGCTGCTGAGAGAGGTTATGAGGTACAATGAGTTTTCCACTCCAAGAAACAAGACTGGAGTGGGAACATGGGCAGCCAGCTCCATGGGCAGCAGAGGTGAAATGGGATCTCCAGAGAGGGCAGAACTCACAGCCCATCAGGTGAGGCTCAGTTATCCCCAGCATTGTCAGGGCATGCACATCCTGAGGCTGCTGCTGCCTCACTTCTGTGAGCAGCTTTGAAGCAAACCTGTGGTGCCCACACCAGCCTGGCAGTCTCGCTTTGTACCTTAATCTGGCCATTACAGCAAAGTCTGAGCACCCCTGTGTGTAACTGAGGACACTTCCAGCTTTCCCAGGTCAAACAGTTTGTGTGAAGCTGTTTGGCAGCCAAGGGAGCTGCAGCAGCTCTCAAGGTTATGGGAACCAGGAGAGGAGGCTGAGATGTTGGGGTGAAATTGTGGACCTCTGGAGGCTCTTCTTGGCCTTGCTACAGACTTTCTGCATGACATTAGCTCTACTTTTTTTTGTGAAGAAATGATTTTCATTTGCTGATGATGGGGTCCTTCATCTTTTCTGGTCTATGTTCTCTCTTGGTAGATGGAAAATGCTTCCTTTTCTCCAAGGGGCTCTCAGGATGCATGTCTGTTCTCACCATTGAGGTGCTTGCAGGCTGAGGTGATGAGAAACCTACAAAACATATCCAGCTCTGTCAGAACTGGAAAAAAATGGGAAACAAATGTTCACCCCATATTAGAATAAGCACAGAGGCATTGCTTGCTCTGTTATTAAAGAAAAACAAAAAACAAACAAACAAAAAAAGGGTAATTCTGCACATTTTGGTCTCCATTTGGTGTGGAACTGCACAGCTGTGAGTACTCCAGGGTGAAATGACAACCCATCCCTGAGGTCGCTCTTAGGAATACCGCGCCTTCAGAAAAGAGACAGTTTTAAACAATTTGTTCCTAATTGAAAGAGGTCACATGAGACTGGCTTTACAAAGTTTACATAACAAAGAGTAATTCTGTTAAGTAAAATGATTAATTCCTGTCATTGCACATCAAACGGCGCAGTTACAAAACAGTATTGTCTATGCTCGCGTCGCTTTGAAAGCCATTTTCCCTCCAGTTTCCCTTCCCAGAGCGCAACCTTTTGACAAAGCCTTAACTCTTTGGTGTTATTCAGCGCAGGAATTTGTGAATGGGAAGCGAGTAGGCTGCCGTGGATGTGTGAGATATGGTATGGTGGTGTGGTGGCAAGCAAAAGACAACAGCTCTTTAGAGCGGGCCCAGCTCAGCCAGGGCCCCGGAGCAGTGAGAAATGCTTGCCAGGACAATGCCTTGGTTGTCGCCCTTCCTCGGCACAATGGGGCATTGAGGGAGACCCACAGCCCAAAATGGCAGAATTGGACTTTGAAATGCTTCCATGGTGTGTTGCACAGACGTGTCAAGGACCCAGAGCAGCAAAGAGCTGAGTAATTTGGTGCTGGGGTAGCCTGGGAGGACGTGGATATCGTCACACCCACCACAGTGCGTGCTTGGCGTGTACACAAACCCCTGGGGTAGCAGGGAAGCTGGCTGTTCTGAGAAACTGAAAAACTTCCAAGGCCCCTGTGTGATATGTGGGACAGAAAGAGAGCCTTTAACTTTGGAGCAGCACCCTGTTACTGCTGTAGGGACAGGTCTGCATTTGGAGGGGAGGCTGTGTATCCTCATGGCTGCAGGGAGACCAAAGGCAGCACACTGCCAGTGGGAACAGAGGTCCCTGGATGTCCTCAGGACCACCCTGTGTCTGTGGGGCTGGATGCCACCTTCCTGATTCACTGGGCACAGGGTAGTCTCTGCCTTTGCAGACTGGGATGCACTGGGGTGTACACTCAGCTGGACAGCTGTGCTTGAGGCTTGGGCTGGCATTCAAACCCACTGCTGGATTTTAATATGATGTCTCCCGCACCCCATGAAGTCTAGAAGCACTTCTTTTCTTTCCTGCTTGTCCCTCTGCTCTAAGAGGGACATTTTTAGCCCTAAGACATTGTCTTTCTTGCTTGGTAAGATCCACAGAGAAAGGAAGTGCTGGTAAGGGCACAGAAGACAAAAATTTGTGCTTAGTCAGGCCATGGTTCTGCAGCTTCTGAAATTCCTTGTTTGTTAAAATAATTTGGGATTTTTTTGTGTGCAAATTTATCTTTCCCTATCCTGTGAAGTAGAAGAGACTTTCCTGTAAGAAGTTATTCTTGCTTGGTTATTCAAATGGAGCATTTATTTGCTCTCCTCATGTTTTTTCTCATTACAATCCCTTTCCTTCCAACCTCCCCTTGGGTCTCTCCTTCCTTGCCTGAATTTCAATTCAAAGCCCTGTTTGAGCTTTCCATTCTCTTCTAGGGCTGAGTCACTGACTTTTGTCAGCCTCCCACCATGGATGGCAAGGGGGAAGAGGAAGAGAAAGAAGAAACAGACAGAAATTGCTTCAACACCAGCCAAAAGCTGCATTAAAACCCCCAAATGTTATGGCATCTGAAATAAAATCAAGCACAAGCGAGCCCTGCCAAATCTCCCTTGAAATGCTGGAAATCTGGAAGTGTTCAGCGCAGTTAAAGAGCAGATTTCTAATCTAAATGTCAGTGGAGGGGTCGGGTCCTGCTTTGCAGGTGGGGTGGCTGTGTCCTCAGCCCTTTGCAGGCACAGCCAGGTTCAGCATCCCTCCCCTGCTTTGGGGCACTGCTCTGCAGGGAGATGATGCCATCCATGGCTCATGCTGGTGGCACACGTGTGGCAGAGCTCGAGTTAATCCCTGGATGAGCAATGCAAGGAATGGCTGAGCACCCAAGTCACTCCCAGCCCCAGTCCTGCCCCGGCACTGCAGGAGCTGAGGGAAGAAAGGGTTGGGGCTGCTGCTACATCCCAAAGCCCTCTTCAGCCCTGGCTGTGCACAGAGCGAGCTCTGACTTCCAGGGAGTGACCCCAACCAGTGCCCAGGCTGCATGGGCATGCAAGGCAAATATATCCCCTGTACAAATCACCCCATACCTCTCTTCTCCCCCTCATTTTCATGGCAACAGATCTCATTTCCAACTAGTGAGAAACCTGCCAAGTCTAATTAATCTGTCTGGGATGATGACAAGTTTCCCCTTGTTGAAATCAGACTCCTAATTCGAGCAGAAAGCCCAGCATGGCACCCAGAGTGCCAGAGCCCTGCTGCGGGCTGTGGGCAGCTCTGAACCTCACTGAGCACAGCTGTGGGTGCAAGGAGGGCTCAGACTTTGAATTTTCCAGGGCATCCAAAACTCCTGTGGTCAAGTCTCTGCTTTCCCTGTTCCCCTCCATGATTTCATGGAGCAAATAATTCCTCTGTGTCTACAGGGAGAAGTCCCATCTCTCCCAGGTCTTTGCCTGGAGAAGGAAGTGTTGAGAGTTGCTCCCCAAGGACATTTGAGATTGATTTTGTCTTTGGTTATCTTCTAGAAAAGCCCATTTTTCTCCACAGACTATATCAGTACTAATTTTCTCCCCACCATGCTTCCTACATTAAACACCCTCCCTCTCTTTGCCCACCACCTTTCAATGGCTTTTCCAAGGCCAGAACAGACCTTGCATGGTTTGCTTTCAAGGCACTTGGCTCCCAGATCTCCCAGAGTAGGTGAAGGTTCATTTCAATATAAGTCCAATAAAATCTACTTCTGCCATAAAAGGCTATCACTGGCAAGTGTCAGGCATTTTCTACACCTCTTGCCATAAACCTAAGCAGTTTTAACTGCATTTACTTATTTATTTGTGTCACCAGTTAATCTGTTCTTTTGGGAAAGGAGATTTTGTATTGTTTGTCATTTCAGAGACATTTTTTCCATCTCTTTCATGTGCTAAATCACAAGTTCTCTAATGTTGCAATCCATTTTTCTCCATAAAAGTGTTTAATAATGATAGATTAGATTGGCCTTTCTGACAGATTAGATAGGTTTTTAGGTTTGGCCTTTGATGAAATTACAAGGGAGAGCAGGAGACAAGTAGTAAAAAACGTCCTCATAGTGAAAGGTTTGACTTCTTATCTTCATAGATTAGCACCCTGCCTCTGCAAACAGCTTCCAGAAAGCTTAATGAGTCTGTGGGGACTGACTGTTATCAGGAATAGTTGCTCTCAGGGGACTTGAAGGGCAAGGAGCAGCCACTTTGATTTAATGAGTAAAAATATACTGTGCTGCCCACTGCAAGGGCCATTAACCAAAGGAGGCCATGGGCTTCCTCAGTGCTGCACACACATTGTCCCTTCTCTCTGTCTCCATGTGCACCACTTCAACTTCATTTTGGGCTATCCCAGCACAGCCAGTGGAATGGGATGGGGAAAGATTGGTGGTTTAAGTTTTCAGTCCTGTTCATGGCTGGATCCAGCCAGCCAGGAAAGGGGCAAGGCCTGGAGTCTGGGATAAGACATGAGTGGGCAAACCAGTGTGATTTCCATCTAATAAAAAGGAGTCTGAGGACATCCTGTCCACCTGCACCTCTCTCATGATATGTATTCATGGCAGACTGACAAGGTCTCCCTCTGCCTGCCTCCAGGAGCTGGGCAGGAATTTCAGGAACTGGGAGATGAGCAGATCCAAGTGCATCCACTGTTCCACCCATGTCTGTGATGAGCTGAGCTCCTCAGCTGTCACTAGTGTGAAAAGAGACTGGGCTGCAGAAGGATGGAAAAGATAGAAACCAAAGCCCTCAATGTCCTTCTCAACTGCAAAAGTGTTGGAAGGTCCTTAGAGAAAAAGTTCTCTGGAGAGTCTGTGGTGCACAAAATATGCTCTGAGAATGATGCAGGCCAAGTGTTTTCAGGAGGAGCAGGGATGGATGGACCAAGCTTGTAGAAGCTGTGGGTGAGGCACCATCCAGAACACTCACAGAATTAAAGAGGGTGCATGGGAAGGCTGCACAATGGGGATGCAATGGGGAGTCCATCAGAGAAGCAGCTAAACCAGCTTGTTTAGTCTGGCAGAGATGAAGGGTGAGAGGGTGGTCTCTATAAATACACATTTAGAAAGCAAGGCCCCATATTTATTTATATTTTAATTAAATTAGTTTCAAAATGGGAACCCTGGTTTTGTTATTTTGGTTTTGGGGTTTTTTTGGGGGAGGTGGGGGGTGGGTTTTTTTCTAGAGTAAATACAGTAGGGTTCACAGTCATTTCCCCATATCAGTATCCTGAATTTGCTCCATGCTATAGAAATTTTCAAGTGTTCCCATTTACTTTTATCTTCTTTTCCAGAAGGCTGAGTTCAGAGGTGGCAGGAAGTGGTGATGGGGCTGGAGGAGTGGGTCCTGCCAAGAATGACTTGTACCTACAGGAGTGTGTGGGAACACACAGCATCTCCAGGGGCAGCCTCTGTACCTTGTGCTTCATGGCTCTGTTTGCTCCTTGGTAGCCCTGTGTCCCTGTGAGCTCATCTCCCTGAGGCCAAAATCCCCGAGGCAGCCTCAGCCCAGCAGGCAAGGGGCTGGATGTTTGGCCGCTCACAAGAACTTGGGCATTTCCAGGCCAAAAGGAGGGTGTTATTTTCCTGTGTGGACTTTTCTTTTCTCCAAATCTGCCCATGGCTTCCTCCAGCAGCAAGGAACATCTCATGGCAGTTTCATCACAGACTACCACTTTTTTTTTTTTTTTTTTTTAACTAACACAGAATATTCTCCTTTCAAGAAATCAAAGCCCAAAAGACATCCTTTGTATTGTGTCTTTAAGGGACAGCCCTGTCCTGGAGGGGCTCTAGGACTCATCTCACTGGATGTGTTGTGGGGTTCCCTATGGGAGTGTCACAGCCCCAGGGACGTTTTACAGGGCTGAGCTGGGCACTGGGCTGCAAATTCCAAGGGGCAGCTCTACAGGGAAGTGCCAGCATGTGGAAAGGACTCTCACAAAGCACAGGAGATGACTTTGCTGAGTGAGGATGTCACTTCCCTGTCTTGGGAATGCCAGTGTCTCTTTCTTCTTTTTTCTAACCAGGAGAAAGAAAAAATCGTCATGAAGCTCATACAGACTTCTGAAGCTGCTCTGGCCCTGCAGCTCCCAGCCAAGGAATGCTCAGGGGGTGTCAAGGCAGCATCATTTCCCTGTGTGGGAAAAGGAAACATGCTCCCCTGCAGCAGAGCCCAGGCCTTTCCCCAGAGAAGGCAGATTTGCCCCTCTCTACTGAAATATCTTCTATTGTGGAGGTGGCTGCGGTGCTGCATTCCCTCATCCTGATTCCAACAAAACAGATAGCTGGGTTGATTGCTGGCTGGGGAAAAAAAAGTGTCTTAACAGCATCACCAAGTCGTTCTCCTCTGGAACAAGTCCCCAAACTCCTCTGCTGCATGCTCAGTTTACAATGTGAGCACTTGGAGAAATCCTGCTCTGATGTGGGAATCTGTGCCTTTCCCTCATGCTCCTGGATTAATTAGAAAAGTCTTCAAACATCCCAAACACAATGATTTCCCTGTGATTTTTCAAATAAGCAATTTATTTTAGAAATAGCACCTCAGCCTCGGGGACCTGCTATCTATGCAAGTAGTTTTCATTAACTGCAGAGAGGAATCCTTCGGGGTGACAACATCAGCTTTCAGAGGACTGTAATACACTGCTAATTTGTACTTACTTATTTATTTGACAAAAGCCATGAAAACTGAAAGGCATCCCAAGGATTATTTTAATCTCCTTGCCATTCTCTGGGTATTGTTTGTATTCTGGGGAGATGACTTGAAATTTCAGCACTGTCTTCTCATACAAAGGATATGTTATTAACATGCATACTCTTTGGCAGCACTTCCACATGCTTTTTGAACCAGGAAGGCATTTTTTATCTTGCTTTCATTTGAAAGGTGGAAAAGCTGTTTTTCCATTAGGGCAGATCATCAAGGGAAATAGTTCAGGCTGGAAGAAATCAGTCACGGGAGTGTCAATTCAGCTGCACAGGGCCCCAGAGGAAAGCTTGGAGGAGTTTGGCTCTGTCTGGACTTCATCTAACACGGCAGACTGGCCAGGTCTGATGGCTTTTTGGTGTGTCCAGTGACATCCAGGGACCCTGTGAGGATCTGTGGGGCAAGGTGAGGCTGGACGTGGCATGGAGAAAGAGGGACTAAAGCCCCAGCCATGTTGCTGAGGGTTTGAACCTGTGACATGTGCTGGCAGCAGAGCCTGGCTGTTCTGGGCTCAGTGAGATGCTTTTGGCAACAGGAGGGGTTCAGTTCCCATCACCTGGGCTGATAGAATCTCCCTGGAACCCACACCAGCCCTGCAGAGGTTGACTCTGCTTAAGGGCTTTGTTAATCTGTTAATCTGGATTAGCAACTTTCTCCAGACATGAGTCTTTCTCTGCTGCACCAGGCAGATGGGCTGTTTCTATCTCTGTAGATCCCTGTTTCTACCCCTGTAGCTGGATCCAGAAGGGAATTTCTGCCCACAGGAGGGGTTTGGAGCAGAGATGCAGCGCTGAGATTCCCCCAGCACAGCTGGCCACCCCAGGAAGGGGCTCTGTGAGGCTCTGTCTTCCCTGTGCTCCTGGACACCCCCAGCATGACTTTATCTTTTGGCCTAAACATGTGTGCAGCTGTTTCACTGCCTGCTTTGGGCCTGGAACAAACCTGCCTGACAATGTCTCACTTTGGCTTTCCCAAATCTGTTTGTTGGGAGTGATCTTGTGCATCACCTTGTGCTGCCAACCTCGTCTGCAGCCAGGAAAAAGAACAGCCCCAGCTGGCTCCGTGTTTTTCCCTGGAGAAAGGGCACAGGTGAGAAGGCAAGGTGCCAGCACACAGCCAAAATTGGGTGTCCCGGGAGGTGGCTGGAGATGTGTCCCCCTTTCTCACACGTGCAGGCAGTGCCCTCTAGTGCTGCTGCCTTTTGGACAGAGCTGGGAGTGTTAAATTAATGAGAAAAACAGAGAGCAAAGCTCTGGTCTGAGCTGACGGCACAGACAGATGGGCATAAATCCCAAAGTTCTGCCAGCACCCTGAGCATGGAGTGGCCGTGGTTGCCCTTCTCCCTGGAGGAGCTGCATTGGTGGTGGCCCTGGTGGCCAGTGGTGAGGAGAAACTGGGACATTGTGGAGAGCTGAGACACGGAGGAAAGCCCATTAGACACTGGGATTCCCCCCTGGAATCACAGGAAGATCTGGAATGGGAACCAAGGAAGAACACAAACAGTGGGTGGTGGATCTGCAGGGATGTCCTCTCCTGGTGGTGCCTCAGTCTGGTGGCAAGGATCCCTCCAAACTTGTGACACACTCGTGCTGGGAGGCTCCTTCACAACCTGTCACACTCTGCTGCCACCAGGGCACCACGTTCCAGCCAGGTGATGACAGTCACACTCCTGGTGAGACAGGTGCCACTGGCAAAAATGGGGAGAAAAGTTAAGTCTCTTTTGAATTAGGAGAACAGCAATGTTAGTTTAGGCTAGAGTCTTCCTTTGTATCTTTCTTCCCTTTATTTTTCCTCTAAGAAAAGTTTCTTGTTTTCTTGCAAGTGTTGAACATTTTATTGCTTCATTTTCATTTCTTGATCACAGTTTGTATGCTTTTGGCTCCTGGCTCTAATCAGCTCTGCTTTCTAGAAGGGAAAAAAGGTTTTTCTTTTCTGAATGTATGTATATTTAATGAAAAAAGAAAGCCCAAAAACTCTTACTACCTCTAGTTTGAAGAAAAATTTTATTGGTACTCTTGGGAGGTGAAAAGCTTTTCTATTAAACACAATGAGAAAGGAAATTTGATCCGTATGATTCCACACAGCCTCTTCCTTCTTATTTCTGGCAGCATTCTCAGAGGATGTCTTTTATCTTCATATTATCTTGGCTGACACCAGCCCCAACCCATGAACTGCTCCCAACATACTTGAGCACAATCCTGCTGCTGAAAACACCTCCCATTTCCCAGGAGGGTGTCATTTATTCCTTCTACCCCACTGGTCTCTGGGGACTGACTGGGGAGCAGGTTTCTTCTGTGTTAATTGATGTAAATACACACAATTAAAAGGTGCTCACTATCTCTTAGAGATGGAGACCAGTGGGAATGGGCAGACCCTTGGCACCCCCAGGGCAGAAGCAGGGCCAGGTGAGGTGCTGGAGCAGAGCTTGCTCTGGATTGTTGCCTCTTCTCTGCCTGCCTCAGGTCCTCACTGTGAAGGCCACAGCTCCATCTCATGGTCCATGGACCCACATGGACCCACAGAGCTCGTGAGCCAGCCTGGGTGCCAGCAGTGACATGTTCCAGGTGAGGCTGGTGGGCCCCAGAGATGTCTTCTGAGAAGTGCCTTAATTTTTCTCATTAATGCAATCCCAACAGTCAAGTTTTCCATCTTCAATAAGTTCAAACTGGCTAAATTGCCTTCACTGGAACATCCTTTCTGAAACTTATTAGACTGGAGAACTCTTTGGTTGACACATAAATATCCTGGCCTCATCCCAGAAGAACAGGAATCGGGGTGTCTCTGCCTGGGACACAGCAAAAACCTGGGCACAAGTGCTTTGTGGATTCCTGTGTGTTGAAATTGATACTCTGATACTGATTCCCAGTGTAGATGGTGCCTCGTTAACAGAAGAGTTTTAATGGAGCCACATCCCCCTGCCAGCATCTCCCTTGGCCAGAAAGTAACTCTCTTTCCTTTTAGTGAGCTGAAGTTCTAAGTTAATTCTCATTTTTCCTTAAATGATATTTCACTGGTACAGTAAATGATCAATTTCTGTTCCTTGTAACCAAGGTCAGGTGTGAGAGAATAATAGTCTCCTACCCCAGCCTGGCACACCACATGGAAATGATTTATTGCATTTCTAAAAGAGGATTCTTGACATTTTGAAAATGCAATGTAGTCCAACAGTAATTAAGCAAAAAGCAGGCTGCTGAACAATTGATTGCCACTGTCAGCAAAGCCTGATTAACTCAGATGCTTGAAGAACTGTTTCTGCCACCCATGAATTAAAGGTTAGTAATTAAATTTATGGGCCATGGCCACTGTCTCTGGATGGCACTTCACTTATAAGCATCCCAATGAAGAATAATCAGATAGAAAAATCACAGGTTGCTACCTCAAAGGCTTTTTATTGAGAGACTGGGAAGAGTGGCAGAGGATTGTGCAGCTTTTGGGTGATATGGCCAGGACAGGCACCTCTGGCAGGACTGATGTCCTGACAGGGTGATGGAGTCTTGTTCAAGCTGAGAAGCAGAAACTTGACTTGAGCAGGAATTTTACTTGGAAAGGATGAATATTAGGAATGTCTCTCCCACTTGGAGCCTTCAGGGTGGGTTCCTGACCCACCAGCCTGATGCACAAAATTAAACCTGATACAGAAGGCACTGTTTGAGTTCTCCCAGTGATGGGAGAGGCCAGACAGTGGTGGCAGGAGCTCTTCTGCAACACAAGCTGGTCACAATCTCAGCTGCTGCCAGGAGCTGGTTTTTGGGCCCACCTGACCATTATGGAAAACAGAGGATGGACAGCAACTGCCTTGAAAAATCACTGTAAAGCCAAGGGGCATCGTGATGTTCCAAAGCCCCCACATTTCAGATCCTCCCTTGTGCTGGCTGAGCAACATGAAAGAATTATGGGAACTTCCCATCCTTTAAAATTATCTAAATTTATGCCTTGGACATTTGGGGTTTCAGGTTCCCCTTTGGGCTGCCCCCTCTGGGATGTACCAGCCCCAGGGTAGCCAAAAGGCAGGGTCTGTACCAAACCACTGGGATGTGACCAACATTTCTGTGAAACAACACTTTGGGGTTTGGGAAGCCATGGGTTTTTATTGGATTCATGAAAGCTGTGCCTTCATCATGCAGGTTTATTGTGTGTTTGTTGAGATTAAGGAGTTTTTGGGAGATGCCAGAAGTTCTGTTCCTGAGCAGAAGTTAACAGATGTTATTTGATTGCTTTGACAGTCTTAGATATTGTTTTTGCAGGTTTCTTCCACTGGGCTGTCATTCCTCATGAAAGCGACTTGAATTTAATTGCAAGGCTCTGTTGGACTCCTGCAGAAGCACTCTGTAGTCTCATTTTCACATTAGGATAAAAATGAAAAAAAAAAATCAATGCATAATGATTTTTGCAATCTGCCATCCTCTTGGGTGAAATTCATCCAGAACAAACTAAAGAACAGTAAAAACCCACTTCTTCTGTGAAGACCCAACTCTCCTCATTACACACTGAAGATTTCTGCAGCTTTTCCTCCCCTCCTGCCAGTCTTGACAGACACATTTAAAATCCTGCACTTTACTGACAGCAGCTGGGAAAGCAGAGCTTGTGCTGCACCTTCACTGCTATTTTCCCTCATGAACACAGGCCTGCAAACCCTCCTGTGCATTCAGAGGGTGTTTCCACCACAGCTGGAGTTAGGCAGCAGCATCAGGATTAACACTCCCTTGTGGGTGCACACACACAGCATCTAAACGTGCCCATTGCCACCAGGTTTGCTCCAGCACAAGCTACTTCTCCTGCAATTGCACCTCTGTAGCTACCAGATCCAAAGCAGCAGGAATCTCATGGGATTTTTGGTGATTTGGGGTTAATTTTATCTGGGTTTTTGGGAGACTCATACTGCTGGCTTTGAAATTTTGTTCTTAGGCTCTTCCTAACTGACACCTGCACTGATTTTGTCTTTTTTCTGTATCCAAGCAAAGGGTTTTAGTCCATCTTATGGCACTTTCAGGACCCTCTGCCTGGTGGTATTGCTGGTGGAGCTCCATGACAAGCACACACAGCTCTCATCTCACACCACAAGAACATGAAAATGTCACCATGGGGCAGACAGGGGTGGCCAGGGACATGTGGCCAGGGCAGCAGCATTTGCTCACACAGCCTGAACGAGATAAATAGGCTGTGATTCATATTTCTATGGGTTTGTGCACATTCACACAGCTGTACTGAAAGAAGAAAGAGTTATTTATGATGTGTTCTGAAATATAAATTATATCAAAGTCAAAGCTCAGGGTAATTGCTGCTGAAGTAGATCCAAAGGTTGGCATTATGATTAAATAGTGCTGCTGCCTTTAAGGGGAAATCTAGTTACAGACAAACAACATGGAGGTCAGCAACAAAATATAATTCAATTCCTAGCTATGAATTAATGAATGTGCTTTAGATTAATTTAAATCCACAAAGAGACTTTGTGTTGCAGAAATATTCATTAGGAAGTTTACCAGATTATTCCTCTGGCAGGGGTGCAGCTTTCCTCACTCCTCCAAGTGAACCCACTTCCCACACAGCACAAGGAACGTGCCAGTGGATTTTCCTTCCCAAATCCATCTGCTTTGGGTTTTGATGCTCTTCTCCTGTTGCAGCTGACCTGTCCAATGCCTGTCACTGCTCACAAGGCTCTGAACAGGACTTGCAGGGAACACCAGCAGGATGACAGCCTGAGGGATGTTTGAGCTCAGTTTGATTTGGTAGCAATGAGGCAACAGTGAAATGGAACCAAAAGCCCCTGCTGGAGACACCATCCAGGGACCAGGTGATAGCTTTCCACCTCTGCTCTGGGATCCTGGCCTCTCTGCAGGAGAACACAGGTGTCAGTGGGGTTTAGGTTTGCCCTTGAATGTTTTCTGATTTAATGATTCTCTTCCCAAGCAGGGCTTATGAGGGTGTGTGCTGGAAGTCTTTTATTTTTGAGGTTATTTGGAAACTTTTCAATCTTATAATAGTCTCTGGCCATCTTCCTAAACATGCAAGGAAAAGAGCTGATGTAGCCAAGGACTATCCAGGGGAGGAAAATGAAATGCTTTCAGTGGTCACAAGAGGGGATGAAGTGGGGACAAGTCACACCAGTAGGTTCACAGCCCTGCCAAGGGGTGCTGAGCCCCAGTTCTGCCCCCAGGATTGCTGCCAGAGTGGAAAGGTCTCCTTGACCCACCACCCCTTCTCTGGAGGGAGCTGGGGCTGTGGGGACTGTGCTGGCAGGACATAAAAGCAGCTCCAACACTGCCTTGGCTTTGCTGTCCCTGTCACGGTGGTGAAGGAGGGATGGGTGGCCAGGCCAGCCTTCCTTCCACCTCCTGTGACCTTCCTTTGCTTCTTCCCAGTGCTGGAGGGATTTATGATGTGCCTTTATGGGGAAGAAAGCTACACTTGAAATAAAATGTAGACCTCTCTGTCCTCACTCAGGGCTTCTGTGGCTTTGGGCTGCAAATCAAACCACGAAGAACACAGAGGGCACAGGGGAAGAGCAGACAGCACCTCCCCAGAGTGAAATATTTGAATATTGACAGCCAGATCAGCTCAGCCCCAAAACAGACTGCTCTGAGCTGCTGCTAACAGAGACAGGCTGGCTGTGCTCAGCCCAGTACCTGCTTGTCCTGTGCAGGAACTTGCAGCAGGGATGACTGCTGGCCACAGCAGCCACCACCCACCCCTGCTTGTGACACTGCTCACTGTCCCCAAAGCACTGCAGGCAGAGCTGTTCCAACTCCATCCACCTGCTGAGACCAAACACCTGGCCACATGTCCTAAGCATAGCTGTGTGCATTGCCTCTTCAGTGCATTGCTGCTGCTTTTTCTGTGGGGATTTTTATTTGTATTTTGCTTGCTTGGTGTTTTCTTAAGCAGAACACATTGTTCTGCCTGGCTTGATATGGTTTGCTGTAGAGAGCTGTCCTAGCCTCTGGTGGCCTCATCCTTCCCAGCCTTCTGCTCCAGGGGGTTTTGCTTTCCTGCAACACCAAATTTTGTGCCACAGAGGCCAGCAAGTAATAACTCATAAGCCATTTTTGGCTTCTTTTCACTCACAGTCAGGAGCTTGGGTGGAAGATATTTACTATGGACAACCAATAGCCATCAAATTTTGCCTTCCAAGCACTGTGGTAATTTCTCACCCATAAGTTTCACTCATTATTCATGGTAGGAAACCAGCTGCACCAATTTAGGAAGCTCAGGATGTGGCTTCTTTCACCCTTGTGCATACTTAGACCTCAGGGAGTAGGTGGAGACTCTTCCACACTTATAAAAGGTGATTTCCAGTGACCACAGATTTGGTCCAGGGCTTTCTGGAAGGCTCTCTCTTGGTTGAATATGGGCTATTTTTTTTCCATTCACACCATGCCTGGGGTCCCTGTGCAGATCCACAGAGTGAAAATCCCTGCCCTGGGGTAAAGAAGCAGGTGGACTAGGGCAAGAATCTCCTCTTGTATGGCAGCTCTGATTTAGAGAACAAGATTCATAGCTGGCATGAAATAGTATAGCTCAAATGAAGTCAGATAATATCTGCTTGAAATGAGATGCTCTAATTTCCAAGCAGCAGGAAAAGCAGCTCAAGTTGCTCAGCTAAAGTCTTTCCTTTTGAGCAGTGAGCAAGCAGCAGAAATCTCCTTGTGCTGCTCTTGGGGATCACAGCCCTGATCCCACCCTCTGAGATTTAATTCATTTTAATTCAGTCATGAGTCCCAACCTCCCTCTATGTGGGTGCTGTAAATTGTCTGTGAGCTTTACCAGGAGATTTCCTCTCCTGACCTAAATGCCACGGTAGCATTCGAGCTGTGCACCTGTTCCCAGCAGAAGCATTTCACTGCACTTCCGAGCACTAATTTAATATCCTGGCAGTCCCCAGGACAAGTGTGTGCGCCTGTTATCAGCATGTATCTACTATCTATTACCTAAATATGTTAAAGGGTCAACATGATATTTGTAACCCTGTCCTTTAAAGGGCCCCGTGGTGGAAGGAAGGACCCGTGTTGGCAGTGTTGCAGATGCTTGATCCAAATGGAAGTTTATTAAAACATTACCATAATTTTGAAGGACTTTTAAACTAGGAAATAGAAGAAATCTTTAATTAAATCTCAAACCACAGCAAGAGGAAACACTAAGTGTGCTTATTTGAAATAAGCAGCACACCATAGTAGATTCAGGAAATAGATGTTTTGGGCTTGTGGAGAGTTCTCAAAATCTACACAATTAATTGAACAGGAATGAAAGTAGTGACTCCCAAGGAACAGATGGAGCAGAGAATCCTTGGCTCCTTAGCTGTTGTGTAAAATTCCGGCTCAGTCTCTCTTCCCACTCTCACCCCTCTCTGGAGGGCAGTCCCCTGGTGTCACCATGTCTCTCTTGGCACAAAGGCCACTGTTGCCATCCCCTGGCTGGCTGTGTTTGTGCTCTGCAGGTCAATCAGGGGAGGTAGAGAGGGAAGCAGAGACACTGTCCCATGGAAAGCATCAGTCCCAGATGTCTCTCCTGCAATCCAAGGCATTCCCAAAGTGTTGAGTGCTTTCTCTCCATGGGCACTCGGCATCCAGAGGCTTGGGATGAGATGTTCACCTCCACCTCAAGTGTTCATTTTCCTGGGATGCAGAAGTTTCCCCGGCAGGTTTGCAGACCGTGGGATCTGTGTGTGGGTGTTCACTGACCTCTCCTGGCCAGACCCAGGCAAATCTCAGCCGGCTGGGAACCCTTCAGCACCTTCCCCGGGAAAATATTCCTGCTGGGAAGCAGCGACCAGGCACAACTTACAAATAAAAGACAACAGAAGAGGCAGAACCAACCCTCTGGGAACACGCAGGAGATCTTTCGAGGTGTCTTTAACAAACTAAAAGCATCTGTGATTGTGAGTTATCATTGCAGAAATAAATCACAGGATGGGGACAAAGGAGAACTGGAAGCATCCAAAAAATCCATCTCAGTCCTGCAGTCCTTACTGGGGAAAAAAAAATAGGGGTACAACTGAGGGCTGCAAAATGATGCCTGTGAGGAAACTGGGCAACCTGGGAAATATTAAACAAGTATTAGGAAGAAAGGAGAAAATCCAAGAGGTTATCACATTATTTGAGAGGGCATCATTCCCTGAAGGAATCTGGTAAATCTCTTAGCTGCACCGTGTAGGACCATCTGTAAAAACCTGTATGAAAAATGGTTGTTGTTGTGCAGTTGTAGTAAGAATTCAAACAAGCAGCAGCAGCAATTTTCCTGACAAGATAAGCCAAACATCTCCCTATTCTTAAGGATTTCTATAAATTCCTCTTATTTATGTAACCATCTCAAATACCTCATTCAACAATAATTCTCAGCTGCTTATTTCAACACCTGCACCTCACAGCAGAGCTGAGCTGTCAGCTGGGAAATCACATTTGCTTTCAGGAAGGGGCAGCACTCACCCCTCTGCAGGGCTCTGGAGTCCAAACAGATCCACATCTCTCTCCTCAGCCTGTTTTCTTCTTTCTTTTTTTTTTTTCTTCTTTTTTTTTTTTTAATTTCTTTTTCCTGCTGGAAGACAAGGAGGATTAGCTAAGCCTATAGCTTAAATATTACAATTAATTGGTGCTTTTTGGTTTTTTATATGCCTTCTGCTGCTATGCTAAAAGTGGGTTTTCTTTGTGTGAGGAAGCCTTTGTTTGCCTGGAACGGGCTTTTCCCACCCCTGCATAAATAGCACTTTGAAAAATTGCATCACAAAACCCACAGCACTGGGATTTTAGAGAAAGACCTGAATGGCTGGAAACTTCACATAGCTCTGCATCTGGGAGAGTGTGGCTTTCATCTGACAGGCTGTTTAAGGATGGTTTGACCTCTCTCTTCCTTTACATGCTGGGAGTTAACTTCTCCTGTAAGTGTCCAGCATAAATTATTTTAATGCAAATTTTCTTGTCAAAACTACAAACAGACATTTGATCAAAGGTCAGCTCTCCTTTGTGTTCTTGTTTGATATAGAAATTTCTACTTCATCTTTGACTGTCATGGTCAGTTAAGGGAACTGTTGCCTGATGGGAAATTACTGATGCATTTCATGTCCTCTCTCCAACAAGGCTTTTTCCCCCTTTCATATCTTATGGGTGTTTTAATTTGAATATGTTTTCATTTTTTAATGGAATAGTTAAATTAGCTTTGAAAAATGTCGTGGTATGACACTGAAAATTGTCTGCTTTTTAAACTGAAGCTCAATTTACTGCCGTTTGATACCCTGGGAGCGGATCAAATAATTACTATTCCCTTACTGCTGGTTTTATTTCATGCTTAACTTGTGGATCTTTTTTTTTTTTTTAAATGGGACAGTGCCTGAAGAACAGGAATTGCAGCCAAAGGAAGGTTTTTGGGAAATTTTGTATGTATTTCTTGGGGTTCTTTGGCTCTGCTGTATCCAAGAGAGGCTGGGGAGCCTGGAGCTCACTCAGACTCAGGGAGCACAGTGGAGGGGTGAGAGCTCCTGGCCCATCCTGCCCAGCACTGGCATCTTGGGCTCCTGAGTGGGAGATCCTGCAGGGAACTGCCACACCGAGACTGGAGAAGATGCAGAAAGTAGCCTGGGAATGATCCTCAAATCACATTTCTGTCCATACAGACACTCCTAAGAGATATTTTCTTCTTTTCTCCAAGCAGTTTTGTGGTTTAACCAGGCTGTACAGGTCTGCCCAGGCTTTGGGCAAAAAAACCCAAAGGTTTGCCCTTCCAGCCTTCCCCAAGGCCTCTTGATTATCAGTCCCTCTCTCCCCATTATCTTTGCACCCGAGTCCCATGGTGAGATTTAGCATCAGGGCATCTTTGGAAGACAAAGGAATTTTATTTTACAGCTATGGCTCTTGGGCTGAGTCTCCAGGGATGTAAAAGGATGACTCCTATGAGGCTTTGAGGTGCTGAACCACCATAATTTGCTTAAAACAGCACAGGAGATTTCTGCCAAAGCAGGGAACTGAACACAACTCCCCCTGTGGCCAACACCCCAGTCCCCATTTATCACCTTCCTGCAACTCTTTTGGAGCTCTTCACAGTGTGCAAAGTCAAGTCCACATCTAAATCCTTTTGGAGGATTTACAACCTTGTAGGATTTACTAGCTCGGGAATGATCCCCAAATCACATTTCTATTCATACAGACTCTCCTAAGAGAGATTTTCTTCTTTTCTCCAAGCAGTATCATGGTTTAAGCAGGCTGTACAGGTCTGCCCAGGCTGTTTGCCTTTCCAGCCTTCCCCAAGGCCTCTTGTTTATCAGTCCCTCTCTCCTCATTAGCTTTGCACCCCAGTCCCATGATGAGATTTAGCATCATTCACAGTGTGTAAAGTCAAGTCCACACCTAAATCCTTGTAGGATTTACAACTTTGTAGGATTTATAGCAGCAAACCTTTATGTTTCCCTATGCAAGTGCAGAGAGGTGTCTGTGGCTGTGGGGCTGACAAACCTAGGTGAGATTTGAGGACCAAAGTCCAGGTTATGGTTAATGTTCAGCTGTCCAAACCTAGAGCCTTTTTGGGAGGCCTTGCCTGTTGATGAGTTCTGAAACCCATCCCCCTTGGGATTTTTACTGATGTGCACCATGACTGTTACTCAAGAAAAACACTGGAGCCACAAGCCCATCTAATGAGGTGGGTGGCATAATTAGACACCACTCTCTGGGAAATGTGAGATGCATTTTAGCCTTAAGAGAATGTTGCCTTCTTATGTAAAACTACTTAAGGCCAAGGCTTGAAGACCTTGGACTCATGACAGAGACCCTGCCTCCTCCTCCCCACATGGCTCCAGTCTGAGCTCCCAAAGACTTGAAGCTCTTGCTCTGCTCTGTAGCTTTGCAAACTTCCCCCTTTCATGAGCATTTCCCCGTGGCTTTTATGGAGCAGGATGTGCAGAGCTGCTGATCCATAACTCACACTGCCAGGTGGTGTCTCCTCTCAGCAAAAAGCCTTGCACCAATTTCCCTTCTTTCTTGTGTCTCCTGCTGTTACCTTCAAGCACACAAACTGGTTCCTTTGAGATGGAGATGGATGCGAGGCAGATTGGATGTACAGAGCCGTCCTTTGCCAGGGAAGTCTTTGTCCTCCCTGTGTCTGGGATCCAGCCACTCCTCACTTATCCAGCAGCATCTCCTGCCTGCCATGTCCCAGCTCTCCTCATCGGTGACGGTGACACCAGATGGCAGCAGTGGCCTTCGCATCCAGCTCTGGGTGAAGACGTGGCAAATGTTGCTCTGCATCCCATTTTTTTCGAGGACAGCCTCCCTCTGCTTCCATTCAGCTCAATCAGCTCCCGCACGGACCATCAAAATAAAATTGCACCGAGTATCTACATGCTGTAGTTATTTAGTTTGTCAAAGTGACACACAGAAAGCCAACTTAGAAAGTCAAGAAAGAGAATTCCTATCTTCAGATGTGCTTTAATTAATCATTGTTTTAATCATTGGCTTTGACGTTGCACTGACAAGTGAAAGCAAAGAGCAGGATTTTTGAAATCATGAGGATTTTGGGATGCCTGGTTAAAGTGATTGCTAACTGACCATCTGAGGAGCTCTCAGTGGGTAAGGGAGGATTTGTGGCATCCTGCATCTTTAGCCCTTGGTCTCATGTGGCTTTGGAAGGTGCTGGATGGCTCTGGCTTCATCATTTTGGAGCCTCCTGTCCTCTGTGCCCTGGTACCAGTCCTGCCCTGCCACTCCTGCCTGCCAGGCCCTCAGGGGGATCAGCACTGAAACTGTGGCAAAGACCAAAAGCTGGGCCAGGAGGCCACAGGCTGTGTCTTTTTAAGATGCTCTCACCTAACAAACCTCCTTTGCAGGAGTGGAATATGAGGCCCTGAATGCAATTTTGTTTATGATGATGACTAAATATTCGTTGAATTTTTAAAAATTGATCTAGGGGCTATCAATTGACCTGTTAGCCACTTCAGAAATTATTACTCTACTAACTGCAAACAGGAAAAGAGAACACCCAGCTTGGATGCTGGATTGTTCTGTGAGTTGGGGCAGAGAGTTCCAGCAAAGAAAAAGAACAGAGCTAAATTCCACTGACTGAGGGAAGACCTTTTAGTGATGGACAAAAAAGGAGAAAGCCCTGTAAGTGCCATGATCATTTCTTGGATTTCAGAATGGCACCAAAACCAACCAAAGTGGCACTAAGTAATTCACACTGGCACACTTTAAAACAGTTCTAAACAGCTCAGCAATGAGAATAATTTGGTTCAACAGAGGAGCTGGACTTTTTTAGGTTAAATAAGAGAAATACTGATATAGTCCAGGAATCCTGCTGGGTTTTTCCTCCTAGATACTAATTACTGCATTTTAACTTCTCTGCTACTCCCACTGACCTGGTCTGCAAACAGAAACAAACCATTACAGCTTAATTTATGCAGGGCAGTGACCCTGCAACTAGCAGTTTAGGAGACCTGGGCTGAATATTCTCTTTACCTGTGCCCAGGAACTTGGGAAAATTTAAGGAAAAACCTCAGGAGTCAGGAAAACCTCAGCAAATCCACTAATCCTGGATTGCAGGCTTAGTTTCTTTTATCTGTCTCCTCTACCCCTGAGCAAACCATGGACTGGTCTCCAGGTGTGCCCATGGGATGAGCCTGGAGGGGCCAGGAGAGGCTGGGATGGATTCCTTACAAGGTGCTGTATCAGAGTATGGAACACAAATCCTCTTCAGACAGGACTGGCACTGTCTCCTACACACTGCTATCTTGAAAACTCAATTTAGCTGACCAGATATCTCTTATCATCTAGAGCAGAGACCCCTTCCAGCACCAGGCAGAGTGGACTGGACCCTACTCTGGAGTTACCACTCTTAAACCAGCTCTATAACCTGAAAACAACTGGTGGCACATGAACAACACTGTGGCTGTTCACAGCTGAGAGAGGAGCTCGCACTGGCTTTGGATACAACAGTGTTGTGGCTTTGCAGCTTGGGATGCTGAGAAGGTGTTGCAGCATATTGCCTTGTAATAACATGAAGCAAAAGCTCAGCAGAAAGTCTGTGAACCAGATAAGATTGATTAAACAATTTCTAAGCAACAGGGTTGCACATAAAAATTTTATTAAAACCTCAAGTGCTAAATTTATTTCCTGGGTCTGTCACCGCTATTTTTTTTTCAGTAGTGATAATTACTACATTAGAAATTAAATGAACCTCATATACTACATCTTTCAGACCTCCTAGGAGAGTTGTGAAAGTGATTTAGGGAAGTGAATTTGCTATTGTGCCTAATCAAGTTACAGTAATTGTCACCTATAATTTTAACTTGACTGCTATGTGTTTAATTGGAAGCTTTACCTTTGGTTTTTTTGTATCTGAGCTTGTCTGTGTTCCACTCTCTTCCCAAACCCACTGACAGAAGGCAAATCATTGCATGCAGCTGTGCAGTCAGCAGCATTGCTGTTTGCAACCACACTGGCGTGGTGATCAACCTGATGTGTTGCAGCATCAGATGATCTTCCTTGTGACACCAGTACCAGCTTGTCTCCCTTCAGAGTCCAATCACAGCTGTGTAGATATGAGTGGCAACAAAGGGTCTTTCTGGGCTGAGGGGCTCCTTAACAGGACTGCAAGTATGGTTCTGACTGGCCTTTGGTTCTGCAGGTGTTTACTCAGAGATGTATTCCCAGACTTGACCATGCTTTGTGCTTTGGAGGTGCTGGGTCATGTGCAGCCCCCTTTAGAATAGCTCATTAATTAAGTCTCTTATTCTGATTCCCCCAGCCAGACCGCAGCTTGCTTTGTTAATGAGCTCTGTGGGGCAGCAGGCCAAAGGGTTTGCAGATCTGCAGGTGAGTCACAAAGTAAGACACAGCAGAGACAAAGGTGTCCCAGGGCTTCTCAGCAGGACCCTGAGCTGCTGGGCTGGGAGCTGGGCCAGGAGTGGGGGCTGTTAATGCCTCCTCCCATACACAAGTTTGCTGCACAGGTTCCCTCCTGTGGTTTGAGGTCTGGGCAACTGCTCTGGTTATTCATCTCTAAAACCAGACTGCCTGCTCCTCCTCCCCTCTTCTTGCTAAAGAAATGTACCTGTGTACAGGTACAGATTTGTGACTGCAGTCTGCAGCAGGACAAGGTTTCTCGTGGACTTAGGGAAGATGGTAATGATTATGAACATGGAAACTGAGTCACGATAACAGATGGAAGAATGGCACTGCTTCTGACCATACCTATTCAACACAGTGGAATATTTGCCCTCCTGAAGTCCCATAATATATAAAACTTGTTCAATTTCAGCTGGGATCAAGCCCTTCATTTTTAGAGAGTCTTTTATGGAGAGTTTAAGATCCAGAAAGGCTATATTATGTTGATGCAATTAAAGGAGGTTACTCGAAACTATTTTATCACTGTAACACTCATAGAAATTATTGTGCCTGTGTGGCTTTGTGCTGGCATTCTGGAGCAATGTGTATGGAATAGCAGTAACCTTGTCCCTGAATAATTCATGTTGTTTGTCAGCCACTTCTTAAGCCTTTCTGCTTAAACACAGAAGATTAGCATTTTTGTTGCTTTTTTTTTTTTAATCAAAGGTTTGGGGTTGGGGGAAGGGAGAGTGTCAGTTTTCTTTTTAAATTACTTTAAACAGTTCCCCAGGCTTTCAGTAGGTGCCATAACAATTCAGACTGAGATATTTTGGTCTTAGAAGAATTTTAGCTGGCTCTTAGGCCTACTACATTATACAACTTTCTGGTAAATCATGAATAAGCTGAAAGGCTAGAGAGCTTTTTTTCCTAATTTCTCAAGGGTCCTTTTACTACCTAATTTGTTTTCATCCTATGTTATTTACTGACTAACTCTAATCAACATTTCTGGTATTGTTCCAGTCCACAAGTGTGGGAAGGTTTGGCAGGTAATGTGTGGCAGTGCAGGGAGGCTGAAAGAGCCTGGCCTTGAAATGAATATTGCTGGTTGGAAATTGGACTGCATTCATTACATGTTGCCATTCTCCTGAGCTTTTTCTTTGATTAAGGATGCTCCACTGCTGTAAAACAGCAAAGCTCTGTCAGGTTCTGAAGTGATTCTGAGCTACACAGTTGCAGTTCAGAAATATTCTGCCTCAAAATCAACAGAATGGAGGTAAAAGTCAAGGGTCTGGCTCAGAGTAGAGGGGGAAATGCCAGCCTGGGCAAATACAGGGTTGGGGTGTGTTTTCTTTGCTTCCACCTTAATCAAGCAAAATAGTATTCGGTTTTTTAATTTTGGCTTTTCTGTTTGTTTGTGTAAATTAAAAGTGAAAATTTGAATTAGTGATGTCATTAATCACCCATCCTGTATTCCTCACGGAAAGAGCCCAGCAGAGATAACCCAGGGGTTTGCCATGCACTGGCTGCTGGGATGATGCTAGCAGGCAGCCCACTGTCCTGGCCTCTTGTCTGGGAGCTGCTCCTGACCCAGAAGTCACTAAACTGGTGACACATCCCCTTTGTCTGTGGATCTGCAGCAGCCCTTTGTGTCTGGGCAAACTAAAATCACTGGCACGCAGCAGCAGCCAAGTCCTGCTGGCAGGAGTGAAGGGGAGAGTGTTTGGGCTGTGGTGCTGACAGATTTCACAGAGAAATGCTGATATGTGCAGCACTCTGTGGACAGATTTGGTGAGCAGAGGTTGGAGTGAGATCACTGCTACAGGACACAAATTCCCTGTCTCTGCAAGGCATCTCTGCTCTCCACTGGTCTGTGTGCTCCCTTTATGTTCTATGCTCTTTCTTTCACTCTGAATTTTCATCTGACACAGCAGGTAAGTCTGGCAGGGGATGAGGTGGCAGAAATCAGGACATGGCCACAGCTGTTGAGTGTGGAGTGCTGTGGTGTGACATTCATACCTGGCTCTGGCACCCAGAGTTGGCCCATCTCCTTTTTGCCATTGCCAATTCTTTTGTGTTCCTCTCTATGCTGTAACATTTAAGAAAGAAAACCGGGATGCTCTTGAAAAACCAAATGACTTTTGGAAGAGCCTCCCGTGTCAAATCCCGAACTTTGCGATTCAAACTTTCCAATCAAGCGAATTTTCCAAAATGCTGACACTGAGTGTCTCCTCCTTCCCTCACTGGTGCTGTTCCAGCCTCTCCTGGAGCTGCATCCTGCTCTGCTCTGCTCTGTGTGGCTGCCAGCAGCAGCCCCAGCTCCCACCCTGCACACGACTGGAGTGGCAGCTCCGGCTTTCACACGCTGCACTCGCTGGGGAGTTTCTCTGCTCCTGTTCCACTCTCAGGTTTCAAACCTCCCTGCTGAGGAGCTGTCCTCAAGTCACGTCAGGTAAGCTTAGCTATGCATTGGATTCAGGGAGTGGAACTAATCCCACATTTCAGCTCGAGAGGAGAACAATGAGGCAAGAGCTGAGCCTGGCCCCTGGCTCCAAGGTAAAGGGTTTAATATATTAGTTGAAATAGATGTTTTACACTTAAGAACGTGTGTTGTATCTAATTCCAGGTCTGTCTCTGTTTAGCTGAATGACAGGCCTATATATTTCATGGAAAATAGGTACAATACATAATGTATTACATATACACCCAAATTATGTATATTATGTATAATGTGTGTATGCTTTGGTCCATTACTCCTGACATAAAAGCTGCAATGTCAGGATCAATAGTCTGCATATAAATTCAGAACGACACAGAGGACTGCTACCATTAGCACACAGGAGCCCCCCTTAACAAGTATATGCTTTTTCTTTCCCAACTGTTGATATTTCAGTCACTGAAAGAATTAAGTTCTGTCCCAAGTTTCATTTCCACTACTCTCTGGAGAAATGTCTGGCTTATAGTGAATTTTCTTCCAGCATCTCCTTTGCCTTTAAGGGACATTTATATTGACTATGATAGAATGAAGTTTAATTTTTTAAATGATAAAAAGATGAACCTTTCTTCAGATCTGAATTTATAAAATTCTTATTTATAAAGATTTGAATCTTTTAGATCAGTGGCTATGCTGCCTGCTAAAAATGGTACTTAATTGTCTTATTACCGGGTCCCCAAAGTTCAATTGCCATCTTTGGCAAATAGAGGAAAATTTTAATTTTCCCTGATTTGAAATGTAAAAAGAGTGGTGAACAAGAGGGGCTGCCCTGAGATCTTGGCTGCACAGCACATGCTTGAAATGAGAACAGTCTCTGCAAGAAGGAAGTGGCAATAAAATGACTTTCCTTTTTAGCATTTGTACTATTGCTACTCTTAGTAAAAAGAACCAAATTCAGAGTTTTTCACGCCTATGACAAGCAAGCGTGACAAATCTGAAAATGATTTGAGACATTCATTTTCCCCTGCCCTTCAGTTCCTGGGCTCCTCATGTGGCTGACAGGTTTTCCCTTCCTGTTTGTTTGGGGCAGCAGCAGACAAAGGTCATTTCCCAGCAGCAGGAGCAGCTTCCCCAGCCAGGTGTGGGCAGGGAGGGCTGAGCCTGCTGAGGAGTTGCTGCAGTGGCCTGAGGATTTCACAAGGAGCCCACGGGAACACAGGGCCCTCGCTGGCCCAGCCAGACCAGTCGGTGCACTGTGATCAGCAGGCGTAGTTCTGGAGGCACAACCAGGCTTTAACAAAAGATGGAGCAATGATGGATCCTCCGGGCTGGGTGCTTTCCTGATCCCTACTGTGACTGTCTCAGATTTCCTATGGGAATTGTATGTCCTGTGCTTGCCCGGCATGTGACTTGGGGTGAATGAATAAATAAGAATCCTGATTTTCAATTCCAATGTGGCCTTCAGCGCTTGCTCTTAAACTTGTGTAGCAGAGCAAAATAATTAAGTTTTAATATGAATGGATGTTACAGCAGGATAATGCAGATATCTATATATGAACTTCTACTTTTATTTGTCTCAGTTTATCAAAACACCCTAGGGATGCTCAGTAGTCAAGGTAGTGGTATTTGCTGTAATTTTTGAAACCTTGGACAGCCTTCCCCTTGCCACCCAACAGCAAAAACTGAATGCTCTGCCAGGTCTAAGTATAATACAAACCATTTCATCTTAACTATTTTTATTTGGAAAGCTCTTCTTTATTCTACTAGCTTAACGAGCAGGCATGTTGTCTCAGCATAGTTAAATCCCACAGCTCATTACCATGGAATACATAAGCTCAGAGCATATGAAAGTGTTCCATCCAAGAGGATATGAAAGTGGCTGCCCAGAGAGAGTTCAAGGCCTCCTGTATGTGGAACACAGTTCCAGGCTTTAAAGCTGTGCCGTGTCAGGACTCTCAAAAAGGCAGTTTTCCAAATGGCCTTTTAAACTGGAAATGATCTCCCATAGATCATTAAGATGGACTTTTACAGGAGAAATGAAAACACTGAGAAGAATTCAGTTTGGAAGGGCTCCTGTGCTTCAGAGGTGCAGTGGCAGGATGTGTGGGGAAGTGCAGGCAGGACACTGTGACAAGCCCAGGGACCCAAGAGCAGCTCAGTCACTGAGGCTTTAGGAGCCTAAACTGTGGCAGGTCTGTATCCAGCTGGCACCATCACAGCTCTGCTGCTGCTGGAGCCTCCCTGGGTCAGGCTAAAGCTGAGTGACTGCAGTTAGACACTGCCTTATCTGGGAAAGGAATGAGTGAGCAAAACCTGTGTGACCTTACTTGTGGGTGGTGGGGGTCCAATAATGGAAAACCCCATTATCTGTCTTCCTCCTTTAGATTTCAGAATCAGTCATCTTCCTTTTTGTATATTCTAATCCAGTATTTGCATATAATTTCTAGGAATCCAGCCATTGTCTGACTTCTAGTTTTCTTATTAATTCTGGACCTCAGCTCAGTGACCCTCCATTCAGTAATAAAGATAATGACCACAAAGAGAAAGTAAAAATTGCCAATAAACAGAAATAAACTGAAGTTTTACAGTCAAATATTCCAAATTGAATATAATCATAGTGTATAGAATATAAACTATGCAAATCAATTTGGATGGGGCAAATAAATTAAGGAAGCTATTTGGGATATCTGTAACACACAACTTATTTCATTATTTAAAAAAAATAAACTAATGTCCTATATTAAAATTATTCCCTCATAGAAGCTGACACATGGGGCTTTCCTCTATTATCCATTACCTTCTCCAGGATATTAAGATTGTTTCTGGTTGCTACCTTTCTGCATTCTGAGTAACACCACACTGCCCCATCTTTTCAGATAGTACTGACTCACACATAGCCATTAAAAGTTGGAGGTCTGAGATGTTTGTTTTTAAGCTACAGGACTTATGAGATATGAAAAGAACTCAGGTGTATTAAGCTTCCAGTTTTCTTTAGGCTGAAAGGATGAAGGGGAATGCTACATTCCTTCCTATTGCAGCTCTGGGGAATGCATGTTTTATATTCAAATTCTTTAAAAAAAAAAAAAAAGTTATTGAAGAGAGGAAGAACTCAAAAACACACCAGCTCTGAGTGATGACTTCAGAATAGCCCTGGGGTATGGGATAGTGTTGAGCAGTTCAAGTTTACTTTCTGCTAAAAGATCCCTCTGGCTTCACTGGCTCCCACAATTAAGGAGGAAAACTAGTTTGCTCTTGCCCTTCTTGGCTTGTTCCAGGCAGAAATGGCATTTTATTTTTGCTCTCACCTTTCTCTGTCCATCTGTGCTCTTTGGGAAGTGGCTGCACTTTTCCTACAGTTGAATCACAGTCTGACCACAGTGAGATCAGTTTGCACCTAGAGCAGAGCAATAAAGTCACAGTTCTTTGTTGTCACTGGTCAGGCCACCAATGTCATATTTCTGTGAGGGCTGCTATGGGTTTGTCCATGCCAGCTGCAGAATTTCAGTAACTCACACGCAGGTAGAAGCAAAAATGGACGGAGGAAAGAAGGGGCAGCAAGACATCATTGCTCTTCTCTGTTCTTACCTCTTCCATCATTGCAAGGGTCTGTTTGATCTGGGCTGTCTGGAAGTAGAGAAGACACAGCCAGGAGGGCTTGGAGATGAGATTGAACCACTTGTTCAAATCCTGGAGACAAGGACAGAAACACACCTTTTCCTGTTCTGGATGGGACATTATTTGACATCTGTGTGTGGTTTGTTTTACAGAATGACCAGGAAGCCTGGGGGATATGGGTCATGTTTGCCAGCAAGAGGGATTTTGGGGATTCCAGGTCTGATATGCAATGTTTGTTCCAAAGAGCTGGGAGCTGGTTATTTTTCAAGTGGTACTTTTAAACACCGTTTTTAGGAAGAAGAAATGAGAAGCGCATTAGATATTCACAAAACACCAACAGAAATATTGTACTTGCAAAGAGGCTGGAGGTGATCCAGTCTCAGAGGATTCTCTGGTAGTGCCACATTTTCAGCTGGCAACCTGGGTCTGATGCTCACCTCTAACACAGCCACGAGAGGCTTGAGGGCCCGGGTGTCTTAAGAAAGGATCACTGTAAAACTGATTGTTAGAGACTTGACAAGCTGGAACAGGGCTGTGTTCTCGCAGATGGCTTTGGGTTATACCTGCTGAAAAATGAGGTTTTCAGGGGCACCAAACTCACTCAGTCTCTTCTTCCTGTTCTCTGTGTTGCACAGAGCAGTGAGATCCATCTGAGTTCTGAGTTTCTGTGTCGGTGCAGGTACCCCTGCCCTCTCTTTGAGGCTCCTGGTAATCACACACTGCTCCTGCCAAACTTTATTTTGACAGTGGAAGAATGGCTATTTTGTTCTGCAGCGACTGCTCCGGGATACATCACTGTCACGTCACCTAAATGGCGCCAATCACCCCGGCCTGCAGTAGCTGCTGGGACTTGCTGACCACAGCAGAGCCTGTCATTCTGAGATTAAGGAGGGATTAGCTCCGCCATTTCAGTCAGCCTTAAGAGAAAGGTTAAAGACTTTGAGAGGAGGAAGTACGTGTGTGTGTGTGTGTGTGTGCGCACATGTGTCTTCCAAAACAACAGATGGTTTCAATAAAGTTGCTCCTGCTGCTCGGAAGTGGCACTTCTTGACATTAGCAGAGCCACATCTCCTCAGGGTTCTTGTTTCTACCAGCCTGGCTCAGCACGGCCGAAGCCACAGTCCAGCATGGGGTAATCAGGGAAGCACTCCCATATCTGCCCCATTAATTGCCCCCTGCAGTCTGCCCCCTCTCCTGATGTCACGCCCACTGTGCTCAGTGTGGAGGGATCGATGGGCTTTGAAGGGCAACTTTCCCTCATGATCCGTAATTCCCCCTACTTAAACTGCAGCCAGAACTGGCTTTTCACGGATTCTGCAAGAAATGTGCGATTTCTTGGAACCGCTAAACAAAAACCTCTCTGCTCCAATCAATGGATCGATGAATTAAATTATTGTGCAACTAAATTAATGTGCCCCTTGGTGACAGAATTGCAGAAAATGAGCAGTGTTTTATGCATTAAAGACAACCTAGTAAAAGATTGTTTTTCAAGGTTAGATTGTTCCACAGTGAATATCAAGATTTTTTCCAATTAAAATATGAGGGGTTTTCAGAGCTGCATCAGCTCTACTGCTTCTCACAGTGTCACAGTGCAAATTAACAGGTACAAATAACTGGAGAACTGTAAATAGTAATTGAGACATATTTGGGAGTTAGCAAGTAATACTCGGTTTTTTTACTAGTTTGTATTTTAAATTTTATAGGTAAACAATTTTGCTGGAAATCACTGTGGGGTTATTTTGGTGAGATTTTTGCTTGCTTGTTTAAACTCAAGAGTCATGAAAATTCCACCATTCATAATGTTGTCACGAGAAATTAAAGAGCTTCTGCAGCCCTTGGTTTTCTCTTTCAGGCTATATGGCACATGTAGGGATAGGCTCTGCCTTCCTTTCATGATGCTCTCTTTTCAGTGAAAAGAACAGAGAAAAGGGCAAAGATAAAAAGGAAAACAGGATGCAGTGACCTCTTCCTACAGCTTTAAAGTAAACATGATATCCAAGATGAAAATGAGAATATTCATGTGGATTAAAATTCATTCTCTTTTAAAGCTGCAACCCTGGTTCATATTTTCTTTGAATTTTGGTCCAGTTGCATTTCTTATCTTCATTTTGCTGACAGGAGAAAACATGGGAAGTTTCCTACACACTAATAATATGTGGCAAGAGTTGCACGCTCCAAAAGTCTCTGTGCACCCTCTCTTGTGCAGCAGGAGCACTGGGGCAGGTTCCTTCCCACCATTTCATGAATATGATGTTCCCTCTGTCCCTATGTTGAAGGCAACCAGATGAACCAGTTTTCTAATTAACTTGTTCTGCAGGTGCAGTGACAAAGGAAAACCTTTTCAATAACTTCATTGTTTGCTCAAACTCTTTTTATGGATATCTTTTAAGTTCTCAAATATCTGAAAAAGTTTTGTCCAGTTTCTCCTGAAACCTTTTCCTTTTCCTCTTTTCTCTCTTGAGCTCACGACAAAGATATTTTTATTCTGAAGGCAAGAATCCCAGACTACACAGTGACAATTGTGAGTTTATAAGGAGTCCAATCTCTCTAATCACTTATAAAAGACAGACATAGACTGAGTGTTCCTTATCAGTTGACATAAATTCATTTTTATTTTGAACTTTTGGAATATCAAATCAGAAAATTTTGCCACTAAGTGTATGTTTTCAAGCCGTATCTCCAGGAATGATAAATTAGGTGTCAAATAAAAGCACAAGTGAAAGCATCCCTCAATAACAAGGATTTTGAATTCTTGCAAAATCCTAAAATAGGTTTCAGTGCATTGCTGCCAGAAGAATTAAAAAAAAGTACCAAAAATTATTAAAATACATATCAAAAACTATTGTAAGGTAAAAGGATTTACATGAATATATCTATCCACAGCTCCCCATTGTCTCCTGGGAAGCCAGAATTCATGAAATCAAATTATTTGATCAATAGCATGAAGAAATTTGTGGCAGCATCAATGCTAAGAACCCAATTTTTCAGTTCTACACTCAACTATGGGCCTACATCACTTCACAGACAAAACAATGACAGAAGAAAGAAAATGATGCAGCAGAAGGGAGATGGAATTCTTTAAGCATCTTGTAATTTCTGAAAGAACAGGCTCAAATATTTGCATGTAATGCAAATGCCATTTATGTGCAGCTTTAGCATGATGTGTGACTGTCATGGATTTCAGAGCGGCTTGCACAGGCAACACATCTCACTCTGCCCTTCAGAGTTCCAGGGAACAGGATGCAGAACTGGGTGAAAAATCCACACCCCCAGACTCCCATGGCAGTGCTACATGGTGCCACATCCTAGTGGAGGTTTCCAGGGTGGGGAGAGGGTGATTGTGTTATTCCACTTGAGAAAGCCTTCAGCCTCGGCAACAGTGCTGCTATTGATGCCTCTCAGAGCACATCTAAACCTGTTTGTATGGCAATTTACTTGCTTCACCAAAAGCCATACAAAGGTAAGCTATCTCCAGAAAGGCTCACGCTCCACAGTGCCGGCACAATGCGGGATCTGTATTAAAAAACATTCTACATTTGGCTTCTGCATTTTAACACTAATCCAGCCCGGCCAACGCGCCCACTGCGAAGGAAATGAACTGTATCAGGCAATGTCATTTGCTAAAGGCTAAGACTAGAGGAATTCTCCATCCATTCGTTTTAGATTTCTAGGGACAATTTCACAGGCTGAATGGGGAAATTGGAAAACTGCAGAATCGATTTGCAGACGTGAAGTTCTATTTTCTTTTACAACTCCTCCATCAGAGCCTCCATCGCTCCTGCGTTGTGCAGCATTATCATCCGAGCTGCCTGGACACCACTGATAATTGCTGAGTGAGGAGAAGGCTGTGCCTTGCAAGCAAAAGTAAAACCAGTGGGGTGGCACTGCTGTTAAATTCACTTGCTTTAGAGAAGTGGTCATGTACTCAGGCTACTAATTTCTGAGTTAATGGGAAATCAATTTAAAAATATTATTCAAATTGGTTTTACTTTTTTTTCTGAACAAAGCTTCCCAGATAAAAGTTGTGAAGCTGTATTAAATCTATTTTGCATAAAACCAGGCGGAATATACATGATTTTGCAACGCTTCCATTTTTTAAATTCTTTGTTAATTGCGTTTCACAAAGAAAAAACCTCAAAACCTCTTCCACAGCAAATGCTTTATAGTGACACAGTTCCCAAGAATGAGACCAGTGGCTAATTGCTGCAGAAAACTGCAAAACCCGGTGACTATCATCCACTTGACCTCTGGGATGGAGAGAGAAATGTGCTTTGTGATATTAAGGGTCAGAGGCAACAAAATGGTCACTTGTGTACTGCAGTCTTCAGCAGCTCTGTGGGACAGGTAGGGCTGATCTGGCTGCCCAAACCGTGATGGGGTTACCAAGCATGGGAAAATTCAGAATATTCTTGATGCAACAAGATTTCTGACCAAGTAGCCGGTTATTGGTTTCTATTAAAGGTCAAATCAACCTTGCACAGCTACGGGTCCCACATCCTGATACTTCCCTGCTCCTCGCCACACCCTTGCAGCGTTCGGACGCTGGCAGGGATTTCCGTGCCCTTTGTGCGGCTTTCAGCAGTGACGGGGGTGGCAGCTCTGCCGGGCAGCCATCTCCGGGTGACACCTCCGCTCCAGGAGCCACAGCTCAGCGTGGACAGGAGAACTGCCGGGATTGGGGGTGGAGGGGGTCATGTATTCCTCTGGCAAGGCCATTTCTGCCGGGAGTCCCTGGTGAAGAGGGAACAGGTTCAAAAACGCCGGCACAAGGCGCTAACGCTGCCCACGAGGCCCTGCCCAAGGGCCCAAAATGGCGGCTCGCCCGGAGGCGCCGCCGCCTCGTTGCTACGCGACCCGCAGGGCCCGCCTCCCCCCGAGAACTACAACTCCCATGCATCCCGCCCCGGGGGGACTACAGCTCCCGGCAGGCCTCGCGCGGCGGCGCCCGCCGGCCGGCACTACATATCCCGGCAGGCAGCGGGGGCGGTGGCCAATCGGTGCTGTTGATGCTGCGGGGTGCGCGGCCGGCGGTGAGCGGGGGAAGCGGTGCGGTGACATTTCCTGCCGGGCCGCCCCCGGAGCCGCTGCCCGAGCGGGGCCCAGGATGGCAGCGCTGGGAGGTCGGTGCGGGGCGGCTGGGGAGCGCCCGGTGCGAGAGGGGAGGTCCTGGTGAAGGGTATCGGGGTCTGTGTGTTGAGAGGTGTCTGGGGAGCAGTGGCGATGAAGGAGTTCGGGCCTGTGCTGGGGGGGAGCACCGCGTGAGGGGGCTCGGGGTGCCCAGGCTGGGAGGGGTCCCTGGGAGGGGCAGCGGTGCTCGGCTGTGGGAGGTGGTGGCGTGAGGGAAGAGGGCGCCGGAGCGGGGGCTGTGTAAGAGAGGGGTGTGCAAGGCGGTGTGCCGTGTTAGGGTGGAACGAGGCTGTCCCATGAGGGACCCCCCTGCTGTGTGAGGGGGGCGCAGCCGGGAGAGGGGAGTGGGGTCGATGAAAGACTTCTATGAAAATGGGTGTGCTCTCTCTCCTCTGCCCCTTTGTGTTGTCCAAATTTCGTTGGGAGCACTCTGTTGTAGTCAGCAGCTTTACCTGATTTGCAGCTCTTGCCGCCTAATGTTTTTCTTTTGAGCTCTCCTTTGTTGTTGTTATTGCGTAAAAATTTTCGTGCTATTACGAAACAGATTTTTGTGCTTGAGCTATTGCTCAATTTTCACTTCGGGATTTACTTCATTAGGCTTATCACATGTTATTTAGGAGCATATGCTCTACTAAATATGTTTCCACGATGATATACGAGCTCCTTCACACCTGAGAAATTCCAAATTATAATTCAGTTTTATTTGTCGAGAAAACATGTAGCTGTATCTATAAATTATGTGAGTTTAAGGTTGTTTCCCTGCAGACTTATTGTGGGGCTGTTTCTTCATGAGCCTGTGCTCCAACCATTACTTGTGTAAGGCAGGAGCCAGTTCCTGTTTCAATGTGAAATTAAATATTTACATACGGACTTGCGTAGTGGCAGGGTAGGTTAGGGACTTATTTTATTCTTCTGCGTCCCTTTTCATTTTAAAGATCAATAAGTGTTGTATTTCTCGACTTGATTTCCCCTTCCCCAGTTGTATGAAGTATTTGTATTGTTCTCCTTAATGGATATACACTTTATAGTTTATAGTGGTATAAACTTTATAGTTTAATGGTAACTGACATGTACATTGTGAAAAGAAAAAAAAAAGTATTGTGGTATCTTTATAAATTTACTCACCCTTGACAATGTTTGGCTTGCTGTTGATGGATGATGATGCCGAGGACGGATGGAATATCAATCTGTGCTAATTCTTGGTCATGCATGAGTATGAATTTTTTGGAGGCTTTTGTTGTTGTTGTTGTTGATGATTGTTTTCTGTTAAAGTTCCACTTTTGCTTTGTAGAACCAAGTCAGTTTTCACAAACGCTGAACGGAGTTCCTCCCTCAAACCCAGTCATCAGTGGAATGGACCCCTTCCATGCCTGCAGTATTCTCCAGCAGCTGAAGACCATGTATGATGAGGGACAGCTGACAGATATTGTGGTGGAAGTGGATCACGGGAAAACATTCTCCTGTCATAGGAATGTTCTTGCTGCAATCAGTCCTTATTTCAGGTACAACCCTCCATTGTTCTAGTGGTGATCAAAGCAGGTACAATATTAGTGTGGGTATGGTCTTTAAAATTTCTGTTTAATGAAAATAAATTCTGTGTATTTATAAATAATACAGTGCACCTAGCAAGTAAAGATTATTGTTCTCTTAAGGTTGATGAATTATCAGTGTCTGTTTCTCAGAGGAAAGTTTCATTGGAGAAAATGTCACACAATTTTAAGCCAAGCAAAACTGCATACGATACCAGGGGTATTAGGGATACAGTAAGAGCAAAGTGAAAGTATTTGTTTTCTTTTCAAGTTCCATATTTTAGCATGCTAGAAGTATGCATATGAAATAACTTGTTGAAAGTTGAATGCAAAGACTTGGGTATGTCAAGAGCTTTGCTTGTAAACTCAGTGAATTTTAATGTGGGGTTTGTGACATAATTAAGCAAGAAGTACCACTTTTGTTTCTGTAAGTGTAGAAATCTTAAATATAGGTACCCCAACAGGGAAGTTGAACGCCTGTGATGAATGTGTTTGTGCTGCTGGAGGGGCAAAGGCATTGCACAGCTGCACAGTGTATTTAATTTGGTGCCTGCAATTACAAGGTAATGACAGACAAACTGCTGGGTGTTTCTTTGTGCAGATCGATGTTCACGAGCGGCCTTACCGAGAGCACCCAGAAGGAAGTTCGCATCGTTGGTGTGGAAGCAGAGTCGATGCATTTAGTGTTGAACTATGCATATACCTCCAGAGTAGTGCTGACAGAGGCCAACGTGCAGGCTTTGTTCACTGCAGCCAGTATCTTCCAGATCCCTTCCATACAAGACCAGTGTGCTAAATACATGATCAGTCATTTGGACCCGCAGAACTCCATCGGGGTGTTCATCTTTGCTGATCACTACGGTCATCAGGAACTCAAGGACAGGTCACAAGACTACATTCGCAAGAAGTTTCTGAGTGTCACCAAAGAGCAAGAGTTTCTTCAGTTGAGAAAAGACCAACTGATAAGCATCCTCAACAGTGATGATTTAAATGTAGATAAAGAAGAACACGTTTATGAGAGCATTATAAGGTGGTTTGAGCACGAGCAAAATAAGAGAGAAGTGCACCTTCCAGAAATATTTGCCAAATGCATCCGTATGCCTCTGTTGGATGAGACATTTTTAGAGAAAATCCCTCCCGTGTTTGCACAGGCGATGGCCAAAAGCTGTGTACAAAAGGGACAACCCAGTGCCAATGGCTACACCCAACGGCTCGGAATGACCGCTTCCGAAATGATCATATGCTTTGATGCTGCCCACAAACACTCAGGAAAGAAGCAAACAGTGCCTTGTTTAGATTCGGTCACAGGGAGAGTGTTTAAACTATGCAAGCCACCCAATGACTTGAGGGAGGTCGGCATTCTGGTGTCTCCTGATAACGATATTTACATTGCGGGTGGTTACCGGCCGAGCAGCAGCGAGGTCTCCATCGACCACCGCGCCGAGAGCGACTTCTGGATGTACGATCACTCTGGCAACAGGTGGATCCCCAAGGCGCCCCTGCTGCGCGCCAGGATAGGCTGCAAGTTGGTTCACTGCTGTGGGAAGCTGTACGCCATCGGGGGCAGAGTTTACGAAGGAGACGGGCGCAACTCCCTCAAGTCTGTGGAGTGCTATGACAGCCGGGAGAACTGCTGGACAGCTGTGTGTCCCATGCCGGTAGCAATGGAGTTCCACAGTGCTGTGGAGTATAAGGATAACATCTATGTTTTACAGGGTAAGGTTTAAGGTGGTTTGGCTGCCTCTGTGGCGTTCTATTGGAAGTAGGAATTGTTCATGCTGAGTGTGTTTTCTTAAGCAATTTGGAAAAATCCCTTGGGGCATCTGGGGTAGAGGGGTGGGGGAACTAGGAAGAGGAAGGTTGCTGCTTGAGATCTTATGACCTGAGAATCTGTCACTAAGTTATACTGAATTATTGCACAAATGGCATTTTTGGTGGTATTCTGAGTCAACAATAGTGTTAAGCTTTACTCTGAAAATTCTTTATTAAATCTTTACCTGGGTGAAATGCACCAACGTTGAAGAAAAGCTACTGTCCTATGAAAAAGCACTTTGCATTTTGCTTGGCTAAAGCTGAGAAAATTCCTGGTGTCTTTATTCTTGGTGACTTGTAAAAGTCGATTAAGGACTTCTTAGTCTTCATTTCCTGCCCTACCCTGCTTTCTGAAGTCATCTTAGAAACTAGGAAGAGAGAAAGCATCTCTCTTAGTTAACTCTGTTTCTTTGTCAGTAATAGAGAGAGCATCTCTCTTAGTTAACTCTGTTTCTTTGTCAGTAATTGCAGTACTGCCTTTACATTCAGTGCACACTGAAAAGTGCTGAGGCTGCTCTGAGGCTGTGGTAAGAGGCCACAGAGTGGAAAGAAGGAAGGAGGGGGAGGTGTTCCAGTTTTGTTTTGCCGAGGGCCACCTCTGTAAACACCTGCACAAGTTGGGGTCTTGGATGTGCACCAGCTCCTTCTAGGGTCACTTCCATACGAAGCTGGACCACGGGGAAGAAACAGGATAGGGAATTCTGTAAGATCCTTATTATTTCCGAGAAGAAGTTAACCTTATTTCTTGACTTTGCATTCACGATCTTCCATGTGACATGCAGTTTGCTTCTTCCCTTCTTTCTCTATTGTGTTTGACTCTTGTTGGTTGTGGCTTCAAAGGTCTCTCTTGAGTCAGATGTCTGCTTTAGGTGGTTAGAAAGGAATGCTGAAGAATACTGAATTTAGTATTTGTTCTTTTAATGTTTCTTAGACCTGATAAAAGGTGGATGATATTATTATAACCTATAGAATAAGAGTCCACCTTGTCCACAAATTTTAGCTGCACTGATGCTGTGCTTCAGTGCTTTAAGTGACAACTGACTGCTCATATAAATAAGGTACTTCCTGTGCTAACCAGCCAATTCTAAAGAGCAGTGTCATGGGTGGCTAGAAAAACCCTTGATTGAGTTGTGCTGTAGTACAAAGAGGTTAGCTTTTAGTAGTTTTTCTATCAAAAACTCAAGAAGTAGTCAATAAGAATTGATGAGAATGTGAAAATGCCTATGGAATGTAAGTGTCAGGAGATTGCACTGTGGAACAAAACTGAAAAATCAAAATTAGTATTCTCTGTAAGACTTTATCTCTTAAACTCTGTTCCACCAATTTTACTGTCTCACTTCTGTATTCTTTGTTGTTCTTAAGGTGCTTGGTCACACAACAGCTTGGTTAAAATTCTTAAGATAGCCATGTGAAGACATACATGATTTGAATTGTGCTAGTAGTTGGCAGATGTTAGACCTTTCTCCCACTGGACTTTACAAAGGTCCAGGTGGTCTTTATCTGTGTTCTTTTCATGAACTGTACAGAGCATGAGTTTTTGGGCATCTCATCTTCCTTTATTTGTAGTCTGTAGCTGCTGCTGTGTGCACTGAGCACCAGAGGTGTTTTATAACCTAACCACAAACCTAACTGAATCAGGAGCTTCATGCAGGTTTTCACCCAGTCTCTTTTTAAGAAAATCAACTTAAATGCGTAACCCAGTCACCTGATACCAGTAGCTTTAAAATCTGTGTGTAGTGTAAGGCAGTATTCAGGGTTTGAAAGCTGCTAAACCTGAGCAAATAATTGTGAGTCTCCCCATCTGCAGATGACACATTGTGAAGATGGTAAAGAGTGAAACAAATGTATTTCAGACTTTTTCAGGACCAGAATCCTGAAAGGTTTTGTCCCAAATTCATAAGTAGGGTTTAGAAATGATAAAGGATACCTAGAAACTGTGTGAAATGTGTTTCTAATATGCTTCAAATTCCCTCTGCATCAGCTGAAACAGAAACTCAGAGTAGGTTTTAGTCATGCTATGAATATTTTTGTAAAGCAGTGGAAGGAAAGCAGTTGATGGTGCTGGGCTGTTTGTTCTGGGATCCAGGCTCCAGAAGCTCAGAGTGTTTCTGTCTGTGGAGGGACGCACCTGAGAGCGCAATTGCCGCAGAACTGCAAACAAAGCACGAGTTACGTTTTAATTTTTCCTCTCTGTTTTCAGGGGAGTTTTTCCTTTGCTACGATCCTCAGAAGGATTACTGGGGGTTCCTCACCCCAATGACTGTGCCTAGAATCCAAGGCTTGGCTACAGTGTACAACGACTCCATCTACTACATCGCCGGCACGTGTGGGAACCACCAGCGCATGTTCACCGTCGAGGCCTACGACATCGAACAGAACAAGTGGACTCGAAAGAAAGACTTCCCCTGCGACCAGTCCATCAATCCCTACATAAAACTTGTCCTCCTCAAAAACAAACTCCATCTCTTTGTCAGAGCTACTCAAGTCACTGTTGAGGAACACGTTTTCAGAACCAGCAGGAAGAATTCACTCTACCAGTACGATGAGGTCAGCGACCAATGGCAGAAAGTCTACGAGACTCCAGACAGGCTCTGGGATTTAGGCCGGCATTTTGAATGTGTTGTTGCTAAATTGTATCCGCAGTGTCTTCAGAAAGTTATTTAAATTCTTTTTTGTTTTGTTTTTTTTTTAATTTCTCAGTAACAGGCCTTAGTGATTTCAGTGGTAATTTGATGCTAGAGAAAACATGTCTTAAAAGAAAACAAAGAAATTCTGTCAGTATTTATTGTAAGATGAAACAGACAGGTTTTTTTTTGTATATGGGGATGGGTGCTCTTTAAAGGTTGCAGTCCGGGGAGGGAATTGTTTGTTCAGTTTCATATTTACTGATATTTTCCTGGGAAATGAGAAGGAGGTTACAAAGTGCAATTATCAGCATTTTTTTTCTGGTAAACACTTAATTATGTCATACTAAAGGTTTTTTTTGTGGTAAAAGCAAATTAAGTGGAAGAGCCAGGATAACTATGCACTACAGTGAAAGAAAATCTAGCATTAATAGTTAAGGATGTCCAAGATGTGTTGAAGTGACTTTTCTTCTTTTTCTCTTTTTTTTTTAATACGGGTAAAATTTGAGGCAATATCACTAAGTTTTGGTTGTTTTTTTGGTTTTTTTTTTTTTTGAATTTAGATTGAAAATACTTAGAGAGGAATGGTAGATCTTGATTCATAATGATCTCTTCTTTTGTACTGTTTTTGAAGTCTGCTAAGATGTTTGTGATGTTGTTTGTGCACTGCAATTTGGGAGAAAAACTCAAGTCAGAATTGGATTGTGGAGTACCTTTGCCCCGGATGGAGGCCTGTTCATATTGTTGTTCCAGTTCCTGTCTGTGGATTTTTGTTGAGATTGAGCTTAATGATAGTGGGGAAAAACCCCAACACCTGTTTTTTGCCACATAGGTGTAGTGCTGTAAAAACTATTTTTTTTTTTTTTAACACTGATTAAAACCTTTTTTTTCACCCCGTAAAGGGCTTTAACCCAAAAGTTGATGGTGCTAGTACATTTTTAATACTTGTTTGTCTGAACTGGGCCAGCCTCCTGCTACTGTTGTAGACAGCCTGTTATTTTCCATGGAGTGTGTGTCTGTCTTCAGGCCCTGTCCTGTCATCAGATTGTCTTTTCTAACATAACATTTTTACTGCAGTGGTGTTCTTGCACAGAATGGTGACAGGATATGGCCTTAATAATAGTGATTCTCTTATTTTTTTTCTCTTTGTGTGGAGTGTTCATTCTGTCTCCACTACAGTACAGTGCTATGTGCAGAGTTGGCATGTGCTCTGGTGATTTGGAAAGTGTGGTTTAACTTTGCAAGTTGTTTTTCTTTTCTCTTTGCAGTCAAGCCCCCAACTATTTTCTGTTTCCTTCTGATTTATAATGTGAAAAATTGCACTACTGAGCTGTCAGCATTATCCAGTGTGTTAAAGCAAAATTGACAGTAAGCATCCATAGCTTAAATGATCTTAGGGGAAATACAGAATAAGGAATATATTGCAACACTTTTCTTTATGTATTTAACATTTAACTTATTTTTAAAAAGTAAGTAAGTTCAAGGTTCAGCCTCTACTTCAGTAGTGAAAATTGGATTTGAAAGGGAAAAGAGGACTCCTAAAACTTGCATCAGCTGTGATTTACCAGGTTTCTTACAGCTCTGCTTTTTGCAGAGCTTTCAGTTATCTCACTCTTTCCTGTTTTTTCCTGTTGACCTAAGTAAACCAGTTAACTTGACATGGCACTGGCCATCACTGGCTGAAAGTGCTTACCATTATCTGGCTTAACAGCTGATATTTCAGCCAGCCAAATATTTAGCTCATTGTTTATCCCCCTGGCATGGCTGAGGATTTGGATAATGTTTGTTTACTATGTGGTCTTCCTGTTCCCAAATGGAATCTTCCTAATACATGAAAATACTCGCCTGGTTCTATTTATTAATTCTTGCACAAAATGTTTGAGAGGCAAAAACAAAAAAAACTGTGAAATGGAAAGCAAAATAAAAATGCCTCTTTGCATTACATACCTCATCTTCCAGAGATTCACCAAACTCTTCTTCCAATGCGAGCACCTGCATTTTGGTTTTTTTTTTTCCTGAATTTGGCAATTCTCGCTAAGACTGCATTTTCCAACAGTGTTGAGGTGTGTTGTTTCTTTGTTTAGTTTTCTTCTGGATAGTTTTATCTATGTGCATAGCCAAGAATAAGGGGTTTTCTGAAAAGTACAACTAATTTAATTTTTAACTAACGATCCTTAGTCCTTGGCTAGCTCTCTTTGCGCTGTTGTAGGCCTCTAGCTGCAAGCTTTCTGAAGCACCCTCCCTAACAGTGTTGCATTTGTGTGTAAGACTTTTTTTTTTTTTTGCAAAGTGTTATGTAACTTTTCCCTTGTTTCTTTGTTTGTTTTTCTTTTTTTTTTTTTTGAGCTTGGTTGAATATTTACAAGATTTCTTGCTGCTTTTTGACAATCTATATTTATTTAGTAGAACAAATTTCAATATATTACTTGAAACTATGAAATAGAATTGAGTTAGCAGTTGACTGGTCATGTGATGTATAGAAGTACAATATGCTGTGGTTAATTCTGCAGTAGGTTTGTTAATTTTGTTTATCTGCACTAAAGTACAAAGATCTCCATTCTGTTTAACCATTCAAACTGAGGGTGTGATCCAAGTCTGTCATGTGTTTGAAAGCTAAATCCTGGAACTTGCTGTGGGAGTAGAATATACTAAATCTTTTGCATGAGGAGTTTGTTGAGACAGTAATGTAGCTGTGACATTTTGCCAATTCTTAAATGCTTCTACGTTATGCTGAAAGTCAGATTCCTGGTGAAGTTTTGCATTAGAGTCAGACTTAAGTAAACTTGCACAGCACAAAAAAAAATAATTGCACCAAAGGTACTGATAATATTTGAACAGTAATCTGTACATTTTGCTCATTTGGAAGATTTTTTTTGCATTTGTTTATTTCCCTTCATGAAACGAATTTCTAGTGTTGTAAGAACTTAGGTGAGTGTAAGTCTCTTCCAAAACAATTAGTTACTTTAGAAGGAAACATTTAGTAATTTCCACTTCCTTCCATCAGTGGAATTTAGAATAACTCCAAGCAGTTTTTGGTGCACCAGACATGCAGTGTATGTTCTACAAGAGATCCAAGAGCTCCCTGTTTGCGAGGCTGTTGAGAAGTGGCAACCAACATTCAGTGCTCAGGTATGTTAGTAAGAAGTACTGTAGTCCTATGAGGGCAAATGTGTGGATTTTTAAACATTTTGCCATAATTGCACAATTTTGCATTTTTACTTAATGTCATGTTATGTTTCTTAAAATAAACCTATTGTTGAAATACAGTGGAGTTAACTGTTTTTGTGACAAATCTGTGTGCATTTTAGTAAATTTCTGAAAATTAATCTGATGTATTTTTGATGTTTGTTCAGTTCTTCTATTTCTGCACTTGTGTTTCACCTGTGTGTGATGTCACTTTTTTTGTTTTTCAAGGTGGAAGGTGCTTTGTTCTTTTGTCTCATTCCTTGTGGCTGTTGAGGTGTAACTTCTCATTTGTTTACACACAGGTGACATGGTCTTTCCCTTCCCTTTCTCCTTGCCTTTGTCTGCAGCTGGCATCCCAGCAGGAAGTGTCATGTGGTGCTTTCCAGCCTGAGAACACTGGATATTACAAAACCCCAATCCTTGTACACTGAATTTCCCAGCACCCTTGCTGCAGAGCTGAGAACTAGAGGCCCTGGCTTTTAAAGCAAAGTTCCAGCATTATTTGTGCTTTCTGCTGCACTGATGGTGCTCAGCAGAACTGCTTGTACATGATACTGGTTATTTGAGAACCCTTGTTCCCTTCCAGAGACTTGTGACCAGTGGAGATGCCAGGTCATGGCAGCCTAGGAAAACAGCATGGAATTCTCTGGGATGGGACAGTCAGGTCCTGCAGGCAGTGACTGAGCTCTGTGACTGCAGAGCTGTGGTGGGGAAGGCTGCAGTGTCTGGGACAGACAGAGCAGGAGGGCACCGTGGGTCTGGGGATGTATCAAAGTCTGTGCTGGGGTGGGTGATTGAAGGAGTATCAAAGTATCTCTATAAGCAAAGTAGCAGGGGTAGCACCTGGTTTATTGTGAGGGCCTTGCTTGTAGCTGCTGGGCACAGCTAAAGCAGGCCAGGAGAGCAGGAACAGAGGAACCCCGCGAGGTCCCGAATACCGTACATTAAATATTTTCCAAGTTGAATAGTCTGTGTTGGACCAACAATCTAATACAAGATAACAACATTGACATACAGCCAATAGAACTGTCCCATTACCTAAGGCAAGCAGAAGGGGATTGTTTAATCAAGGGAGCTGGCCCTCAGCTTAGCACATCGTTGTTCACAAGCTGATGGCTCTGTACTCTACACCCTAAATCTCAAAGCATGCTTTCATTTCTATCTTGCTTGCTGAACTCAGACTCCCAGAATCTAAACCAGCACATTTGCAAGGTCTTTCTACTTCATCCTTCCCAGCAGATGATGAGTGAGTGGGGACATACAGGCTGTGCTCATAGGGCAGCCTGGTGAGGGTGCCCTGTCTGGGTGTTTGCTGCAGCCTGCCTGAGCACGGGAGGGTGAGGTGCTCTCCAGGCAGCCTCTACTGAGGTCCTGGAACAATCCCATAGGAACAGGCCCTGCAGGGTCCAAGAGAGCTGGCTGATATTAAAGGATCACTTCCTTCAGAGTATAAATGATGATGAACAAGAAATTGGGTAAAAGGGGCAAGACACCTGTGTAAGTAAAAAAGGAATTCAGTTCCTGCATAAGCAGGAAATGCACAGGAGATGGAAGCAGGGTCAGAACAAGAGAGGGACAGGAGGGTTTCAACCATGCTCTGATTCCCTAATTTCTCTGCTGCTGTGCTGGCAAAGAACAGATACATGGATTGTCCCCCAGTGCCCCAGGTTCCTGTGGAGCTCTTGTGAAATCCTTTCAATGCTGGATTGTGTTACAGTGCAAGTGCTCTAGCAGAAGAGGATGAGATCACTTTGCAAGGTCAGGTTAACCTGCTCAGGTGCAAGCAGGGTGAGTAGCTAACTGAGGGAGCTGGGGAGCCACAGGTTTGCAAATGATTATACTCTGCAGTGCCAATAAGGATCTTCCTTCTTTAGATACTAAAGTAAATTACAATGTATTTTTTTGAAGAGAGAAGTAGCTGAGCCCTTGAGAGATTGTTTCTGTCTGCAGGTTGGGGGTGGAATTACTTGCTGGGCATGTTTTTCCTTTTGGAAATGAGTCACGTTATTTGGAAGCATTGGCTGAAGAACAGGAACACACAAACCCCTGCATGCCCCCTAAAATAAAGTAGCATTACTGAAATGAACTTTTGCACTGTGTTTGTGCCCCAGAGCTATGCAGGGAGTGTCTCACAGCTTGGCACTCGTGTGCAGCCAATAGGTGGGGAAATAACCATCCAGCTGTTGCTTTCTCCTTATCTCTTTGCACATGTTCTCCCTTCTGGGCCTCTCAAAGATGGAAGAGCAAGACCAAAGCTGGAACCTCCCCCATTTCTTAATATCTCACTGAAGTCCCCATGCCTCACTGCTGATTGTGTTTTACACAAATAGTGATGCAAATATCCACTGTAAGAGGCAGGTATTTATTAACTTTTACAAAGATTGTGTGATCAAGTTACTTAACAAGTAGGAGCAGCAAAACCAGCTGATTTCTAACATCTCTCCAAGAGGAATTTCTGAAGTACAACAAAGGCCTTTGTCAGCTTTCCCTTTCAGAAGGTGTTGGTGGAGTCTCTGTTTTTAACCAACCAGTAGGACACGAGTCCTGTACAGACTCTACATCTTTGAAAGCTTTGGCCCCCTACAAAATGCAATTTAAAGCAGCCTCCACTTGAGAAGTTGGAGGGTGGTGAGCAGAGAGTGAGAGTGATCGAGCACATGGACAAAACCCTGAATATTTTGTTTCCTCATGAAAAAAAGTGCTAAAATCCCACTTGGAGAACATTTGGTTGGGTTTGATTGTTATTGAAGGATTAGGTGAATTCCTGCATGTCGCAAGCTTCGAGTGAAGAAGGCCCAGATCTGCCTGAAGAGGAAGAAAAGGGAAATTGGTAAAGCATGATTTCCTACTCTTTGTAGTACCTGCGTGGTGGGGAGACCTTCCCAGCATGGAAGGACCTCTGTGTAATTCGTACAAGTGGGTCACAGCTTTTTCCTCTGCCTCCCCCTTTCTGTGGCTGTGAGCCAGGGCATAGCCTGCTCCCAGAACCACGCCAGGGTAACAGAGGCTGTGCCCAAATAACCTCAAGCTGCTGTTTTTTAACAGCTCAGCTCCATAATTTATGCATTTTGTGTGCGTATTTAGACCTTTAAGTGTCACTGAGTGCTAGCAATGGTAACATACCTGTAAAACATCAACCAAAATGGTATCAAATATATCTGTTTTAAGGAATGCCCTCTGTGTTCCCATGTCTCAGATCTGCATGTGACCTCTGCTTTGCAGCCCTCACTGTCACACAAAAGTAGCAATGTCCAATCCAAGTGTAAGAACTGTGAACTGTATGCTCACTTTATGACAGCTTTTGATCCTTTTATTTAATGATACATATCTAATTTTTGATTATCTATAAACTCAGTTCTAAATTTCATTAGATTATTTTGAAGTCAAGATGGTATGTGGCATATCAGTTGCAGAAAAAGATTTGCAGATAAATTCTGAATCACCTTAAACCCTTCCAGTTTGATTCAGTTCATACTCCTTCAGTAACAGATTTCTTTATAGATTCTGAAAAGTTCAGGGGCAGGAATATTTGGTGAATATCAAATTAACCTTCTCCAACAGCCACTAAATTAAGTGCTGAAATTGTCTTTACTCTGCAAATTTACATTTTATTTTTCTAAAGTAAAAGTTATACCACATTTTATATCAAAACTAGTATACGAAGAGGAAGTGTTAAGAAGAAAGAGCCATTGGATTACTCATTCAAATTTCAATTTTTTATAGCCCAGTGAAGTAGTGAAGGAGAGTTTCTGTGCTTTTGTCCATCTCAGCCACAAGGGAGGTGTGCAAGATTGTCCGAAGTGCTTTTAAAGGGCAGTCTCAATAGTATGAATTGTTATTGTGTCTGAAGAGCACTAGAAATGGTCACAGCCCAGTAACTATCAGCAAAAACCTTTATAAATTAGGCAATTGCTCAAAGCTGGAAGGAGGGACAATGTCTAACAAATCCATGCTTTGATTTGGTAAAGCACCAGTCTAAAATGGTTCAGTGCTAAGGGAACTGTTAAGTATCCACAAGCAAAATAGAAAGCACATCTTTGGAAGCGTACAAGTTATTTTATTCTGAAAGTCTAAAGGAATTCTACCTCTTGCAATGCCATTCTTTTTTATGTAGCATTCTTCCAGCACTACACCTTTAGGAATAAATGACTCCCATGAACTCTAGGTCTGGTTGCAATTTCCTCCACAAGCAGCTCCTGGTGCCCTCCTTGGGGTGGAGCACAGAGGGCCACAGGCAGCTCCAACAATCTGTAATGAATCCCCAGAGCACCTATAACTGCCTTGAAGGATTTATTCCTTTTAGAAGACAGAAAAAGCACCAGATATACTTGTTATGTTTCTGGCTGTAAAGCATTTTTAGAGAGAACAACTGGTAGGAGCCATAACTGGTGAGGCAGAAGGAGCTGGAGCACAAGATGGATCAGTCCAAGGAATGTGCAATGGGAATTCTCTCCCTGACTCTGAACTGGTGGTGGGTGCCTGGGGAGAGCTGCCTGTCAATACTCCCCAAGCTCCAGCAATTTGCCACCTGCAATGCCAGAGGTGACATCTCTGTGTTTAATAGCCATCAATGGATTTCTCCCCAGAATTTATCTTGCAGTTATATCTGACCACTGGAGACTTTTTTTTTTTTAATCAAGCTATTACAACTGCCTGGTAGAAAATCTTTTTAAATGGGAGGCGTGTATTGTGTGTCCTGTGTCGTGAGAAGAGCACCTGAGCTGGCTGGGAGAGCACCATTTGCAGCCTTTTGTGCTAATGCAAACTGGGGACCTGTGTGTGGGTTTGGGCATTTATTGTGTCCTTGCAAGGAGGATATTTCTGCTGAGGCCATATGGAAGAGTGTGGATGACTGTATGTGGCTACAAGGCAGGAAATATGGGCTACAGGAGATGCTGACTGGCAAAGTTAACTCAGATGTATCATTTTTCTGTCTTCATTTATCTTTATGATGAGTTTTCTACTCAGATTGGATGAAAATATTTCCCTGGCCCACCTAGAATCAGTAGTTTTTCTCTTATTTTTATTTTCTTTTCTCTAATTTTTCATGTGCTTCAGTTGTGCATTGCAGCGTCGGGATTATAAACACGGCAGGAGAATGTTTTAAATCTCCCAAATGGGGATTTGCAACCTAAGCCTGGAGGAAACATTCCTACTGAAATTGGGTTACATTAACCTTTACAAAGCTTGGACTTGCATTGTGGATGTTGCTTGTGTAATAGTCCAAGTCAACTGTCTGGTTACTGGTAAAAAATCAGGAATTTTCTGTATCTTTTCCCCTCCCTTCAGGGTGACATTTACCCCTTGATAAGTGTTGCTGTGGTTTGTCAACTCCTTCACCTCGTGGGTGATCAAAATCAGTCTGATGCAGGGTTTTGGGTGACCCAGAACTCAAGCAGGAGAACTTCAGGCAGAAGGGGAAAATGCCTGTAGAAGGATGGGCAAAGGCCTCTGTATGCAAATTTCCCTGGACAAGAGTGGGGAGCAGAGCCTGCAAAAATACATTGCAAAGAAACAATAAGTTAATATGTACAAGAAAAAGCAACACCTGACAAATAATTCATCAACATCCACAGGGAGCTGAGACATTCCAAGCACGGTGGATGAGGAGTTTGCCCTGGATCTGCTCCAGGACACGTGAAGGGCCATCCCCGTTCAACAGGAGTTAATGTGAGACACACCAGCCTTTGGGTCTAACAGGTGGCAGAGCGGGTGTTCCAAGTGAGAGTAGAGCCTCAGACCTCAACCTTTGATCTCAGCAGCATCTGGGTGGGGGCTGAGGTCAGCAGATGGCTTTAAAAGCGAGGGGGTGGCATTCCCAAGGGATGGGAGTGCCTGCAGGGCCGGACAGGGAGCAGCCCGTCGGATGGTGGTCAGTTGTTGTGCTTTATCTTCTTTTAAATGTTAGAATGGGGATTAAATGCTCCAGACAATAGTTCTTGTTTGTACTCAGGTGTTTATTAATCCTTATCTATGTTGCAGCCTCACAAGCTGTGAGTTCTGCAGCACTTCTAGCTAACAAATTAAAAATGGAGCTGTATCTCTCTCTCTCTCTCTCTCTACAAGGCCTTTTAAGCACAAACTCTCCGATTAAGAAATGACACCTAAATTATTTTTACTTTTAACCCAATAACCAACCACCCATGGCCTGAAATGCAGACTTTTCTACCCAATTACCAAATACCCAGACCCATGAAGAAGAAGGCAAAAAAGGACTGGGCTCCACCCTAAAACCTTCATCTTGCTTTATATATATATATATATATAATTTTATTCTAAAACCTTAAACACTAAGTTTACCACCCTGTGATATTACACACTTCTATTCAAACTACATCCCCATAATCCCAGTGTTATCATTCAATTTTGGAAGCCTTTTCCAAGGCCTCAGGTCAATGCAGTGTTTGCTTGGGGGTCAGTGCCTGTCAGCACAGAAAGTCCAAAATTCTCAGTGCCCAGGGTTCCAACAGTCAGTGAGTGCTTCAGCAGATGAAGCTTCATTAGACTCAGGTTTGATTTTTTTGTAATGTTCTCATTTAGCAAAAAAAAAAAACAAAACAAACAACAAAACAACAAACAACCAAAAAACCACCACCACCACAACAAAAAACCCAAACGACCCAGCCCCAACCAAATAAAGGAAGTGGTGTAGAAATATAATTATACAATCTGAGAATAGTCCCCAGTGGATCTGATACCGAGTGAAGATTGTGAGTGTATGTGTTGGTTCCAAAAGGCAGCAGTTCAATAAATCAAGGAAAGGAGGTGGTAAATGTCAACTGGATTGAGATGTAAGGGCCTTGATTGTGCAAGAGACCTGGAATTCCTTTGTTTGCAAGCTGTTGTTAGTAGCCTCAGAGAAGAATAGTGGAAAAAAGATCCAGAATACCTGTCTAAAGAATAAATCTAAATAAACTAACAAGAATTAAGCAGGAAGCCTACAGGGAATGGTAAGTGGAGAAATGGGACATCCAGACTTTCTAACTTCACTAAAAGGAAATAGAGGTAAAATGAGAGGGCTGACAAGTAAATTTGTGCCAAACAAAGACAACCCTTGCTTTAAAATTACAAAGTGGTGGTTAAGAGGGTGGTAACAGGAGGGATAATGCCCGTGAGAGAATGGTCCTGGGCCCTCCTTGCTGCTGGTGTCTCACAAACCACAGAGGATGCCACAGGAGACATGAGGGGAGACTGGGACTGTATCACATCACTGGCTGCTGATTGCTCAGGCTATTAAACCCTCTGAAAATAATCCCAAATTTTATAATCCCAAAGATGGCTTCCCCTAAATCTTCCTTTGGAAGCCTTGTTTTACAATTGGGGAAGTAAGAGTCAGCTGGTGTGATTTTTATTATTTTTATTTTTGACTGTACTCTACAATTTCATTTAACTTTGGTTCCTCTTTTTTGTTTTCTGTTTTAAGTTGCCTTGATATAGAAAAGCTGGGCCATGATCTGATACCATAATCTGATTTTATGTTAATGTCTTCTCAATATATCTCTCATTAAACAAAAAATTTAATTAAATGCACAAATATATTCATCATGTAAGACTTCTAAAGATATAATTAGTCTTAGTTTTAGAACTGGTGGTAATAAAAAATAGCCTTTCTTTTTAATCCCATATATAAAGTACAGGATCAATCTTTTCAAAAGATTACCAAAAAATTTTGAATTTGAGGGGCCTGAGAATTTTGCATATCCTAAATTTTGGTAGATTGTGAATACAAAACATTATGTTAAATAAGGAAATGTGTCCTCACTCTAACCACCCCTTAATCAGTTTTATTTTGCCTAATTTCAGAACCACTAGTATATGTCAATATTTTTGGGAGCGTGGTATTCTCCATAATATTTGAATGGCTTAAAGTGGGTAGAATAACCATAAATGAAAGAAGCAGTGCAATGAAATGCAATTTGATGAGTAATAAGATCTCTTAAACATCAACAGACAGGCATTCCAACATCACCACTATTACTTTTTAACTTGGGTTTTCCTTTTAAAATCTCACCCTAAAGTAATGAGGTTGAGTTAATGTAATTCTAAAAGAAAATGATTTCTGTTTCATGGAAAGGCTTAGATGATGGGGTATAACAGAGTCTGCATCAGAATTTCCATATACTGTGGATACCTGTAAGGGAAAAATGTTTCAGGAATATCTATCAGACCACTTTATTACCTAATATCAGAGCAAGAGAAACTTTGCAAGTACAATCTTGCTTGATCCTGAAATTAAAGCATAGCATCCCTCACAGTGTAATGGGGCATTTTCCTTATTATTTATCATTTCGTTGTAAAAGACTTTAGTTGGTCATTTCTTGACATAGCAAGGAAATCTCAGGAAACCAAACAACTTACCATCCTGAATATTATCCAGATAGAAATTAGAGTTCTTAAAGACTGGCTTTATTAAATATTAGCATTTTGGACTCATAATTTTTCCAGTTACATTCAAGTTCCTCTCATGTTCCTGTGAAATCCTTGTAAAGGGGTTGGAGCTGGCTGATCCTTAAGGCCCTTTTCAACCCAAACCATTCTGAGATTCTGTGTAAATGGCAGTGAATCCTCTGGTGGGTCTCAGTGGATCAAAGCTTGGGGTAAACTCTGCCCTGTCAGACTGGATCTGACCATGACTCCTCACCCACAGAGGCTGGGAGAGGATGCCCAGGGAGGAGGGTGAGGATGGAGCAGGTGTGGGGTGATCCTCTTCCAGTGCAACCTCTCACCCTTTGAGGGCCTCCAGAACCAGCAGTGATGCCTTTAGAGCACTGAACATGGGCTTACATAAATTTCCTTCAGTTAAAAACAAATGGAGATGAATGGTCTTGGTCTCTAGCAAAAAAAAAATGACAGTGAAGAAAGGCTATGACAAAAACAAAAATCAGCAATTATCTTTCAGGACAGGCCTGAAGGTTTTCAGTGGAGGTCTGACTATTCTAAAACTCATCCCTGATATTTCCAAAAGGTTCACAGAAAGGATGTGGATGTTTTATTTATTTTTCTTTTTATCTTCATTTTATTTTAATGACCAGGGAAAATGGGAAGAATGCAAATGAGTGAATGGCCTCTTTGATCTGTGTTGTTCCTGAGCATAATCTGGTAACCTGGCAGGCATCAGGCAGGAGTGGAATTGCTGCCCATAAGCAGGAAGGAGCCTCAGCCCCTTTGCAAGCAGTTTCTCAGTTTGGTTGTTGGTTTGAGGGAAGCAAAAGCTAAAAGAGCCCTGAGCCCATTGTGGGGCTGTTCACCTGCTGCTGACATCATGGGGATTATTCTTTTAAGCAGGAAGAACCTGAAATCATGAGGACTTCCACCCACATCTGAAAAGCACACAATGAAGGATTCACCCTAAAAAAGCTACAGAGCATTGGGTTCTCTCCAGAGGGACTGTGACAGGAGTGACCTCCAGAAGCCCAAGGTGGGACACACAGGCTGGATGTGGCAGAGAACAGAAAGGGGAGGCACTGACTTCATCTGGAACTGAGGAGGCCAGAGGAGTATTTTGAGGGTATGTATTCAAAATACAGGTGGAAGAGCTGGACAGGGTTATTGGAGAGGGAAGGGTGATCTTGGTTGTGTTAGAATTGAACAACAGAACTGTTAAAAGGCAGCAAAGGCTTCAAGAGTGAGTGATTCTCTGTACCTCAGAATTATTTTAATTTGCTTTAAAATGATGCCTGGCCACATGTTATGTACAACACCCCTCTCCTCTGCTCTGCAGGACACCGGGCAGCAGGGTTTGCCCTGGGATCTGCTCTGGCCATGTCTCCTCCAGTCCCTTCAGAGCTGGGCTATGTCCCCCCCGATGGCGGATGGGGCTGGGCAGTGGTGTTCGGAGCCTCCATCTCCATTGGCTTTGCATTTACCTTTCCCAAAGCTTTCACAATCTACTTCAAAGAGATCCAGGCTGTTTTCAGCGTCTCCTACAGCCAGCTTGCCTGGACAACATCCATCATGTGTGCTACCACCTACGGAGGAGGTAAGTGCAGCAAGGCTGTATCTTCCTTTGGGAAGAGAAGATCTGATCTCCACACCAAAAGGGGAGAATGGATTTCTCTGAGAAACTTCCTGTAAAGTGCTAACTCTGAGTCTGGCTTTCTGTTTTCTGATGACATACCCTGGCAAAACTGAGAAAAACAGTAGTGCTGAGGTTTTTATTGCCAACATATATGAAGTCATCAATTATTGTTTCATCAGAAATCTTGCTATGCGTGGGTGAGTGGAGGCCTGGAATTATTTGAGTCTGGGCAGTTATTTCAGTATACTTAGTCTTTTGTTCTGCTCCTATTCTTGTCTTCCCTTTTGAAACAAAAATGTGTGACTTGTACTCATGATTGCAGAGAAGCCACTGAAACTCAAACATCAAGTTTTACTGATGTACAGGCATGGAATATGTGCACGTATATCTTGAGACACCATTGAAATATGTTTTTCCCTAAATTTGTTGCTAAAATCTTGCTTCAAATAAGTAAGGGATTATGTTATAGACTTTTCTCTGCAGAATCTTTCTAACAGAGCAAATACATTCACCGTTTTTTTCAAATTAAAATGTTCACTGGGTACTTATACCTTGGCTGCAAGAGTTACTGGTGTGGGAAGGTATCTACTGTCCTCATAATGAAATCATCAAATGGATGCTCCCTGAGGGATGTTTCCTGGTTATCAGTCTGCAGCTTGGTCTGAGGAGCTGGTTAATCTTGCTGTTAATGGTTAGTAGAGCTCATCTGGTTCAGGCTGCTGATGCCTGTGAGGTGCAGCTGCTGACAATTCCTGGGCTCCTGGCAGATCCTGGCGGTTCTTGGCTGGTTTTGCAAGGGTGAAAGGTAAAAGGATTAACACTTGAGAACACAAGAATGGCCACCCAAGTGGGAGTAGACTCACACCTAGCCAAACCTGTGTTCTTCCTAAAACTGACACTCTTTGGGGAAGACTATTACAAAAAGTGTTGTAGATGGAGGGGTCTTCTTGGTACCCTTCTGCCTCCAGGACAGGGTGGTTTGGAGGCTTCCTCATGGAAGGGTCACTCATGGCAAAGATCAGGGGTACACCCTGTGCACAGAAGGCTCACACTCTCTTGCACTTTAGGAACTGGTTTTATGTGGCAATAAAAAAGGAGCTGGTGTGGGCTGGATTAAGGTGAAAGGAGATGTACGTGACCAGAGGTGTGAGGGATGAGCTGCTTGCAGAAAGAGCCTGTTCAGGTCTGGCTGGAGTGGATCAGACTGTCAGTGAGGCAGATCCCCTGGCTCTTTGGGCTCTGCTCTCTGCTGTGGATGGACAGAAGGGCTCACATCCAGGGGGAATAAATCAGCAGCTCTACTGAACACTGATTTCCCTTGAAACAATGGCTGTGTATCCTCTGGCTGCTGTTTGGCTCTGGTGCTTTTGTGTCAGGAGTGAGAAGGGCTGACAGAGTCAGAGCCAGAGACTGAGGAGAGATCCATTTAGAGGGTTCATTTCCTTGGGGTGGCTGTTCAGGGCCCTCTGGGGTCTGGGTGTGTGAAACTGAGCACCAGACATTGCACATGCAGATCTCTGGCTTTTTATTCTCCACATTCCCTGAGCGAGGGCCCTTGACATCTGGATGGAGACAGGGGAGAGGACAGCAAGGGAACTGCTGGCTGTGGCATTGATTGAAGAAGAAGCCACTGCAGTATCAGACTTGTGGCTTTCATCACTGATCTTCCCATCTTTAAATACAGACTTCCATGAAACCCTCTTGCTGCAGAGCTGTTATTATAAACTGCAGCAGTGTGTGCAAGTGCCACCTGTAACAGCAGGAGGGTGCAGCACAAACAGGAAAACACGAGGTGCTGTGAAGCAAGTTGACTTTTCCTTTTCAGCACTGCATTTCTATTCACTCAGACTTTGGGCCAAGAGCTCAGTGCTGGCAGGGAGATCCTGCCCCTTTCACAAATACCTGTGTTCATTGCTCCAGGAACACCTTTCCTCTCTGGGGGTCTGTCCTCCAGACAGTACCTGTTGCTCTTCACCTCACTCGCCTTTTCAATCACTGCAGCATCTGAAATAGGTTTTGGAAAAACATAAATCTGAGGGAAAATCCCTGTGTATTCTTCTAGAATTAAGGAAGATCAAGTGTCTCATCTGTTTTTGTGCATGATTCATAATTCTAAACATTTGCCTGTCATGTTCTCATCTTTCAGTTTTGCTGCCAGTAACTGGTGTTGACATCTCCATAGATCTGAAGCAGCAGCATGCTAATAGTAATAGAAGAGGGAATGGCAATAATAACAGATTCAGGAGTTTCATCTCGGAGAATAAATACCTTTGAGTGCATAAGTAATTGAATACTCAGTTTGATCTTCCTTTCAGCTATAGCAGCCTAAGTCTACAGCAATTCTGTAGCATCCAGTGAAGCTGCATGCTGTGTTTGAGGAAGGAGGAAAGCACCAACAAACCCTGCCCAGAGTGGCTGAAGGGATGCAGGGGATCCCTTCAAAGCCCAGCTTTTATTTTACAGTATTCAGAAAAGCTGCAGCTATCTGTATATAAAACAGTTGCTTAGGACAGCCTGTACTAGAGTAAATAGAAAAAAAAAAAGAAAAAAGAAAAAAAAGCTTTGACAAACATTAAATAGAATTTTTGGGTAAAGCCTGGGGTACATTGAAGTCATCAGGGATTACCTTTAGAGGAGCCATCATTTCATCTTTCAGCTGCTGAGTTTGACCTGCTGAACTGTAGCACTCGAAGCCTGGCAAATTCCAGCCTCAAGCATTTTGGGAAAGGGGGCTTCCTCAGAGGTCTTCAGGAATGGGGAGTAATGGAGTAAAAAAACCTTACCCAGGTAATATGTGCCTCTTTGAAGCATGTCTTACAAGGAGTCATGTCTGTGGAACTTAAGGGGCTCTTGGGAAGGTCAGTCTGTAAGCCTGGGATTACAGCAGGCTTGAGTAAACACCACACTTGGACCAAAAAGTCTCCTCTCTTTGTTCTTGTGGGGTAACAGGGGTGTACAATGTCAGAAGTTCAGCAAGTTCCTTAAGAACTCTCTGTGTAAGACCTTGAAAGTTAATGCTAAAGCATCATGCTTGATCTGCTGGGCAATGGTCAGCCAGGAGGGCAAAGCAACACAGAGGATTCAGGCCCAGGAGCCTGGCTGAGCTTTCCCCCAGCACTCCTGGGGGTTGCATCACTGTGTTAAGGGCACAGGGATCTTACACACAGCTCTCTGCACCCCCTGATGTGTGCACCCAGCTCCTCCCAGGTTTGTTTCTCTCTCTCATTCCCATATCCCAGCGTTTTACTGAATGTGAAGGGTATTGAGGGACTTCCTGGCTTTCCTCCACCCCACCAGGAGGAGCTGGTTGTGTTCCAAGGAGCTGCAGCCTTGATCCTGGTGTCCTGCTCCTCACCTGCTCTCTTGCAGAGCCCAGAGCCTCGCTGGGGACAAGCCCTGTGTGGTGCCAGCTGAGACTGGCTCCTGCTCAGACCATCCTTGTCCCTGAAGGAGATCAAAGGTGTCCCACATGTGCAGCAAACAGCAGCACCTGCTCCCAGAACCTAGAGAGAGGAGAAATTTCTTGGGGCAACTCATGTAGAGAGGAGATACCCTCGTGGAGTTACAACCACTTGTCACAATCTTATTTGATGGGAACCAAGACCCATACTAAAGCCCCTGCTGCCTCTTTATGATATTTTTCTGTACTTAAAATTGACTATTATCACCTTAAAACTTGGGTGAGGTGGGGTTAATTTTGTTTGAAAAACACCTGCATTATGTAATGACCATAGGAGTACTATGATCTGCAAACAATGGTGTTCCAGAGACTACTTGGAAACTGCTGTGACATCCCCCTGTCCCCAGGTCACTGACCCTCAATTCAGGCTCAGTCAACATTGTGTAGCTCCAGGTTTTTGCTGCTCTGGAGTGGGAATCACTCTTCATGGTGATCCTGCAACATCTCTCCTCTCTCAAACATCTTGGGGGTTTAACGAGATCTAAAGCTTGGTGATTTAAAATTTGGTGAAGCGTTATTCAGGCAGCCTTGAGGCAGCTGATACTTTTTCTGCCCTGTTGGCAGATAGTTGAGAGTTTACTTGGAAGTGGGCTGGAGACAGCAGTGGTTTTCTGGACCCAGATGTGCCACAGCTGCTGAGGGCCATGCCTTGGAGGTGGTGCTTGTGGGGGGGCCAGATGTGTCACAGTTCACCAGATTAGCTTTGGCAGTCCAAGCTGCACATCTTTGCTCACCTTTTTACTGAAGGGAATAAGGAAACCCTCACAAGAATATTTCCAGCAAAAATCACAGGCAGGCTAAGTGGGTAAGACAGGCTGGGATAAGGTGGGATACCACACTGATTTTACCTTGGCAGCAGTAAGGAATCTTTATTCATTATGAGTTCTCTCGAGCAAAAATGTATGGACATGTTATCCTGTGGTAAAACCTCACAGCAAGGACAACAAGCCTTGAGTCTGGAACTGGAGAGCCACAGGGTGGGGAAGGCAGAGGTTTCTCTCTGCACAGTGTCACCAATGGAGTCCCCTTTACTTTCAGTACAAATGAAAGAGTGACCTGCTCATGCTCTGGCTAATGTGTAATTACACCTTCAACACAACCTCCTGCCTCAGCTGTTTGTTTGCCTGCCTTTGTGTGCACAATCTAAAATGCCTTCAGGCTCTGCTTTCAGCAGTGTTTGGAAAAAACACAGCTTTTCTCCTCATTTTCACCCATTTAGGACTTGGCATAACCAGACTTCTGCCATAGAAGTTAGTAACTGAATTCTTGATGCATCTCTGAATAATTCAACCATGTTGTTTTTTCTCCCCTTTCTATGCAGTCATTTTCCAAATATAAGAGAGGAAGATCCTTCTGGGATTAAAATGTAAATGAGACAAAGATGCAATAGCAAAGGAATAATTTGTTTTAATTCCCCAGCGAGAACATTCCAGTTATTAGATCTAGATTAATTGTCACCATCTTTTTACCAACAAGAGTGTTTTGGTTTGAGCTGCTGATTAAACTCCTGCAACAAGGGAAAAACAAAGGAAGTGATGCTACTGCTTGGTTTATTCTGTTTTCTCCAGGAAACCAGCACATCCCACAGTGATGCTTCATGCATCTAGCTGGTTTGATGGCACAGACACAGGGCTGGGGCTGTCTGAGAGGTTTCCTGGCTCTGGAGAAACTTATTTCATGTCATTAATCCATCTCCCTGTCTGCCCTTCACTCTAGTAATACCAGGGTTTAGCAAAAAGCAAGTTTGACATTTCATAACTTTCTATTTTGACCTCTCCTTGACCCCCTTGTAAAACATATTACTCAGTGAAAAACAAAGCCAGGAGGCTCTGCCAGTGTCCCAGGTGGTTTTGGTGCCAGCACTGATGTCACTTGGCTCTGTGCAGGGGGGTGAGGGGCTGGTGGCTCTGCCTGCAACAGAGCATCTCCCACAGGAGCAAAGAGGCTGCCTGGAAATTAAAGGTTCCCCCACTTCCAAATAGCCACAGAGATGTCAGGGGACGTGGTTTGACCATGTTTGCCCCACACATGGTTGGGTGCTGCCTGCACCCCTCCTGCTGCTCAGTGCCCCAGCAGCCACCAGCCAGAGTCAGGTTCCCTTTAATTAAAAACCTGGGCATGAAAATATTAGTGGTAAATCCCTGAATGCTGGAGCCTTGTGGCTAAACACTGAGGAATGTGGTCATGCTCAGTGGTGGGGAGAACACGAGGTATAAAGGTAATTCTGTGCTCACTGGGAAGTGATGCTTTGTCCCCCAGCTGTCATTCTGTGGTGGCATCTCGTTGGAGTCCAGAGTCAAGAATTTTGGTGACCTGACGTTTACTCTCAAGTATTACTCTGTGCCTGTATGGACCGATCCCTTGGAAAAAATGAAGATTTTCATTAGGAACATAAATAAGTGAGCCTGTTCTTTAAGGACTGGGATGTCTCTCTCCTAAGACAGGTCACAGAAGGCAACTGCAGGGGATGTTCTTTAGAATGGCACCCAATTTAGTATTTCTGGAGAAGGGAATTCTCATCCTGCACTGATGGTATCCTTTGGTTTTGCATAAAATTGCTGCCTACATTCTCATTCATTAATTCAGGAGCTCCATTTTAACCATGGTCATGGATTGGATTTCACTGCTGCTGCATTTTATGGGCAAATGGAACATGACAAAAACAGTTTTAAGAAATGGGGTGTGCCATTAAAGGCCCTTTAAAGAAGTGCATAGGTGCTGAAAACCAGATGCTGTTTTCAAGCAGCGGAGCTAGGTATGGATTTTTTAATTTAATGTGGAAGCAATTTCTAAATACTAATTGACTTGCAAAGACTCAATGAAGGAAAAACTCTGTTGGAATTACAGAGCTGTAGCTCTTACCTTTGGCTGCTATAAACTGCTTTGCATAAAAGGCATTGAATGAAATTATTTCCAAATACTAAAGTGGTTCACTGAAAATAAATAGAAATGGTTTTCATTCTTGAGGGATCCCTGGGGTTTTCCCCTGGCCCTGTTTTTTACCTTTTTCCAAGACAAGAAAAAACACTCAAGTTGTCCACACTAGTCACTTTTTTGGGGGGAGCTTGTGTGCTCCCTATATGGGTGAAGTGAGTCCCTGGCACAGGTTGCCCAGGGAAACTGTCTCTGCCATCTCTGGGAATGTTCAAGGCCAGGTTGGATGGGGCTTGGATCAACCTGGTCTGGTGGAAGGTGTCCCTGTCCTCCCAAACCATTCTGCGGTTCTATGATTTTAAATATTGTTCATCAAACCTTGGGCTTCAATACGTAAAGGATGTTAGCTCATTTGATCAAAAAATCATGACCTGGGAACTATCACAGAAAGCTTTGTGAAGGCTGGAAAGGGCAGGGAGAGGAAGAGTTTCAGATTCTGCTTTGCTCCTGGCCCCTCTTCCTGGCGTGCCCCTCTCCTTTGAACAGCTCTGGAGCAGACACTGGGAATTACCATAGCAGTCACTTATTTACATGGAACACTGTGATAGGGAAATGAGTCATTTGAAAAGGTATTTTGCAATTTTAATCAATTTTGTTGCTGCTCGCCAGCAAATTAAAAAACCTGCCCTCCAGGAAGAGTCTGCTGTCAGTGGATGAGAAAGCAGAGCCTGTCCCAGGGGAGAGTCTGTGCTTCTGACATGGAGGGGGAGCACTGGCACAGGCAGCTGCTGTGAGATGAGCCCAAGACTCCCAAATTGCCTGGAAGTCCTTTTTGACCTAGTGAGCCCTGCATTTCCAGTGTCAGTCCCCCCCTCTGCCCTCGGGCTGTTCTGCTTTGCATGTCAGCTTCTCTTCAGAGCAGCAACAGCAGAGTCTTACTTACCACATTTAGACATCTTTAGAAATCATCTGTCTGCCCCCAGTACCACCTGCTGCAGCTGGTTTCCTGCTCCCGTTCTGAGTTTGCCACAAGTTTGTGTGAAAGTTTACCCAGGGGTGTCCTGCTGGGGTTGGCTGCAGGGGCCATTCTTTAGTGTGACACACAATTTAGCAGCTCTGGAGAAGGAAACTCTCAGCTTCCACGGCTGCTTCTTCATCCCTCTGCTCCCTGGGCTTTCCATCTGTCCTCCCACCTTCCATGGTGCTGCTAAGGATATGCCAAGTTCAATCTTAGGTGTGTTTATTCTGGTTTTGGTCTTGTTTTTGATTTTTAACAGAACACAGCCGCTGGAACAGCTTGATGCTGGTATCCTCACAGCCCATAAAGTGGGTCAGGGCTGTACAAAAATATAACTCTCCAAGACATCACACTGTGACCCCACAGCTGAGAGTTAAGGTTTCTGGTCATTTGGAGTTTACTCACTTTTATAGGAAGAAAGAAATGACAGTAATAAAACATCTTACAATTGTGTTGTGAGGAGATTTTAAAGCTCAGTGCCAGATACACTGCAGAGCAAGGCGCTGATTTTTCCCCCTCCCAGTTGCTTCATGGTGCAAGTAGGAAAAGGGGACACACACGGGGCTGTTAGCTAAGGGGGAGGCAAGGTTGAGTAAGAGACAAGGTCTGAGGTGGAATTGCACCTTCCCAGCCAGAGCAAACACTGCTTAATGTTTTCCCAACCAGAGCTCCATGTGAAAACCAGAATACACACATGAACAGGGGCCAGAGGTCTGCAATGATCACAGGATCACAGAAATCTGAATTGGGTTGGAAGAGACCTCAGAGCCCATCCCGTTCTAACCCCCCTGCTACCTTCCCTATCCCAGGTTGCTCCAAGCCCTGTCCAACCTGTCCTCAAACACTTCCAGGGATGGGCATCCACAGGTTCTCTGGGCAACCTGTGCCAGTGCCCCACCACACTCACAGTGAAGCATTTTCTCCCAGCATCTCATCTAAATCTCCCCTCCTGCAGTTTAAAATATTTCCCTCTTGTCCTATGAGAGCATTTACAACTTGGTATGGAGGAGAAAAGAGCTGAGATTCAGTACGGAAAAGAGGAGGGATGCAGGTGGAAGCACAGGGGAAGTAAAAAAGAACAATTTGCATTTAAGTAACAGCGGGTGGTTTAATTAGAGCCGGCGGGGTGACTGGCGCTGCTGCCTCGGCTGGGGGCGAGGGAACACGAGGGGACAGGGTGCTGGAATTAGGGATGAGGCTCTCGGGCAGCTCCCGCCCGGTCCCGCGGGCAGAGCCGCGCCAGCGCCGCGCTCCGCGGGTGGGTCCAGCCGCGGGCTGCGTGTCCCAGGTGTGTCCCAGGTGTGTCCCACTGTGTCCCAGGTGTGTCCCACTGTGTCCCGCGCCTGTCCCGGGGCTCGGCAGGCGCCGGGGGGGCGGAGCAGCGGGCTGGAGCCGCGGTCTGGTTTTTGCCCAGTTCCACGTGGCACTCCTGCCCCATCCCGCTCCCGGCACGGCGGCTCGGGGCGCCGCGGGACCCACCCGGACCCGCCCGGACCCGCCCGGACCCGCCCGGACCCACCCGGACCAGGTGCGCCGGGGCAGGGCTGCGCTGCTGGGGAGCAGCACCCCGGGACTGGGGCTCCGGGGAGACACACACCAAGACAGGTCTGGGGAGCAGCATCCTGAGACCAGAGGTCTAAGGGAGGAGGATTCCGGGACTGGGGGTCCGGGGGAGCAGAATCTCGGGACTGGGCAATGGAGGAGCAGCGTCTCGGGATTTGGGGTCCAGGGGAGCAGAATCTCAGGACTATGGATGTGGGGAGCAGTATCCTGGGACAAGGAATCCAGGGGAGCAGCATCCCGGGACTGGGGGTCTAGGGAGCCACACCCCAAGACTGAGGTCTGGGGGAGCAGCATCCTGAGACTGCATCCTGAGGTCCAAGGGGCAGGATCCTGGGACCGGGGGTCCAGGGGAGCAGCAACCCAGGGCTGTGGTCTAGAGGAGCAGCATGTCAGGATTTGGGGTCCAGGGGAGCAGAATCTTGGAACTATGGATGTGGGGAGCAGTATCCTGGGATGAGGGGTCCAAGGGAGCAGCATCTCAGGACTGGGGTCTGGAGGAGCAGCATGTCAGGACTGGGGGCCCAGGGGAGCAGAATTTCAGGATCAGGGGTTTGGGGAGCAGCACACCAGGACCGTGGTCTGGAGGAGCAGCATCCCAGGGCTAAAGGTCCAAAGGAGCAGCATCCCAGGACTGGGGATCCAGAATCCAAAGGAGCAGCATCCCAGGACTGGGGATGCAGGCTCCAAGGGTGCAGCATCCCAGGACTGACCCCACAACTGCCCCTCTGCATTGCAGGGCTCCCGGGGAGGCTCCCTGCCCGGCCATGCCGGCGCCGGCCGAGGCGGGGCTCGCCCCGGGCCCGCCGGATGGCGGCTGGGGCTGGATGGTGCTCCTGGGCGCCTTCGTTTCCATCGGCTTCGCCTACGCCTTCCCCAAAGGCTTGGCCATCTTCTTCAAGGAAATCCAGACTTTCTTTGGCACGTCCTATAGCGAGGTGGCGTGGATCTCCTCCATCATGCTGGCCACCACGTATGGTGCAGGTGAGTGACCCTGCACGCTGTGTTGGAAGGGCAGGAGAACCAGAAATCTCCATTGTGAACCAGAGTAAGAGGGAGAGCAACCACAGTGTCCATCTGTACGGGAACCATCCACAGATTCACTTTCTGATCATGTTTCCAAATGTTTGTTTAGGCAGACAAGTCAGATGTGGAACCTGGGGGATTCATGCCCAGAAATTGGAAGATTACCTACAAAAACTTTCTGTGGGCACGAGGGAAAAAGCCCTGAGAATAGGCTGGTGTGAAATAACTAGGTCTGGGTTTCAGCCAGAGCTGAGTGTGGAGTGGAATAATAAATGAAGTAGCTGCTTGTTTATTGTGGCAGATAATCACAGCAATGAAATCGCCAGTCATTCTTATCAGTTGTAAAGCAGTGCATGTAACTTTGCTCTTTTTTATGATTTCAATATCGCTTTCATGACTGAATGAAATACATGGGCTGGCCTTGATTAAATCTTCAGCTGGAGATGAACAGGAACCACATTCTGCAATTGCAGGAAGCCTCATCAATATTTATCCTGTCTATTAAAGAAATTTTGAAAATAATCTTTGTTTTTACAAAGGTTTTTTTTTTTCTTTTTAATAATGCACTGTAGTGCTTTTTGAAGAGCACAGTTGCTAATGAAAATAAAGTTGTTTTGTATAAATTTGTAAGATGGAAACGAGACTTGAGTCAGAACCTGTTGTAATCCACTCTGTTGTAACCCAGACTTGGTCGTACAGAGATGAGCTCTGCAAAGGCTGAGTTCGTACACAAGAACCTGCAAATAGAGCACTTGGAGAGCAGAACCCAAGCAGTGATTTAGAAAGAGAAATCCCCTCCTTGTGCCAGTGCTGCTGTCCCACTGGCTGTCCCATTACACTGCAGTAAACATGCCAAAATATTTACCTGTGGGCTGGGGGCTTCCTGGATGCCTCTGTGAGTTGTTGGCAGCTCTGCTTTGTCTTCCAATAAAAAAATGTTGTCCCCTCCCCTGGTATGGAGGAGATGCTTTGTGCCTGACCATGACCAAGTGAAGAACATGCTCTGAGGATTAACCCTGCACCTGGCAGCCCCTCAAGATGCTCACAGGGATTTAGGTGGGGAGCTTGAGCCCCTTGGGGTTCAGCTTGTGGCCAGTGAGCTGGTGCTGGAGCAGGTGAAATGCTGCTCTGATCTCCTCTGCCTCCTCCCAGCTGCTCGTTTTCCAACCTTCCTCCTTCTCTGTCTCTCCAAATATTCCAAGTTAGTGCTGTGTGCTCTGTACCTGGGATGTTCTAGTGGACTTTTATCCCAATTAACTGAGCATCCTCTGCCTTTTTGCAGGAACTTTAACTTTACCCTCCCTAATGCTGTTTTACTTTGGTGTGGGGGATGACACAACAGAATTGCAGGTGGCTGTACCTTTGTGCAATCCCTTGCCTTGCAGCTGCTCAGAGTTCTGTCCTGTTCCCAGCCCTCCCCTCCTCTGCTCCCCTCTGGAATCAGATTCCTCTGGAATCAGGAATCTCAGTGATGCTTGTTGGATCCTCCCTGTGACCCTGGCCAAGGTGCTGGGTGGCTCAGTGGCTGCAGGCAGGGCGTGGTGGGAGCTGGTGGGACAGAGGGGATGAAACACAGTGCCCAGGAGTGTATTTAACACAGTGCCCAGGAGTGTATTTAACACAGTGCCCAGGAGTGTATTTAACACGTGTGCTTTGGTGGACTGGGCATTTAACACCCGAGTGGGCTTGGCTCATGAATGACTTCAGTGATGTGGAAATTCCCATTGAAGGACAGCTCCTCTGAGCTCCTTTAGCTCTGTGGCAGTGCCTGTTAGAACTGTGAGGATGCAAGGCTTGATTTACTCTGCTGGAAAACAAGAAAACTGTTTAACATTGGATTTTTGCTAATCTTAAAAAAAAAAAAAAGAAAGAAATTCTGAAACGCCAAGGTTTCAATACACTCCTGAGTAACTAACAGAGCTACCAAACCAGATGATTGTTGCCATGGCATGTCCATCCCTTTCCTTCCTTTCCCAATGAGGCAGAGGGGTCACAGGCTGTGTGGAGGTGCAGGTGTTGCTGTTGCAGCCCTGTGGGAGCAGTGTGGGGCACTGAGCACCAGGAGCCACCAGGCACAGGTCCCTGGGGGGCTGCAGGGGCCACGGGGGCATCTGCTGGTGCCACGTGTGGGCCACGGAGGGAAATCCTGTGAGGACTGACCCAGCCCAGCTCCTCCATCCCCAGGAGCAGCACAGCTGCCCAGTGCCCTGGCAGGGCAGAGGATGATGTTTTCACTGGCCACAGCTTTTGTTGACACAGTGCCTGGTTTCCTTGGTGTTCTCCTTGGTCTAAGGACTTGTTTTTGGGCTGTGCTGCTTGCATGTAACAGAGCTTGTGTTTGCATTTCATAAATAATGCAAATGAAGCTTATTTTCTGAAAATACATGAACTAACCTGAACCTCCACTGGAGAAACTGTGTTGATTTTTACAGCATGGATGCAGATTTACAGTGGCCACCTGAGGTTTTGCTTGTAGCACCAAAGGAGTTCCAGTTTTTCAAACTAAAACTGAAAATCAGCAGCCAGGACTGTTTCTGCCCTTCACTTTCTGCTGAATTCCCCCAGGAAGCTGTTTTATACCAGCTGAGGCTCTGGCAATATATATTACAGAAGTTAATGTGTCCTATCCCCCAGTTTCTTAATCTGAACTAGGCTGCAGAAAACAATTCTGTCACTATAATACCAGTAGTAAAACAGATTACTGTGCAGTAAAGTGGATAGCCTGGACTTTATGATGGGGTACTTGTAGCTCTTGCCAGAGCTCCTGTTCAGCAATTCCACATTTCCAATTGCAGAGGGCAGACTGGGAGGTTTGAGAGTGAACAGCATGGGGGATGTTGCTTTTCTCTGACCAAATCTGATAAAGAAGGATTTCTTTGACAATGTTTCTACTTTTCTTTATTTTCTTGCCATGGGTAAAGAGCTCTTTTCTTACCCTAAATGCGCAAGGTATTACTGAGCAGAGTCTTTGATGTATGGAAAAAAAAAAAAAAGGGAAAAGGGTCTGATCAATGACCTTAGAGGTCTTTTCCAACCTCAATGATTCTCTGATTCTATAAGGGACCAAGGGCCGTGGCATCATCCTTCCCTGAAGGTGTTTTCAGCTGCATCTCAGCACCCAGGAACAGGCTCTGGGTGCGAGGAGGACACAGCAGATGTCCCCAAATGTGCAGCACCTCAGGGTCCCTACCCATTGTGCTGCCAGATGCCCTGGGCAGGGCTTCTTTTTGCAAACTGCCTCCTTGGGCACTGTTTGCTGTGCCAACACAACCCAAGACCCCCAAGGTTTTGCCTCACATACAGGGCTGAGTTTTGTTTAGGAAACAATTTCAATGCAAAGCCAAAAGCCTTTAGCCTTTGCCCCTCCTGATTTGGGCTGTGTGGTGCTGCCAGGTTCACAGAACTGAGCTGCCCTTGTCCCACTTTTCAGGGGGACACATTTCAGATGTGTCCCTGGGGACAGCCAGGGAAAGCAAGAGGCAGCAGGGCTCTCAGGAGAGAAAAGATAAGCAGTATTAATTTGCTAGTAAATTAGTTGCCCTACTCAGCATCAGGGGAAACAGCCAAACATTCTAAAAATATGAAATAGTGATGCCACTAATTTAATAGCAGTAATGTAGCTCTTAAGGTCTCCTGTAAGGCTGTAAGAGAGGCAAGGATTGTGGGAAGAAGTAATATCTTTTATTATGGCCAACTGTTAGAGCTTGAACAATGAGCCAGCCTCCTGGCCACTTGTGCCAGAATAGAGAGAATAATTTAATGCTAGGACAGGATCTGCATTTTCTTTTTTTAATTTTTTTTTTAAATGGTGACTGTGTGGCCAAATGCTTCCTTCATCTTGATAATGGAACAACAGGAATCATCCAAGGGGAGCTCAGAGAGCAGATCCTCCTGCAGAGTCATTTGGTTTGAATATCTGGGGCTACACCAGGGCACATTGGAGCTTCTTTTTGGTAATTTTGAAGAATTTCACTCTTTTGTGGTTGCTGTGCACATTTGCATACAGCTTGCAGGTGGAAATCTGTGCTGCTTCTGTTGTCCTTTAATGCATAAAAAGCTCAGGCTCATGGCATCAGCACCATGCATTGTTTTTATTCAGAATGCACTGCAGTGGAGCCTTGTCTCAGTGTTGCTATACCTGCTGTAAAACTCCCCCCAAAATTTCCAGGGTGTTGCTCTAAGACATCCAAATTTCCATTAAAATTAAGGAATTGCTGTCTGTCTACTTTACCAAGATATTATCAGAAAGCCACATTTTGTAAACACAAGAAAAAAGAAAGTGTTTCTGGTGAAAAAGCCTCCACCTGAAACCAACTGGTGTTTATTAGCCTGCTTATTTATTGGTTTGTAATTTGGTGAAGATCAAATTACCTGAAGATTTAATTCTGAAAATGCTCCACAACTAAATCTTTTCTCCAAAAAAACCTTCTCCCAGAGCTTGTAAGTGCTTAATAGAGCATCTGCTAAAGCAGCAAGGAAGAGATAGGGAAGCTGAAAGTCCACCATTGACCTTGAACATTTAATCCAAAATTTTATGGCTGTATTTTATTACACTGCTAGCATGATAAATTGCAGTGACAGGTTTAGAAAGCACCTTACAACATGCAGTGGCATAAAGCTATATTAATAATGAGTTGGATTCTGCAGTTTTTAACTTAATCAAAACTGCCAGTGTTCTCTCCTGCTCTGGTCCAGACTCTATCAAAACCTTCTCTGCCTCCAGAAGACCCCACCCAGGGCTCTCCACACAGCTAAGTTGCCTTCAAATAGCTGTGAAGCATCACAGCACCACAAGGGGAAACTGAGGCACGGGAGGGAGGTGGGTTTTCTCAAGGACAAGGTTATGTTCACCTGTGTCAGCTCTCTCTACTGCTGTGCTTACAGCACTGGTTCAACAAACATTCATTCTGGAGTGGGCTTTTACTAGGATTTCCCCAGGCATGTGCTCTTCCACCTGGGTATTCTGTGGAGGCTGAAACAAAAGGAGGAGGATTATTCTGTTTATTCACAGTGCTGTGGATATCCAGCCTCCTGCTATCCTGGCCCAAGCCCTGGCCCAAGCCCTGGAGCTGCCTGATGCTGGGCTTCAGCTTTCCCCTTCCTCTCTCACCTCCTGAGTCCCACTCAATCAGCCTGCCCATGCTGTGGGAACATCTTCCCCTGCAGGGCAATCCCCGGGGTAGCAGCACCATTACAATCCTGGATTTTGATAAGAAAGCTGGATGAGGAATGGTTTGATTTCTGTAATGAATGGTGCTGCAGATCCATCCACTTCTCCCAACTCTCAGAGAGCGCTCCAGCTCTGCAAGGTCACCACGTATGGGCTTCTATTTTTTATTTTTTTAAATAGCTCTGTTCTACTTAAGAGCAATAATAGCACTATAGGTTCAGGTGAAATATTTCTGTGTTCGTGGGCTTGGTCACAAAGCTTTATCATTTTGCCCTTCATTGGAGCTATCAAGGTCACCAGGCAGCAGTAAGAGAGATGTGATAGACTTAATAAAAACCAAGATTAATAAGAACTAGGAAGAAGGAAGTGAAGAGTTTTGGTTGGGGGGTTGTTAATGGTGTTAAGCCAAGGAGTAAGTCACAATCCATTCCCCCCAAGTGGAATTCAAACATGTGAAAGCTTCTTCCCCCAGATGCCAGCCTTCCCCTGGGGCTCTCCAGTGTAACTGGAGATGTCCTGCAGGGCTCTTCAGGGTGGGCAAAGCCCTTTGGAGATCTCCAGCAGCCGGGGCCCAAACTGCTTTTGGGGCAGCATGTTCAGAGTGGTAACCAAGGGGTGCTGGCCTCCAGGAATGGATGTTCCAGCACACAGGGAGCTCCTGCTCTGCAGCTGGGCTGGAGGGGTGGAAGGGGTAAAAGCCAGTGGTCCTGCCTAGGGGAAAGGACAGCTAAAGAAATCACAGGAGAGCAAGTCCAACACTGTGGTGTTGTGGCCTCAAGAAGGTGAGCGGCTGTGATCTGCTGCATGGTGAGATCCAGACCTGCAGCTGGGGAAACCACTGAGGGCTGGCCCTTGGCAGGAGAGGTTATTTGATTGCCTGAATACGAAGTGACACGAAGGACCTTAGCTGCAGCCCTGGTTTGGGAGCTGTTGGCCTGTGGCTCCTTTGTGCACCATAGGAGCAGCATCTAATCTGGGAAATCTGGAAATTGAAATGCCAGAACACTGATCAGATAAGACTGCAGGATAAGGAGAACACTGTCATTCTAGATCTTGGGCTTTGTCTGCTTTCTTCTTCTTCTTCTTCTTCTTTTTTATTTTTTTATTTATTTTTATTTTTTATTTTTTATTTTTATTTTTATTTTTATTTTTTTATTTTTTAAATTTTTATTTTTTGTTTTATTTTATTTTATTGTAACACCAGGTTGCTGCTGAGTATTTCTGGTGGGAGGTCAGGGCCCCTGTGTTCCCAAGGGCTTGCCTGGTGGGTGCAGGGGAGGGAGGATTGCTGCAGCCCTCACTACCTTCCCAGCTGAGCATGGTGCCAGTCCTGCCCTGGAGACCCAGCACCCCAGGGCTGACCAGTTTGAGGACTGAATAATTTGTGTCCAGACAATTGCATGCTTGGCTTATGCATCACCTCACAGGGATTGTGCTGAAGCTGCAGCCCTCACCCCCTTAAATGAACTGGCTGTTTTCCTCACCTATGAGGAAGCAAATGAAGCATCTCTGGGGCCAGGTTGGCTGTTGGAGCTGCTGTGGCACGTGCTGGATTTCAGCCTCCTTACTTAAAATAGATTATTTTACTGTAAAGTAACACTGATAGAAGGCATCAGGGTGGTCCAGGTGTGTTCAGGTCTGTGGAAGCTGCTCTGGCAGAGGAGTGTTTGAGCCTGTGGTTGTCACCTGGGGCGTGTGCTGGCTGCCACTGCTCCCTGGTGTGTGGGTGAAATAAATCCTCTGATAAAAGACTCAAAAGAGGCTCTGACCCTCAGCTGCAATAAAGATGTTTATTCTAGGTAGTGTCCAGAAGGAAAGAGGGCATGCACAGAGGAACAGGGTCTTTTCTCAGCTTCTGTCAGGGGAGGGGCAGTTTGGGACAAAGCCAATAGGGTCAGAAAGGGAAGGAAGGGTCAAACTATGTAGTTGCAGGCTCTAGGGGTCCCTGAGGGAGGAGAAACTATTCCCACAGGAGAATATAATGTGGCCATCCTGTGTCCAGCAGCACTACCTGAGGAGGGCTCTGTTGTCTGTGAGCTCCTCAACCCACTCAGGTGCAAACCAAACCACCTGAACCAGGCAGCTGAGACTAATAATTATTAGGTTCCATTATTAGCAGGAACCACCAGTTATCCTGCAGGGATCTGCAGCAAGCAGGAGCAGGGCTCAGCTACTGAGGGTGAGCAGCTCCTGCTGACACAAACAAAAGCATGAGGAACCTGAGTCTCTCCTGGCACAGCAGAGAGTGAAAGGCTGCAGGTTTGAACCCTCTCCTCCCTTTCCCCCCATGGTTGCAGCTGGGCTCTGTTTTCTCTGGCTGCCTCCCTGTCAGGCTGTGCCAGGGAAGGAAGGCTGTCACCAGGAGCTGCTGCCTGATCCCCCATCTCCAGGGGCTGCTGCTGGGTTCTGTAGCACATTAATAATGTGGGGCACTTGCTTTCATTTGGGGGTAATGAGGAGGTTGCTCTGTCACCATGGGCTGGTACCCTGGTGGATAAATTACCAAGCCAACGGCAGTGTTGTAATTCCATGGAGGGAGTGAGATTATTACTGAGGAAATTGCAGGCCTGCTCCTGTCATTGTTTTACCACTGGTGCAAAAATGGGCTTTGTTCCATTAGTATACTCGATTTTCTCCCTCTCCCTCTCTGCTGAGTGCGTTGCACTCCCTCTTATGCCCCCAGTGACTCCCCACAGTCAATGGCAATCGTGGCATGCTGAGTTCCTGTTTGTATTTTCACAATAGTTTGGAAAATATTAACTGGGCAGCTCTTTTGGTGCTGCTGACCAATGTTCCCATGCAGGAACACCTCTTTAGAGCCACTTGTCACAGTGGAAAAGCAGGAAAAGCTGAGCTGCCTGTTGCAGCCCCAGCCATGGGGGCACTGGTGGTCCCAAATCCTCCAGCCCTGTGGTCTGTGCAGTTCAGTATTTTAAAGTGTTGCTGTTTTTTCACCTGTGTGGTCATCAAATGGTCTGACCAGCAGACTTAGAACATTTGCACTGGCTCTGTGCCACTTTACACTGTCAGAAGGTCAGTGTTGTGAAACCTGGAAAAAACCCCAGGTTGCTGGAAGCCTCTGGGTTACAGATTTTCAGGGTCTCAGCTCTTAGCTGCTTATCTGAAAGCCCTGCACAGAAATACTGCAGCAGAAATTCATCCAGCACAAGTTCCACCAGAAAGGAGGAACACTGATACTATTAGTACCAAGTTAAGCTAAAAAAGAAAAAAAAAAAAAAGAAAAAAAAGAAAAAAAAAAAAAAAGAAAAAAAAAAGAAAAAAGAGAGAGGCAAACCAAACCTTACAAACAAGGGATATATATACACACAGGGTCAGAGAGTAGAATGTTTTAGTCCCTATTAGAAATACATCAGTGTTTCACACCGGCACTGGAAGTTTTGCAGCTCATAAAAATTTCATAAGGCTTGCTGAGGAAAACAGGAAGGCAATTCAGGTGTCTATTTTTTGAGCACTGTCATACTTGCAAGAGTTTCAGCCAGTCTGGATTGATATTTCTTGTTATATGCCAGCTCTGCATTATGATCCTCTCTGGATCATAGTTCAGTGACTCAAAAAGAATGAATGACAAGGTGGCCTGGCTTTGTGGAGGAGAAGAGAGGAGAGTCCAGGGTATTTTGCTTCTTCTTTATGGTTTTACAGTCTCCTCTTCAGGGTCCTTTTCACTTCTGCAAACACAAAACTCAAGGTGAAAAGTAATTGGACAAGCTAACAAATGAGTTCAGGCTTGCTGCATTCCCCACTGGCGAGTCTCTGTGCTTCTCTTGCCACTAAGAGCAGCCTCTTTGACACGGCCTTTCATGTACCAGCTAACAAAGAATGGAAATCTGCCACAGGTTTGAGAAAAGAGAGCCTTTAAGCAGGACAGGCACTAAACCAGAGTGATTTATATGGGCTGAGGATACTGCTTTACATCTCATCAGTCTTCCAGGGGCTCCATGATGCCAGCTGCTTCTTTGGGGGATATTTGGTGCAAACTGCTGCTCTGCAGCTGCAGAGTTTCACTGCAGGCAGAAGTGGAAGCCTCATGGTGTGCACCCTGCTCTGGAAGGGCTTGGGGTGTAAAGGGAGGCACTTCTGAGCAGGCATTCCTTGCTCTTACCATGGGCTGATGGAGAGCGTGTCCCTGTGAGCCAGGGGAGGTGCAGAGCCACAGGCACAGCTCTGGGTGAAGCCAGCAGCAGGATGAGGCTCAGTGTCCCCACTGTGTCCTCTTCTCTCCTGTGTTGTCCCCCTGTAAGGGATGATGAAAGGTGGGCATGGCTGGAAGTTCACTGGAAGGGAGGAAGTCACTGGGTCATGGAAGGAGCTGCCATCCCTTCCTGCACCAAAACACCACCCTAATGCCAGCATTCCTGTCCTTGGAATGTGATGGGGTGCAAGGGGTAATTAAACAATGCTTCTAGTTTTATCTTGAGGAGCTGCTGTGTTGGTGCTGGGACAGCCCTGGTGCCCTGCTCCCTGAGAAGCCTCAGAAGAGCACTGGGACACTCTCAGCAGCTGGGATGGCTTTGGCTCCTCGCTCTGACTTTTCAGGGATCTGCACAGCACTTGTGTGGCTGCTCCTGCAAGGCCAAGCTGGGTGAGTGGCAGCTTGCTGAGAGCTTTGCCAGCTGTTTCTCTTGCCCTGCTCTCACCTGATGCTGTAAATTAAGAAGCAAAAATCACCCTGACTCCTCCTAGCTCCTCGTGCTGCAGGCTTGCAGGAGGGAACAATGACTTCATCTGGATGGCAGGACAGTGGTTCCAAATGTGGTTCCTGCACATTTGCCCAGGCAGGTATTAGCAGCTAACGGGGCCTTGGGATCCAAGCTTCACACACTGTTACTGTAAATGGTTTCTCTGTGGTAATATACAATATTCTTTCCATGCCAGCTGAGTAACTGGTAAATGACAGGTCCTGCTTTTCAATTCCACCGTGCTGCCAGGGCCTGCCACGCTTTCAATTTGTGCAAGAGCTGCAAGCATAGCAGGAATTGTGTTTAGCATTTCCCACAACTCCAGTGCTGGCTTTGTGTTCCTTCTTCTTCAGTCCTGTGCCCCGACTTGAGATATTTAATGTTTTCTGAAGCTACCCCACAATGCTGCTGTTAAACTTACCTAATGTTTGATGTAAAATCAGCTTCCCCCTCAAGGAATGCTGTGCAGGTGGCATGGGGCAGGAGGGGCACTCAGATGTGCTGGATGTGATGCTGATTGCTGCAGGCAATGTCCCTGTGTGTGCTCTGTCACCTGCCCGGGCTGGCAGGGTTGGGAGCTGAAGTGTGCACAGCTCCCAGATGTGACAGACTGTGTGTGCCACTTTTCACCCACAGATGGGACTGGTTTTGAAAGGCTGCTCTGCTAAAGCCTGTGGATGTTCCTGTAGGTCCAAATGACTTAAGTGGAAAATATTTTGGGGATGTGATTTTGCATTTGCTTCAATACATTTGAAAGGTCTGCTCAGGACTGCTACAAACCCTTCAGCCTTTGAGCAACAACTCGAGGAAGTTTGATTTCCCAACTGTTTGAGGCTCTGGGTTGGATTTTTTGGTGTCTCCTGCTAGGTCTAGCTTTCCCCTGCAGGTTGAGTGCTCATCATGGCTTTTACTGTGGATTCTCTGTGGCTCAGAAGGCTTGGTCCAGATGTTCTGCTCCTGTTTTCTCCTCTCCCTGTATGCACTCAGAGACCTCTCTGAGAGCTCCCCAGCCCTGTGTGGGTGCTGCTGGCCAGGGGCTGTGATCACAGGCATGTCCTGTAGGCTCTGGCTCTTTACCAAAGCAGGCTCACAGGGCCTGGACACTTTCAGGCTCTGAAGGCTTCTGTGCTTCTGAATTTTGTCACAGTTCCCTGTGGGCTCAGCCCAGCCCAGGCAGGTGACACCCCTGAGAGCACAGCTCTCCCACCTGGACTGGCAAACTGATTTTCCTGTTGTAAAAATGATAATTCTGGCTGCAGCAGATGAAGGCTCTTTGCTGAAGGTCATGCAGACCTCCTGTAAAATATTGCTGAGGGATCATACATGACAAGAAAGGGGAAAAGTTTCAGACTCATGGCTTAATAAGGACTTGCTGGGATGTGGCACACATAGAGTGTCCCCAGGGACACAGAAGGGCTGCTCTCATTGGTAAAGCCAATTGTTGGGATGCAAACATTTACTTTCCTCTGCTCCAGCCTCTGCCCTGGGCTGTCCCCATAGCTGGGCAGAATGTCCCCTACCCTTTGTCCCTGCCAGTTCAGTGTCTGCTCTCATGGTCCAAACCCATCCTTGCTGATGGGTGAGGCCAATAAATTAATCCTTCTTTCCCTTCTCCTAAGCTGGATGCTCAAGAGTGGGACACAAGTGAGCAGTCCTGGTTCTCCTCTCCCAGCAGGGCTTCTCTCCATGGTAGCTGTCCCAGGTCAGGGCAGGAGAGGAGCCTTGGCAGGAATATTGGGGGTTTAAATGCTTTGCTCCATGGTACAACATCCTATAGGGTGAAATCCCTCTGCCAGTGGGCCAAGGTAATTGAAACCACATTTCCTTAGCTGAGTAATTAGATTGATTCTGCAGAAATGCGGACATGTGGAAAATTGAAAAATGGCAGAATTGCATGCCCTGAGGCTGCAGATGAATATGTTGGTGCCTTTCTGAGGAACACTGGCTCAATCTATTGAATTATAGGACGTGCTGAGACCAGCTCAAGCACAATGCAAGCTCAGGCCCTGACCAGGGGAAGCTCAGACAGAAGGGGGTCTCTTTCTCCCTGTGCTGATCTGAAATATGTATCCCTTTCCCCAGAACTTCTCATTGAATTCTCCAGTGCTCTGTGCAGCAAAAGGATGTACGGGTGTGAATCCAGTTACAGGACTAGCAGAAAAACTCTCCATGTAATTATACACACACAGAAATTTTAATTGAATGGTGCAGTTGATGGGACCAGATCACAGATCACACAGCTACAGGGATGTTGTTGAGACTCTGCTTGTGTGCATTTCATTTATGAGTGTTTTGACCTCAGACATGAAGTGGAAAGTGTTTCTAATGGCTTCATTCCCCAGATTAAACCAGCCATACCTACTGTTTTTTATTCTTGCACAAGATAACAGCTGAGAACTTGTTTGGGTGCTGTCAGCCATGCTGAGGGAGTGTTGGAGTTTCTGGGTTTTGTTCCTGTGATCAGGAGTGCTGAGGTTTGCAGGGTCTGGAGAGAGCTCTGGAGCTATTTCTGTCTGAGATGATTTAAGCAAAGGTAAATATTCTGCTATGGCTCTGTGGTGAGGTAGGTCCCACAGGCAAACTCTTCAGAGATGCCTGTGTGTTTAAAATACCTGTTTGCAGTATTGTATGTGTGGGTGGTGTGGGAAGTGGCAGGAATGAAGGCAAACAGGCACACTGGGCTCTGAAACACCAATACTGTATGATGAGTAGCACACAAATAGCCAGGGAAGTTCAGATACTAAATCTGCCTGTATTCCCCTTCTTCATTTCCAGTATCACTTCTGAATCATTTTGATTCAGGATTTTTAAATAATACAGAATCTTTATATCTCACGGCTTGGACTTCTGGGCTGCTCTTTCCTGTTCAGCTTGCCTTCCCTAGTTCTGACTTCTCAGTCTGTTCTAACTTCAGAGCTGGCTTTTCTTTGAGCAGGAGGTTGGTCCTGATGTACCATCAAAGTCCCACCAATACATATCATACTGTGATTCTGATTTTTGCTGGTCTCACTTCCCCAGATTTCAATGCTTTGTTTCAGTGTGCACAGTTTTTGTCAAGCCATTTTCCCCCTTCATAATTTTGCACTGCCCTGAACCTCCTCTTTGCATAAATGCAAGCCCAAACTGGTTCTTTTGAGCTCTGGCTAATCCATCATCCCAACCCTTTTCTACCTGCATGGACTGCTATTAAGATTTAATTAACAACTGTTCTGCTGAAGCTTCGGTCCTGGTCAGCAGTATTGGAATTGCATTAAATAGAGGCATTAAAAATGCAACAACATTTGTGATATCAGCCTCGCAGTATGAACCACTGCTTTGTGTGTATAGTTTAACATCATCATCAATCAAGGAGCTCCTGTGCTGGGACCCTGTTGCTGTTCACACGATTTGTTGTTGCTGTTTGCCTTCTCTGGTGACATTTCAATGTCCTGGGGGCAGGAGCTGTCACTGCCTACACCCCTGTGGCATTGGACCTTCTGCCATCTCCATGTGGAAGATCTCCTCTTCTCCATTTGCTTCCTGAGCTCACCCTGGGAGCTGTCAGCAGCACTCAGGGCCATTGACACTGCAGAGCTTTACCTGCTTTGTGACAAACATGCCTTCTGTCAAAAGATGTGGGTTCAGGGCTCCTTCTGTCCCCTTTCCCCAGGTCCCATCAGCAGCATCTTGGTGAACCGCTACGGCAGCCGCCCCGTGGTGATGTTTGGGGGGCTCCTGTGTGGAGTGGGGATGATCTCAGCTGCCTTCTGCACCAGCATCCTGCAGCTCTACATCTGCGTGGGCTTCATCACAGGTGAGAACAGAGCACCTCCCTCCCCTCCCCGTGTGAGGCTCCCTCCTCAGGGCCTGGGGCTTCCACCCCTGGGCAGTGTGTGCACCAGCACAAACACAGCGGGGAGCTGGTGAGGTAGAGAGCTTGGGAGATGAAAATCTCACAGTGTGAGATGAAAATCTGGGGGGACAAAGGCCCCAGATGAACTTTGGCAAAGAGCACATTCCCTGCTCAGTGCTGTGTTCCTGGCTTGACAGCCCATGTGGGATCTGGCTCTGGGCCAGGGTGCTGGGCACGGTGGCCATCAGTGCCCTCAGCTCCCCCTGAAGCAAACCTAGCTTGACTGTGCTCTGCCCTGGGCAAGGCAAGTCCTTCCTATAGAGGAAGCACCCTTGTTGCTATTTTACAGTGTGTTATCTTCCCTCTGTGAGATACATGAGATGAGATTTCAGAGGTTTGCTTCAGTTTACTTGCCCTTTGCCAGCTTGTGAGATGATGAGCTCCTTTATCTGAAAATAACAACTGCTGGAGTTGACTGAAAATAGGCAACAATCTCCCTAGTGTGAAAAAAACCCCTGTATTTCCTTCTTGAAGTTCCAGTTTGAATTGCCTGTATTGAAATATAAAATTCCATACTGGAAACTGAAGCAGAATAAGGCACAGGCTCAGTCCAGGATCTTTAAAGCCTGCAGGTGCTTTTAAAGGTAAATGGATTAGAGCTCTCCACCTGTGTGAGTATAGATGCTTAATTGTAAGTATTTTTGTTTTATTATTTTGGATAAGGTGCAGGCAAAGTTTATTCCAGTGCAGCTAGGACATCTGCTTGAAAACATGACACAATGAGTTCAAAATTGGCTTTTGAGGTTGCCAGGTGTATGGTTTAATGAATGTTCCCAATCTCTCTGCAAAAGCATTAAGTGTTGCTGCTTTCTGAATGTGAAAATGTGAGCTCAACGTTGAAAATCAATAAAACCAGCCACTAGCAAAGCAAATTAGGACAGCAAGTTTGTCACCCTGTTCTTCTATATCAATATGCCTTTATTAAATCTGTACAGTAGTGAATAAACCCCCGTGTAGGGTTCCCTCTCTCAAACCTTGCTCTTCCTAAAGACTGTCAATAATTAAGTGAAACTGTGTTATTAGTGGATGAATAAATTTTGCAGATTCCTTGAAAGAGACTCCAGAAACAAAGTGATTGGAAATAAAAATAACCAATGTCTCCCAATATTTCCTAATTCATGAGCTTGTATCATTTCCTCCTAAAACAAATGTCCTCTAGGAAGGCAAAGGGAGGAAGTTACAGGACAAGGGGGAATGACAGAGGGCAGTTTAGATTAGATGACAGAAGGGAATTCTTTATTGTAAGGGTGGGCAGGCCCTGGCACAGGGTGCCCAGAGCAGCTGTGGCTGCCCCTGGATCCCTGGAAGTGTCCAAGGCCAGGCTGGATGGGGCTTGGAGCATCCTGGGATGGTGGGGGGTGTCCCTGCCATGGCAGGGGAGGTGGAATGGGATGGGTTTAAGGTCCATTCCAACCCAAACCATTCTGTGATTCTAAGCTAAGCAATGCTGGATTAGCATATGGAGACCATAAATCCTTTGCTAAAATTATTCCATGCAATTTGGTGAGCAGAAGGACCCAGACAAGAAACAGGGCTGTAGGATGGCAGCAGCTTCTATGTTCTAAAGCTAACAGGGTGACAAGAGGGAATCCTGTCCATAACCCAAATGGAGCTAGGACTGATAAAGCCCTTGCTCTTGCCTGGTCCCTGAATGTGTTTGCAAGTCTGGTCCGTGCCCCTCCAAAGCTGACAGCGTGGGCAGTGCCCAGTGCACACAGGGGACCCTCGTGCCAGCCCCAGGGTACAGGGCTGAAACACCCACACCTCTGCCTGCAGTGCTGTGATGTTTTGTGTTTGTTTTGTGTTTTGTGTTGCACACCTTTTGTGTTTTGTGTTGCACACCTTTTGTGTGCACCTTTTCCTCCTGCTTGCTGGGCAAGGGCAGCAGTGTGGATGAGGGGTTGGCTGATAACCCATCATCTCCAGGCACAGGGTGTGTGCTGGGGAAGGAATATTAATTTGACTGAGAAGATCCTTGTAAGCCTGCTAACATGCTTGATGCCTCTAATTAAGCCTGAAGTGTCTTTGCTGGTCAGGCCTAGCCTGGAAGCATTCAAGGGCAATTATGGAGCTGCCTGCCCCTCACGGGGCTGCGACAGTGCTGCTGCTCGAGGAGAGAGAGGCTTTTGTCAAGGGGATTTGCAGTAAATGTAAAGCAACCTGTAAACATCACACTCTTCCCAGCCTCCTTCCTACTAGCCTGGAAAGAAAACAGACTGATGCAAAAGCCTGTGTAAGTGTAAGGATGTAAGTCACAGGGATGGAGGTAAAAACAAGGTCTTGGTGCAAGCAGGTCTCTGCTACAGTCCTGTGCCTTTGGCATATTAATAGAAATCTCTTCAGAGGGGCAGAGCAGGAAGTGTCTGTTTGCAGTGCAGGGATTAGACATGGCAATCTCAGTTGCTGACTTGATTAAGCCTGTTTCCATTTGCATGCAGAGCAGCAATCAGGCTCTGCTGGTGGAGGCAGCTCTGTCCTTGATGGCACTGGAAACCCCACAGCCTTCTCCCATTTGCTTCCCTACAGCTCTTAGAAAAAGAAATGGGGTTTGCAAGCTGTCTACCTGGACAGATGCCAGCCTGGGTGCATTAAATAGGTGTTTCAACATGCAACCTCTGCTGAAGTCTGAGGTGGAAGCAGCAAATTTCAAAGCTATTTTCAAGGTAGTAACAACTGGTCAGAGTTTAGTTTAATCTGCACCAATTAGACTGGCATGAAACAAAATGGGATTTTGGGTGAGCCATGTGGGCTAATGAGAGTAGTCTTTGCCATGGCTGTAAATGTTGAGCACTGAAATACCTGGTCAGATTGTTCCTTGCTAATAAAGTAAGAACAAGATCAATAACTACACAGCTGAGTCCTGTAGCACCACTTATTTCTATCTAATATGAGTGAGATGTATTTAATCCTCTGGCACAGGTTTGCTTCTGTTCTTGCAACACCACTGACAGACCTCTCTGTCATATCCCCGGGGAGAAAATGTGGTTATTGAGTAACAATTCCAGCTATGGAAAAGCTGCTGTAGTTTCTGAAGACTGCAATAAAATGAATGTAAATATTTCCTGCTAAAGTCAGCCAAAAGCTTAAAGTAAATTGAAATTCCAGTTATTCAATTTGAAACTCTCCAAATTTAATTAATGGGAAGAGCATGAGGTAATATTAAATTAGATTTGTCTGACTGGCAAATTAATGTTCACATAATAAAAAAAAATTGAGATGATTATTGTTTAAATGGGTAGCTGGCATCCAGTCTGATTTCCCTCCTTTGGAAGACATGTGGTGTGTCCCTACCAAAAATGACTCTGTGGAAATGATGGTTCAATTTCTGCCCTTCCTGCCCAGCCTGGGAAATGAGGAGTCAGTGCAAACTCTCACCTGCTGTGCTGCATCTTTTCAGGTGGAAAAAGATACATTTCTATATTTCAGCACTGTCCAAGAGTGTTCTCTAACCAGGGCTGTGTTTTTTCTCTGTGGTTCCCAGGTCACCCTGAATTTGGTCCTTTATGCATTACAAGCAGGCTGCACCTCCCAAAGATGTGCCCTGCCTAATACATGGACAATCTAAAAAAGTTCATGCTGAGAATGTTTTGTATCCAGATTTATTTTAATATGTAGCCATTTCAGTTTATTTTTAATGTTGTAAACTTCCAAGTAATTAAAAAAAAAAAAAAAAAAAGAACTTTAGATTTGGAAAACATCATAATTTTGTAAACCCATTTAAACTGAAGCTATCCAGCATTGGCTGGATTCTGCTGCATCAGTTGGATTCTACTCTATCAGTGACTAATGATAGTGCTCCTTAATTAATTTTGAGGACCTTGACCTTTGTAAATTCTCTTCTGTAAAGCAATATGCCTAATTATGTACTGCACAGTTAAACAAACTAATTATATCGACTAATGAACAAGAAAAAAAATCTGCATGACCCTATTTTCAGGATTCGTGTTCTCTGATATAATCACTTCAAGGATTACATTTCTGCATTGCTCTAATGTGGCTCATTCTTTCCTGGATGATAGAGTGGAAAATATGTGGCATGATTTTTAAATGCTACTTTGATGGAGTTCTGAAAAATGAACTTTTAATGGAAATACTGCATGTCAAAGAAATGCTTGAAAATATTATTGATGTTTAATTATTGATTATTGATGCTGGGCATCAGGAAGAATTCATGGACATCAGGAAGAGTTTTTTCACTGAAAAAGTGATTAAGCATTGGAATTGGCTGCCCAGGGAGTTGGTGGATTCACCATCCTTGGCAGTGTTCAAGAAAAAGCTGGATGTGGCACTCAGTGCTCTGGTCTAGTTCATGAGGTGATGATTGGTCAAAGGTTGGACTCCATGGTCTTGGGGGTCTTTCTTTTCGATTTTGTGATTGTATGGATCTATGTGGCAGTGCTCTCAAACAGAACCACAGAATTTGGTATCTCTGCCTGCAGATTCCACCTGTGCAGGAGAAGCTGGCCAATTGAATTAGCAATGCAGATTTAGAATGGCATTTATATATTTAAATGCAATAAAAATAAATTCTAATTAAAAGAAACACTCTAGGGCCCTGTGTAATTAGCATCCTCGGTAGCTGTTTTGCTGTGTGCTTGCAGACCTCTTAATCTTTTGCATCAGACCTGAATTGCTCACAGCACCAAATCAGTTGTGGCTGAGGAGTGATGTTATTTTCTGTGCAGGTCCAGCTGCCCAGCAGCAGAGTTGGGTGCCCATGGAAGGGGAGGCCAGCCCTTGATAAATGCACTTTGGTGATTGGCACTGTCCAAGCCAAAACAACCTTCCCCAAAGCGGGAGTTGCCATTTTTTAAAAATAGATCCATCGTCTCCCCCAGCAAGGCTGGGCAGAATCCACCACCATTTTGTGGGGGAATAGTTTTGTTTCACTCTGAAGCAAACTCTTGGTGCTAGTTTTGCCACTCAAGAGATTTGCAGTGCAGAGGGAAGGGTGTTCTCTGACTGAAAGAGTGTTTCTGGGGTCTGGTTACCCAAATGAGGCAGCCAGAACTCAGAGACAACCTGAGCAATGTTTGCATCCAGATTATTGTGTTGAAGAGCCACCAGTGAACCACTTGCCTGTGAATTTTCCTAGACAATGTGGTGAGGAGAAATTGGTCTCAAATCTTGCTTTGTTTATCTGAACTGTTTTCCAGGATTTGGCCTTGCTCTCAACCTTCAGCCATCAGTGATAATCGTAGGGAAATACTTCTTGAAGAGAAGACCCATTGCCAATGGCCTTGCCATGGCAGGGAGCCCCGTGATGCTTTGCACCCTGGCACCTCTCAACCAATTCCTTTTTGAGAATTTTGGCTGGAGGGGCAGCTTTTTAATTCTTGGGGCAATTTTATTAAACTGCTGCGTGGCAGGAGCTCTCTTCAGACCCATCGGGGCACACACAGCACCGTCCAAAACCCCGGCGACTGAGGAAGGGAAGGATGCTCTGAAAGGAAAGATCTCTGAAGATGGCCCCATGGAGGAGAACAAACCAGAAGAGGAAGGAGGAAAGGACTGCTTTGAAAAAATCAACCAGTACCTTGACTTCTCCCTCTTTAAACACAGAGGGTTCTTGATCTACCTGATCGGGAACGTGCTGATGTTCCTGGGGTTCTTTGCCCCCATTGTGTTCCTGGCGCCCTACGCGAAGCACACGGGCATTGACGAGTACTCAGCCGCCCTCCTGCTCTCCCTGCTGGCCATCGTGGACATGGTGGCTCGCCCCGCCACCGGCGTGGTGGCCAACAGCAAATGGGTGAGGCCCAGGATCCAGTACTTCTTCAGCTTCGCCATCACCTTCAACGGCGCCTGCCACCTGCTGTGCCCGCTGGCCTCGGGCTACACGGGGCTGGCGGTGTACGCCGGCTTCTTCGGGCTGGCCTTCGGCATGGTGTGCGCCATGCTCTTCGAGACCCTCATGGACCTGGTGGGGGCCGCGCGCTTCACCAGCGCCGTCGGCCTCGTCACCATCGCCGAGTGCTGCACCATCCTGCTGGGGCCGCCCATCGGAGGTGAGGGGGTTCTCTTCCCCACCCGGGTTGTTGCTTGGGATTTAGGGTTTTGCTGGCACAGTTTGTGGGAAGTTATCCTAAGTGTGTTTTGTCTGCCTCGTGGTCACCGTTTTCCCACTCGTAAGTGGGCAGGGAGGGGTGTCCTTGATGTCTCTTCCAGCGTTTCCTCTTTCCTCCTTTCTGTGTAGTCCTCCAGTTGAAGTGAGTTAGAGAGTAATCTTTTAATCCTGGATCCCTTCAAACACTTGAACTGAACTTGCAGAGTGGGACTTCCTACAACACTAGGAACATTACTTTTCAGACAGCTCCTCCTGGAGATTCCTCCTTTTGCAGAATTCCACCACAATTTAAGTAAAACACAGCAGTTTTATGAAAGTTTCTTGTTGACTCAAACCTTGTTGTTTGTGTCTAAGGCTCTGAGCGTGCCACTTAGGAATTTCAGTCATTGTAGTGCAGCTGAAAGATTTAAGTCTGTTCTAAAAATAATTTTTGAAAAGATTTATTTTGGATGGCGTGGTTTGAAATATCAAAAGGCAGAGCCCACAAAGGTGGAGGTGAGCATGTTCTCCTCCCCACCCGCATTGTCACTTGGGATTTAGGGTTTTGCTGGCACAGTTTGTGGGAAGTTATCCTAAGTGTGTTTTGTCTGCCTCGTGGTCACCGTTTTCCCACTCGTAACTGGGCAGGGAGGGGTGTCCTTGATGTCTCCTCCAGCGTTACCTCTTTCCTCCTTTCTGTGTAGTCCTCCAGTTGAAATGAGTTTGAGAGTAATCTTTTAATCCTGGATCCCTTCAAACACTTGAACTGAACTTGCAGAGGGCGTCTTCCTACAACACTAGGAACATTACATTTCAGACTCTCCTCCTGGAGATTCCTCCTTTTGCAGAATTCCACCACAATTTAAGTAAAACACAGCAGTTTTACAAAAGCCTCTTGTTGACTCAAACCTTGTTGTTTGTCTCTGAGGCTCTGAGCGTGCCACTTAGGAATTTCAGTCATTGTAGTGCAGCTGAAAGATTTAAGTCTGTTCTAAAAATAATTTTTGAAAAGGTTTATTTTGGATGGCGTGGTTTGAAATATCAAAAGGCAGAGCCCACAAATGTCCATGTGGACAATACTGAGTCTCCAGGAGGAGTTCCAGTCATCTAAAGACAAGTAAGGGCAGTGATCTCCTGTGATTTAAGAGCCTTAATATTCCCTCTATAGCACGTGCTCCTTTTGCAGTTTGAACTCTTTTCCTGGATTCAAAACTGAGATCTGGCTAATGCTTCACGTGACACATCCTGCAGAGCTGTTTAATTCTTCATTTTACTGGGTAGCTCATACAGTGTGACAGAAGCAGCTGTATCCTCTTGCTGTCCTAGAGATTCATTATTTAATTAATGACAAACAAAAGAAAATACAATTTTAAAATGACCGTTTTCTGAATTATATCATTTTCTGAGTGGGAGATTAAGTTAATGACTAGAGACTGCTAATGAGGCTAAAACAGTTCTGTGTAATAATCAGTAATATTAGTTTTGTAGGGTTTTCCCCACCATTTTAATAAGCAGCAAATTTATTGGTTCTTTGGCATTTTAATAACCTACTGCAGGGTTCTGCTTTAATGAACTAAGTAAATTGTTCCCAGTGTGTTTTATGACTTTATCTTATTCTCAAAGGAAAAGAGGCAAGACTATCCTACTGTTGAATTTTCCAATACTCTACTCATTAAAACTCTCATTGAAACCTATTTAGGAGACCTCTAGGTCATCCTGATGAGCAGAAAAGGAAAAATTGCTGCAATTAGCATTTGGTTGATGTTTCACCAGTAGCATGAAAAACACAGTGCATTGAAAATGGTGTACCAAGTCAGTTAGGGATGATTCAGGAAAAAACACTGACCAAAACCAGTTAAAATTATTATTTTTGTGATCAGAAAATCTGTTTGGTGACCATAAAAACCCTTGTTAGTGCAATGCAGTGGGATAATTAATCATCAGCTTTTCAACATTAAGGATCAATTGGGAAGTAATTAAAGGTCCCTCTTTTTGAGGAGGAGAACATATTCCAAAACATCAGAGAGCTAATGGATGATGGGCCAGTTTCAGGGAAGATTGTCTGTACTGTGAAGGCCAGGTTAGGAGTGGGTCTTACTTTAATTAAGATTTGGGATGTTAAGGATGGTCTGTGTTGCCCAGTAAATGGGAATTAATGCTCAGGATCATAATCCCAATAAGATTTGCATTACATTTTGACATAATAGAGAACGGTGACATTTCAATTAAGCCGTCTCCCTTCAATTACTCTGTAACTCCGCAGCAGAGGCATTAACCTTTGAGAGGGACCTGTCACATTTGTCTTGGCATTGAAATTATCTGACATTGACAGCATCATCTTTGCTTTCCCCTGGAACTAATGTTTTCCAGTTTCACGCTGTGCCCTTTCCTCTTTAGATCATGAGTGTCACTGCAGAAAGGGCAGCTGTGACCAAAAGCTGAGTCCCCTCTGATGCTGGTGGGTGACCCGTGGTGGAATAAATCACAAGATAAATCTTTGCCAGTGGGCAGGTGGCTTCTCATGGAAGTCTTCCCAATAGCTGCTGCTTTCTGACTGCCAAGCCAAAGGGACATCCTTGTAGTTGATGGTTGGAGTCAGTGGAAAGGCTGCCTGCAGGCTCTGTGATCAGAGGGGTGGTTTAGCATGGAAAGAATAAGTGTGCTGGGAAAGTCCAGACTTTGCAGTGTAGGTTCTGTCCCCTTCCACTGAACTGTGCAAATCATCAGAGCATTTCCTGTACCAATGTCAGCTACCCACAGGTTGTATAGTGCAACATATGTTCAGTATTTGCAGGCTCAGGGTGTTTGTGGAAGAGATCAGAAGTTCAGAGAATGTTCTAGCCTAAAGCCACAAGAGTGTTCATTGATCTGAAAACACAATACCCTTGTCTTCATCTCTAAATTTCTCTCTCTTTTTTTTTTTTTTTTAATATCTATTTTACAGGAATTCTTATTGATACCTTTGGGGACTATAAATATATGTTCATTAAATGTGGAGCTGTGATGGTCCTGGCAGGAACCTTTCTGTTCATCATGAATTATTATAATTATCGTATGCTTGCCAAGGAGGAGAAGGAAAGAAAGAGGAAGGAAAGAAAAGAAGAGGACACTAAATCTGTAAGGACAGAAAATGAAGGCAAAAGGAACTGGAACAAAGACTCCACACAGGATGGACCTGAGCTGGAACCTTTGAGAGAGAAGGGAGAAGGAGAAAAGAAGGAAATGAATGGTGCAGTTGAAGTTTAAACCTGTTCTCATGGGCTGAATGGGAAATGACTTCTGGGTTGCTCAAGTGAGCACCAGCTGTGAAATCACACTAGATTTTAAAATTTTAGTCTCTTCTCTGCCATGTGCATCCTATTCTTTGTAGTAGGAGAAGACTACAACAGAAACAAGTCCTGATTCTGATAAACTGCTGGGACACTGCGGTATGCACTTGCATACCAAAGGTCCTGCAAGATTTTCGTTTAGATATTTCCTATTTCCCAGAGAAAAGGGAAAGGTGATGTTCTGCAGGATGCCAGGATGAGGCTGACATGAGACAGGAGTCCTTCTTCAGGTGCTTTGTCTTTGTGAGGCAGAAATTCAGTCTTAGGCTTAACCCTTGACCTACATTCAAACAGTGCAAATTTAATTTTTCCCTAGGAGGTTACAAAGTCCTTATTATCCAATTTCTGTGTGCCTTACCATTTCTAGAGAGCTTTTTCTTTACAACACCCCGGTGAGACACTAAGTGTTGCCACTATTAATTAATTGTACTAATGAAGAACTGAAGCACAGAGGAGCTTTGGGCATCATTGCATCAGTGAATAAAGCTTAGGCGTGCCAGAGCTGAAATCCACTGCCCTGAGTTAGCTGCCTAAAAGCCCTGCTGACACAGGTATTCCCTTGCTAGAAAATTGGGAATACAATGGACAGTGGTGCATTAAACCACAGCCCATTCTGCAGAGCACTCTGCTCACCGTGTGCCTCACACTGCTCACAGTCAGTGATTTTGAACACTGTCTCAGAGCTGGGACCTTGTGCCATATTTTTTTTTTAACCTGCTTCAGTTGCATCCATCCTGGAGGGAATCCAAACCCAGCTGCCTCCCCCTTGTTTGATCTGGAGTGGGCACCCCCCTGGTGCTGGGCTGCAGCACCTGCTGGCCTCGTGCCCACCTGTTGTATTAAGGAAAATTTGCTCAGGTCAGGGTGCAGAGGTGGAGCTGAGACCCCTTAGGAGGCTCTCACTCATCCTGTGGTGATAGTTTTGATCTGGGAAGATGTGCACTCTGATGTATTTTATGCCAAGCAGCTGCTGCCTGAGAGCCGTGGATGCTGAGCGTGGCATCATGCAGTGAACCATCAGGCTTCTGTTGAATTTCATGGATTTGATCAGATAAAAAACAAAGAGTGTTCAGGAAGATCATCCAAATCCAAACCCAAAACTAGTCCAAAGGTTTGTTCTCCTTTTTTCTTTGCTTCATTGTACCCATATGAGATCAGATAATATTTTTTCATGGTTTTGTCTTCAAAGAACTGTATTTTCTTGTCACTTGTGTACACAATATGAAGAAAGACTTGTAAAAATACATAAATACACTGTACTCTTAAAATTAGATCATTCATATCTTCTTGCATAAAACCTTCTCTGTGAGTTCTTTTGTTTCTTTGAAGAATAGTGGTCTGACTTCAGTAGGTTTTAAATTTTAGCCTTATGTCATAACTTGTATTTTCTTTGGAATAAACAAAATCTATATGAAATAATTAGGCCTTCAGAGCTTGTTTGTAATACCCTTTATTTCTGTCCAATATATCTATGATATTTCATTTAAAAAGGCATTAATAGAAGGTCATTAATATTTTCCAATATGCCTTCTGTCCTATACTGTCATATACTTAATAAAACTATTTTAAAAAATTAAGTGAGTTTTAATTTTTTAAAACTGTGTGTGTAATGCACCCTTTTGATTCAGTGGGGAGTTTATCCTCGGAGGGTTTCCAGTCCTGGCTCCACGCATGTGGTCACACAACCCTTGGTCACAACCTCATGTTCTTGTTGATTTGGATTCCTTTGACATCCTTGGTGGTCTGGGCCAGCCTGACTCACACCTCCAGTTGTGTGGGCCCACGAGTCTGAAAGCAGAATGACCTGACAAGATGATTTTTATACCTTTCCACCAGGTTGTATCAATTAATCCTCAGTGCAGTGACCCAGATTGCCAGCTGTCCTTACAGCAGGAGCTGGTACTCCTCCTCATCTCTCAGAAACCCCAAGCAAGCTTTTAGGTCATAAAACTTTGTTAAAACAGATAAGATTTTAAATAAAATGGTGTTCTGTTCAGCTGCCTGTGAAAATCCTCTGGAAAAGATGCCTTTGTTAACTGCCCCTGAGGGCAAAAAATGTTTCATTGAATAAGTAGGTCTTTAAAGCTTCAGAATTCTTCTAACATGAAGCAGCTACTTCATTTAACCTACTCACCCTCCTGTCAAAAAAATCTTAAACTGCCTTTAAGATTTTGGCACTATTTCTGTCAGGTAGGAAGCCAGGCTATTTTAAGACAGTTTTGGTGATCATGGCTGGTTTTCAGTGGTGGGTGGCCTGACTCTTTCCTGTTGCCTGTTCCTGCTGCCACCCTACACTCCAACCTCTGATCATGACATCCCACTAGTCACTGCAGCAAAGCAAGGCCAAATAACTCTGTACTTACAGGCACTAGAAATTCTTCTTTGACTCAAATCCTACAAATTCAACACCTTGCAGACTCAAGCTGTAATCCTTTCTTGGAAAGCTCTCAAACTTTCCTAAGAATGTTTTCAGTTATTTTAATGACTAGTGCAATATGAAATAACCATTACAAAAAGCTCTTGTGACACAGGAGAAGCTGCCTGTGCATCTAATTTAGTGATTTGTGTGGCAAATTGAACACAATATTCATATTTACTTAGGTTTGGAAAGCACCTGTGTAAGCAAGTCAAGAGGTGTGAGTGTTGTGCCATAAATATGCGTGCTAGGCACATGGGGGATATTTGGGATATCAAAGTGCAGAGATGATTGCAAACATTTTCTTTGGAGTGCAGTTATGAGACCTTTTTTTCATATTTCATTAGCTTGTGACCTTATTAGAAGCAATGGCCCATTGTTTCCAGGGCTGCTCAGACTTCATCAAGAGCCTGATTTGGATGCTGAACCATCACTCCCAACAACCACAAAAGAAGCCACCAGAGTGGTGCTTGATTGGGAGGTGTGACAAGTACCATGGATTGGATTTAGATTTATCCCCATGCACTTGTTTTTTATTTACAGTTCCCCTCACATTTATCCTCCCTATATTTATCTTTCCAAATTCAAAGGCATGGAGGTAGAATTCAAATATCTCACTACTTTGGTGGGGCAAAATTTGTACAATTTCCTCCCTTCCTTTTTAAAAGAATGTTAGAGCAGTGACTCTGCCACATGATGGAGTGTCATGCTCCTAGAAAGGGACATTTTCTGCCATCCACCTTGGGCCAGGTGCAGCTTTGCCCCACACATAAATGTAATTTATATAGAAAGAATGAACCCTGTCTAGAAACTACACAAGGAGACTTGGGAAGTCTGGAATCACAAATGAACAGAAGCAACTGTTGGTAGTAACTGTGTTAAAAATTAGTAAGCCAGCAAACAAACAAATGAAGTGCCAACCTATACATTTGAAATATGCAATCATTTCAGACGACACAGGAGATTATTCAGAAGGACAGTTCCCATGGCAGCTGACACCAAATTTATTTGGTAGTGTTCAGAAAATGCCTTGTAGACAATACAGGTGCATTCAGATTACATCTGGAATGAATTTAAAAGATGACTTTCGTGCCCTCTGCAGTGACAGTGACATTGTCTATAAAATAGCATTATTTAGACTTATCAGAACTGTGTGAGGGCGTTATGATGAGTGACATTCATAACTGTCAGCAAAGCTTCCCACGATGGCAGTGTGGCTCAGAAACTCAGATTTGATTTGCTGTCTGCTCTGACACACACTGAAGTATTGCTATGCTTTAGTTTGGGTTTGGAAAGAGGCTCATTTACATCCTGACACCAAAAAAATGGACATCCACAGATGGGTAAATGGGGTGCTCTGTGTCACTGTGGTCGAGACCCTGCAATTACCAGTAAAAGCATCACTAAATTCCCTTTTATACCCTGTGCAACCCTTTGTCCTGCAGAGCCCTGTGCTGGCCAAGGTGTGACCCTGTGATGACATTTGTGCTGCTCCTTCTGCAGAGGGTGAAGCTCCCCATGTTTGACAGTGCAGGTGTCTAAAGGCTCAAACAAACACAGTCCCACATGGCTTGAGATATCCACGGCCTTAGCCCATCAACCAAACTGTTAGAGAGGATGTCTGTGTAAGGGGAAATGATATATACCCTCCCTCCAAAAAGACATACATTTGGACAATACTTTAAAATTATTTGTATTTTTTTTATTTGTTTGTTTATATGTTACTACTTTTTGAAATGTATTCTATATCTCTTCAACTTTAGTATTATTGATGATTTTGGACTACAAATTCTCCCTCTAATGACTTCCCATTCTTCACTCTTTTTAAACTCCCTTATTCAGCCACACTAACTTTACACAGCCCTTGGCTGCCATACTGTTCAGTTTTTATCCTTTTTAATAGTATGTTTTCCCCCTTCCAACATCTCTGAAGCACTAAAAAGCCATTTAACAGTTGCAGATCATATTTCAGTCAGCTATTCAGGATGCAGTTCACTGGACAGCCCAAGAAGGTTATTACAGCACAAGTCTGACAGGGACAGCTTCAGAGGAGCAGCACCATGCAGGAACCAAGCAATTCATGGAGAGACTGGCACAGACACCCAGGTTTGTACCCTCCAGATATGACAATCCCTCCCAGTGTACAAAAGATGCATTTACATTTAGATGTCTGATTTCACAGACAACTCAGGGACAGATAGTTGGTGCCCAAGGCTGTGTCAGCTATCACAGAATCAACACACAATCACAGGGTGGCTGAAGCTGGAAAGGGCCTCTGGAGATCACTGGTGCTGCAAAGCCTCTTCAGAGACTGCATGTCCAGCACTGCTCTCTGCACAGGTTCATTAATGTCACTCCAGAAGCCTGCAGGTGGCTCTTTGTGTTTCCCACCCACACTGGGACAAAGGCTGGAGGCAATCCCAACAGGCCAGTGTGGAATTCAAAGCCTTTTGGTGAACACAGTGTGTTTTATGTCTCACCTATCAAGGCATACAAGCCCAGAAGATTTAAGGAGGGCTAAGAAGGAAACAGATCTATTGCAAATGAATCTTATGCTGGAAAGGACAGGGATGTCCCTCAATGCACACACAGGACAGAGCCCTGCACTTTGCCCTTAGGAGCCAAAGTCTGCACCCCTCAGATGAAGTATCTGACAGTCTAATGGTGTAAACACCTCAGTTGGTACTGCCCACCCTTGCACCATCATCATTTTTGAATGGTCCAGCCCATGGTCCAACTCCCCAGCCCATGAATTTATAATTTTTTCATGTCAGACTAAATCCATGGAAAGAGAGACACAGGGAAACACAGGCTTCTCATATGTTCTCTAGAGTTTTTTGCTGGGTGCAACGGTATCCCAGCAAAACATGTCTCATGAAGAAACTCTCACCTCCTGAGGGAGCACTGCTGTTTGGGACAGGCATCAAACAAGAACGTGCTCCTACACTTGCCTGGTCAAATCCATTGGCTCCCAAGAACAGGAAGATATTAATTCACCAAAGATGTCAACTTTGAGGTCTAATTCTGACACAGCAGATTCTTCATGAATCCTGGATCCTGTTTGATGTGCAAAGCAGGGTCTTTCAGATGAATGGGTATGACTGAAATGAAATAGGGACAAGCAGGAGGCAAGTGCTGCTTGTCTTGAATTTCAGAACCTGGCATTCCCCTCCTGGACAGATGAGATTCTTAAGTAGTTTTAATCAGTATGTTATCAGCCCTGACCATTAGTTATGCCTGTGATCACAAAGCACAACTCCAGAGAGAGATACTCAGAATATCTAGGAGTTTCCATGCATTATTAAGTGAAAAAACCACAGACTCTACCTATCATCCACTAATACTATGTATGAGAAGTGCTTGTTAAGCAAACTTGCCAACTCTAATTATTCTCCCAGCGGACTGTGGAGGGTTTTTTTGGCACTTCTACAAGTCTAATGGAAACCTCCCCAGCCCTGCTCCTGCAGAGGTGGCGTGGGCAGGGAAATCTCTGTGATGTGCTCCAGACTCCTGTGATAGCCCTAACTTGTGTGCACGAGCACTCACCAACATCCAGCATTGCTCCCACAGATGGAAGGGAAAACCCACCTGCTGCAGGCTGGGCTGCAGGGGCTGCAATCCTCTGTGGTGTCTGGATTGATGTGCTAAAAGATTGAGTCACTCGAACCTGGTGTCAGAAGGGATCCTCAAGGCATCTCTTATGTTCAGCTTTGATCCCAGAGGTGCCAGTCACAGTGGGGAGTGAGAAGGGAGCTCGTCTCTGCACCATCCCCAGACCACAGCCAGGGGCTGGGGAGGGAACACAGGTTGTTCTCCATGTCTGGGCTCCACTTTCCACTCTTCCAGGCAGGACAAACCACGTAATAGAGTTTGTTCACAGCTCATGACCTGGGACATGATGTATGTTGATTCATATTTTAATTTCTTTAGATTTTTTTGTTTCTTTTAATCCAAAAAGACTGGGAGTGCAGTGGCTAGAAATAAATTGAATTAACTTACTGAGTAGGTATTTGTCCTCTGACTTTCCTGTCACAGAAATTCTTCAAAATACAGTATTCTGTAGCACATTTCAGTATGAAACATGAGGAACAATGATATCATGATTTCAGCTTTCAGCCAGAGAAGATAGCAATTATACACCATATAATAGAAACACAGTGAAGCTGTTTTGTAATTACAGTGTAACTAAGCTGTACCTCATTTACTTGTATTCTGAAGTGCATCTGGAGTTAGCAATTAGGGCCAGGACATGATTAAACACTTACCTTCACCAATCCCAGTATATGTAACACTATACTTACCTTCACATGTGTATTGTTTTTCACTCATATCTGCTATGAACCTAGATATTTTCCAGGGATTAATGATACTCTGTGAAAAGTTGATAGCCTGAAGTTCAGCAGAGAGCTATTAAACTGGCCTGGCCATTAATCCCTAGAAAGTACCCTGCACCAAGGTTGTTATAAGGTGAATATGGAAAATAACTTTCCTCTCATACTGAGCTTTGTCACGGCTGCTATGCCTTTGTCAGTGTGTAGGAACAACACCCCAAATGCAAGAGACTCCCTTGGGTTTGGGTGTGTCTGATGCAAACAGGATGAATCCTCCCTCAGTTCACCCCTGTGCATCACCAAGGCCCTGAGCAGACAGCTTGTGTTCCAGCCAGTCTGTCTTAGCCACAGTTTTCTGGCAATATTTGCAGATCAATTTTAGAGTGAACCTCCATTTTCTGAAATGTGTAATTCCAGCTTCTCTGAGCTGAGAAACAACACTGGCAGCCAAGTTAAAATATCCATTACCGGGGGAATATGTAAAAGCACTGTTTCATCAGTCATCCTGCTCACACAGCTCCCTCCCAGAACTCAGAGTGGTAATGAAAGTAATTTAACACACATCCATAATTAATTTACTACATTCTTCCTGCCGATGGCAATCATCTTACCTGGGAAAGTTCATGAAATTGATCTTAATGCATAAAAATAAAGATGGAAAAGCGTTAAAGGCAGCTAAACGTGGTTTACTTCTAAGCATGTAAGCAGTTAAGCACTGTTTGGAGAACTGATTTGGGGCTGATTTAGCAGCAGCCATTACCTGTGAGAAATGACAGTGAGCACATGAGCAGGGCAGGGCTTTGCCCTCAACACACTCGGTTTGTGAGCACTGCTGAGAGCAGCAGCCTTTGCTCCTGCTTTGCATGATGTGAACAGAAATGTGAGTGTGGGTTCCAAGAGGCAGGGCAGGAGGGGACAAAGCTGCTGGACATGGCAGGGACACGGGCTGCACCAGCTCTTGCTCCAATGCCATGTAAAGCCATGTCTTGGGTTGAAAAAATGAAACCAAAAACGTGTATTCTATTTTCATCTGTTGAAACCTGTTGGGAGATATTGTTCTTTAGCTCTTCTAACTCCAGGGGGGGAAGAGGGTGGATGAGCTCTGTTAATGGGACAACAGATAACACCAGATAAGGCAGAGCCTCCTTATCTCTTATCTCTCTCCACCCATCCTCCTGCGAGGGACATCCCCTGTGAATGGGCCATTGAAGGCCTCTCACAGGACTGATAACATCACCTCATCCCATTGGGAGATGCTTCACCCAGTGGGAGGAGCCAAAGCCTTTCCACAGGGATAAAACAGCAATCCCAAACACTAATTTAGCCAGTTTTCCACTGAATTCTCAGAGGAAGACAGGACCGATCTCACCAGCACTGGACCCATTTTTCTAGAGGATCATCTCTCCTTCACAGAACATCTGTTACTCCAGGAGAACTTATTTGGACTGCTTCCAACACCCTGACAACAGGGTGTCAGGTCATATCTCTGACTCTGTCAGGGTTTTCTAGGACTTTTGTTTATTTGCTTGTGGGTGTTTTTTTGGGTTTTTTTTTTTGTTTGTTTTTTTTTTTTTTTTTTGTTTTTTTGTTTTTTTGTTTTTTTGGTTTTTTTGGTACTACTGCATTTGTATTTTTAATATTCCTAGTAAAGGACTGTAATTCCTATTCCCATATTTTTGCCTGACAGCTCCTAACTGCAAAATCATAACAATTTGGAGGGAGGGGGTTTGTTCTCCATTCTCCATTCCAAGGGAAACTCCAGTTTTCCCTGATAGATACCTGTCTTTCCAAGACAAGCCATGAGCCCAGGCTCCAGATATCCAGCTAGGACAACTCTGGCCAGCCTGCAGAACATCCAGATGTGCCTGAACACTGCACACACACCTGTGCATGTGCTGCATGCAGACAAGAGATACCATATATATATATATATATGTCACATATATATATATATATATATATATATATATATATATATATATATGACAGACAGTCCTACCTGTGCAGGCTGTTTCTAGAGCTCTCTAGTTGCTCTAACAACATCCTGGTGTTGCTGAGACATCACTGGGTCCTTGTTTATGATCCATTGTTGCATTAGCTGCAGCTTTTCTGCACATCCATGAGCCCCACACTCTGATCGTGGATTTGGTGACAATATTATTTGGTGACAGTATTATTAGACAATATCATTATTCATATTAATTAATATTAATATAAAATATTATTTGATGACAGTGTTGTTGTGAGATGCCCAGCTAGAAAATGGATCATGGGAAAATAGCTGTTGTAGAGGCAAAATGAAAACTATTTGGGATGAAAAGTATGCAATAGGCTGTGCTAGATCTGTTCAAAATATTCTTAATCACATCTTCTTTAATTAAAGCAAGGTTATGCTTTATCTGGAAAAACAATGGCCTGTTTCAAAGGACAGTGATAGTTGAAATAATTTTTGGAAGTTTGTAGGTTCTGTCTAGACTTAGGCAATGTTCATCAGCACATTATTAATTAACAATTGCTAATGGAATATGCAGAATATACAGCATGGCTGTGGGTTTTCTGCAGCTAATAAAAGAAAGCTCCTATATCAAGGGGGTGTGAGCACACAGAACCATGTAAGTGGTGCTCTGAGTCTGTGGTTTCTGTTTCCATGACTTGTCAGAATTATGTAGAACACAAACACGTACAGGGACTGACAAAGCAAGAGCATCCTCACTAAGAAAAAATAGTGGGTTTAGGTTGTACAGAACAGCCCAGAGTGATACGACTTACCTGAAAAATCTTACATTATATAGCCCTTCAAAGTACATAATGCTTATAATTTTGGTCTATTTTGAAATGTGCTTTAGATTCCTTCTTTCCTCCTAGTTCCTATAAGTGGTGGATAAAAGGCACCTGTATTTCCCAATTGCCTTTTCAGAGACTGATTTAGAAACAAGAAAGCTCCAACCAGGCACACACTGGTGCCCATTTGAGCAAGAACCCCTTTGTTGATGGCACAAGTGTGCACTTTGCTTAATGTAGAACTGTATTTTCCTACTGGAGAGGATTTGCCCCTTTTATTCCAAAGAAATATCTCTTTTTTTTTCTTCTTGTTAATAGCCCTGCAAATATTATGCATGAAGAGCCATCACCTATTTTTGTTGGAACTAGGAAGAAAACCATTTAAAACAAAAGAAAAATACATCAAGTTTGGCATTTACTTCTCCTTTCTACAACTTTTCTCCTTCCATCAGTCATAGCAGGAACTAGATTGCACATGACAGGGAAGTAAATAAAAAACAAGCATTCAGCAGAGAATAAAGAGAAACAATCACTTTGAACAATGATTTGAAAAATTCTAGAAAGATTGAAAAACAATGTTTCTCTTTTTTATCCAAACAAACTTTGTCAAGAAGCCCAGTGCCCTAGAGAAGCACTGCTCCAAGAGATGTGTAGAAACGGCTTTGGAGAGAGAAAACACATTCTGACGTGAGACTTAGAAGTGAAAAGGAGGCTGGTGAGGGGCTTGTGAGGGGCTTGGAGGACAAACCCTGTGAGGAACAGCTGAGGGAGCTGGGGGTGTTCAGCCTGGAGAAAAGGAGACTCAGAGGTGACTTTATCACTCTCTACAACTCCCTGAAAGGTGTCTGTGCTCAGGTGGGGTTGGTCTCTTTCAGAAGACATCAGTGACAGAAGGAGAGGACACAGCCTTAAGTTTGGCTTTCATATTTTCAGATTCTGTGCTGCCTAGGGATGTAGTTCTGCGCCTCATATTAAGTGTCAGTCATCTCTCTTCACAGAGCAGGGAGACAAAATAAATCCTTTTCCTGCTGAAGACCAAGGACAACTTTCAGCCCCAAAGCACAAACAAGGGTGGCTGAAGGGAAGAACAAGAAGGATGGGACCTCACAGCCTGGAGCTGGAATTTGACAATTAAACCCCTATATGCAAATGGACCAAAAGTTATAAAAATGTAAGATCTTGTGACCAGGGGGCCATTTTGTGACCACTGACTTTTTGTGACCCTGGGTGCAGCCATGGTCAGGCTCCTGTCCTGCCTGGAGGCCTTTTAATAAATACCTGCTTTATTCCCTACCTCTGTCCTGTCTCTGTTCCAGGTCAGCCTTCCAAGGCATCAGCACCAAGGGAAATGATATAAGGATATAAGGATGTAAGGATATAAGGATATAAGGATATAAGGATATAAGGATATAAGGATATAAGGATATAAGGATATAAGGATATAAGGATATAAGGATATAAGGATATAAGGATATAAGGATATAAGGATATAAGGATATAAGGATATAAGGAAAAAGCTTTTTACAGAAAGGGTAATAAAGTACTGGAATGGTCTGCCTGGGGAGGTGGTGGAGTCACCATCTCTGGAAGCGTTTAAGAAAAGTCTCGATGTGGCACTCGGTGCCAGGGTTTAGTTGAGGTTGGGATTGGGTTGTATTTGATCCCGGAGGTCTCTTCCAGCCCGGTGATTCTGCGGTTCTGTGGGAAGCGATCCTGCGGGAGGCGGGAGCGGCTCCGGCGCGCACCGCTAGGGATCAGCCTTGCCCCGCGCTTGCGGCCGCAGCCCTGCGGGGCCAGCACCGCCCATCGTCCTCGGAAAAAGCCCGCTCTCCTTCCCCTGCCTTTCCGCATTTCCCCGGCTTTCCCCGCCCAGAGCTGCCGGCTGGGCTGTGGTTAATGAGCCGAAGCACGGGAGGCGCGTTTTCCTGCCGAGGGAGGTGTGCGTGTCTCTGCAGCGGGGATGCCGAGCTCCCTCTGTCCCCCGCCTGCTTGCTTTGGTTCAGCTGCTTTGTTGTATTGTCCTCTGATATAAACTTTTAGAGTTTTGTTCCTCCCCCCGACTCCCATCTGCTGAGAGAGTCTTAATGCTATGCTTGATATTTTCCATCCTAAGATACACACGGATCTGGGAGGGGATTAAAAACAGACAAAGAAAGATATTTTGCTTTTCTACAAGAGTTCTCCCATCCCAACCTGCTGCATAGTCTCTGAGATGGGAGGCAGGGGGCAGCAGGCAAGCCCAGCACTGCTCAGTGGGCTCAGGGCAGGATCCATCCTCCATCCCACCCCAGTCCATTTTTACACTGGGGATGCTGGGGACAGTGACATCGCTCTGCTCAATAACCAAAATGTCAAAGGGCTGCACAGTGGTCCTCCACAAGGAGCAACTCTGCAGGTGCTTCCCTGGAGCAGAGCCCTTCCAGCTCCCACTCTGTGCCACACTCAGCCTTAATGCTGCAATTAATCTCCCACTTTCCCCGTGTCAGGTATTTCTGAACTTCTCTGATCATCTTTCATTTTGCACCTGGGAAATGTATTGAATATGATGTGTGGATGTAACCAGCTGTGACAAATTGTGATACGGGTGTGAGGAGCATGTGGCATGCCAAAGGATGTGAAATGCCAAGGCCTGGGCTTCAGCTTCACCTGTGTTACAGCACCTCAGTTACCTCATGTTTGTGTCAGGCAGAGCTGTGTTCACCCCCAGGATTTGTCCCAAATCACTGTTTATGTTCATATGTGCATCTCACATGATGTGCACGTGTTTTGGACCCATGCCCCAATATTAGAGTGAAATGGTTAAACTGCAATAGATATTTTTAACTACTTACAGCCCTTTCTGGGAAAATGTACATCAGTTTTCCATGTGCCATGCTGCAAAAACCTACCCATGGGTAGGCTTAACATGATGAGACTGCTCTTTTGATTCTCCACTAAAATGAAAAACTGAAAATGAAAGCTTAAAACCCAATGTGACTGAGTGGTACACTGAGAACAGATATGGGCTCACTCCACATCCAGCTGTGATCTGGCCAGATGTGTCAGCCCCAGGGGATGTGCCTGCCTGAGGTGTAGCCTCTCTGGGAATAATGCTGTGCAGCTGTCTGAGTGGGTGAATTTGAAACCACTGTCCTTAGGGGCTGAGAATATTCCTGCTCCTGCCCATCTCTGGGAAACAAATTCAGAAAGCACTGGTAGGTGGCCAAGATTAGTTTATGAATTCTGCAGAGATTGCAGTGCTCAGTTTTCCAGAGGTGGCAGTCAGTGTATACAGCATTGAAAATCTCTTTTTCTACTGGAGGGAGAGTTATTGGCTAGTCAAAATTTCAGATTCTGAGACCTGTTTCTACCTCAGTCTTGAAAGCCTGAAGTGTCATTAGGCTTGTGATGTGCAGGAAGGCTCTTTGAAAAGCCAAAAGTGACAGCACCTGTCCTGGGTGATGGAAACCAGACCAAAAGGAGCCAGCAGTTCTGCAGAACCATGAACCACTAACCCAGAGTGATCCCTGCAAACTGGGGTGAGAGCTTGAGAGTCAGAGGGGAAGGAGAGAAGGCTGAGGGAAGAGGGAACACTGCAAGAAGGGTCAGCCCCAAATAACCTTCATGTCTGCCCAGAGTGAGAGCTCTTTTCTGCTTTCACACATGGTGTGTGGGCACGTGCTACTCTTCCACATTCATTTAGTGTCACCAACTCCCTTAAGCCTGCAGAGGACAAGGATGAGCCCAGCATTATAATATCCATTCTACACAGTACAGAGAATTTCACAAGAAATGTGACAGTATCTGAGAACCCAATCTCTTTCAAAGTGAGAAAATAACCAGGAAACACTGCACTGAGTCCCAAAAGAGATGTCACTGCATTTAATGTGTATTTATGCAGCTATTTAGAAGCAAACGAGAAGCAGTGATTATGCATAGAGTAAAATGGAACAACAAATTTAGATTGTTTTAGTTTCCTCTCTATCTGATTAGCCAGGAAGAACAACAGACTGATATGCTCTGAGCAAACAGGAACACACTGAGCCTAAATGCTCTGGTCCTTGGAGGATTTATTTTTATTTACTGCATGAAACAAGGAGGGAGAACAAAGGAGATTTGTTTTGAGTCAGCTGTGGCTTTTGGCAGCCCAGGCTGAGCAGGTCCCCCTGCACACCTACGTGCTGCTGGACTGAGCAGGGATTCTTGGTGCCTCTTCCCTGCTCCTGGCTGAGGTCCTCAATCAGCTGCAGCACCAGGAGTGGCAGCTTTGCAAGGCAGCCCTGGGTGGGAAAGGGCTGCAGCACAAGGATAAAGTGAGGTTTTCCCACAAAAGATGTGCTATAAATACCATTATAAATAGCATTTTGCCCTTCAGTGGGCATGTGTTGGTCTTTAGACAGGTATGAGACCCTGACTCTGTATGGAGGAAGGGTGCTCTGACTTGTGGCTTTGGACAGCTGTGTTGAATCCTCCCTTAACCATGTCACTTAGTGCTCAAGCCTCTTGGCAGTTAAACATTTGCACCTCACTTTTATCTGCACTGACACTGTGGAAGCTGCTCTGCTGTTCCATCTCAGCCCTGTGATCACTCAGCTTTCCACCACTTGATGCAATTCAAAACACAGGGCAAGTCCAAAGCAGAGCTGGAGATGCACAACTCCTTCCCAGCAGGGTGTGACACTGAGGATTTGAAGAGGAGAGGTCCTGGCCTCTCCCCCTCCCTCTTCATTTCACATTTCACAAGTGCACCAGGTGCCCTTCTCAGCTGAGAGCTGAGGGTTGGATCCTACTTTTCCCTGTGCCTACAGGCTTTGGGGTGGGTGAGAGTTGGATGCTAACAGCCAACTAAAGCAAAGCACATCCATAAAGAGCTTCTCTCTCCATTCCCCAGGTCCCAATCTGGGCACACCACAAAACTGAGACAAAATAACAAACCAGAAACCTTAATCAACTACAGTCCCACAACAATATAAATCCCTGAAAAATATATGGGAAAGCAATCCTAACCTGTCAGGAGAGCCCCTACTTCCAGACTGGAGCTGTTCCTGCCACAGGGTGCTGAATTGCTCCAAATAAAATTCCCACTCAAGTCATGCTAGGTTAGGTTTCAAGGATAGCTCTGGATTCATTTCATTATGTGAAGTATGGTTATCCCTGAAGTTTTGTTCCAGCCTCAGTGATTTCTCATAGTGCTCCCCCAGATTTTGGGATGTTGAAGGCAACATCCTGTTAAAGCATCACAGGATTTCTGTTCCACAGGTAAGAGGAGGCTGCTGGGAATGTTATTTGCATGAGTAAGGAGAAGACTGAATTGGGAAGCAGCATTTGTAATCCTGATTTGAGGAAATGCCTGGGTTTATCAGGGCATTACATCCTTTGTTTATCTCTACCCTTCAGCTGACCAGTGAGATTTTACTCTGGCCAGATTTGGCAGGCTTTGTTTTGTGTATTTACCTTTTCCTTGTCATCCCTGCAAACAAACACACGCACCACACACTGCCTGGTGCACCCACAGAGCACACACAGGCCATCATGTCTTATGAATGCACCAAAAAGGTCAGAGGATTCAGCTGGCATTGCAAATCAGCACCAGTTATGTACTCTGACAGCACCAGATGTCAGCTCCAAAATGAGCGGCATCTGCTCAGCAGTACACAAGGAGCAATGCACGAGAGGATGAGACAGACTCTGGAATGGCCCCTCAGAGCCAGGGCTGTGGGCTTGCATGGCAAATGCAGCAGTGAGTCCATCTGCAAAGGCAGCTTTGGGCTCCTGTCCTGGGCTTGCTGTGCTTAGACTGAGATGAGAATTGGAACTGCAGATAAAATGCAGCAGTCACACTGACCTTGGGGCTGGCCTGGACATGGCAATTCCCTTTCCCAGCTCTGAACAACTCAGGTCTGGTGGTTTTTTTCCATCAGCTCTTTCCCACTTCAAATCCTGTTCCCACCAGCTAAGGGCTGTTAACTGGGGCTCCCTTCATCTGCTCAAGCCCTGAAGGAGCATCCTCCTTCCAGAGTGGAAGTTTTCACTGACACCAAGGGAAGAGCTAGACACAGCCAGCACAGGGTGACCTGCCCTGCCCTGGAGTATCCAGCCTGGAAAAGCTCCTCAAAGTCACACCTTTGAGCTAATCATGCCCCTTTTGAGGCTTGACAAAATATATGCTCCCTGGACATGATGAGGATGGTTTCGCTTGTTTTGTCTGTTGGGCTTTTTTTAAGATAAGGGCAAGGAAGGTTTTCCTTTCCTCCCTTGCACGTTGCACCTGACATGATAAATCTTAGAACAGTAATGAGAACAAGTTAGTACGAGACTATATTTTCTCTTCTCATAATGAGCTTTGTCATGGAAATGGATTGATTTTATGTCGCTTTCTTTCCTCTTTATAATTTTTATGGGTAGAATGAGTTAGCAAAATTTTCTCTCTCATAAATTCTATATAAATTTGTCTTAGCCTATGTAAGTCTGTGTTTATTTTGGCCACTTATTTCACAGCTCCCCTGTTTACAGCATGGGAAAGAGGGGAAATGGCCAAGCCATCCAAATCTGGAATACTGAAAAGGTCACAGCCATTCACACGATCCCACCACGCAGCATCGGGCATTTCCCAGCTGCTGCAGCACTCCAGATGTGCCTTGTTCTGCCTTCCCTGCAGTCTCCCTGGAGAAATTGGGGGAAATTCAGATCCTGCCTAGAGGAAAGCAGTGCAGGAAGAATGGCAGGGAGAGGTTTCTGCCTCTTGTCCAGCCAGAGCAGAGGCCCTGTCTGGCACACGGCGAGTGCCCCGAGCTGCCGCGAGCCACTGCTGTCACCCTGCCACTGGGACTGCCAGCCCCACAGGGGGAAAACGGATTAAAAATCCACCATCCTCATCCAGCTGCTCTTCCCTGTAACCCCAAAAGCTGCAGACTGGATTAATGAATCGCTTCCCCTTGAATGCTGCATAGTTTTCTCCATCCTCTCGAAATTTCTTGCCTACCACCTTTGATAAATCCCTTTTCCCTCCAATCCAACAGCTGCCACTGTGGCAGAAAAGCAGTTTTTTTCCCAGGTACAAACAAACAAATGAAGGGCTGAACTTCAGGTGTTCCTCCTTTTAGGGCTAAAGTAGACACCTGCATATTCATTGGTGCTCATTTCTCATTGCACAGGCTAATTGAAACCTGAAAATCCTCTGAAATGAAAGCATGGAAATAAAAAGGGATTTCATCTTTCTGCAGCTGTGTGCAAAATCACACAGAATGTGATGACTACAAGTAGGACTGCAAGTTGTCTTCTGCTGCCCCAAACAGCAGGGCAGAAGGTGTGTATGGGTGCACTGAAAGGTGGCCTGGTCCCTGCTAGGTAAGAATCTGACCTCTAGAAGTCATGGATCAAAAATTTAAACCCACAATGAACCTCATCTCAGCCCTCAGAAAGTTCTTATCCTTTTCAGTAAGACTTCATGTAAGAGATAAAACCATTACTTAATGGGTTTTTGGACGATAACTCTTTTAAATAGGAAGACTGTATAGTAGAAAAAATTAAGCAGAGGAATTAGGATTTTGTATTTTATGTAATAAAATACAAAATCCTAATTTTGTATTTTATTACAAAGGGTGAAGGGAAAATGTGGCTGCTATTTTACCAATTGAGTTGTGGAAGCCAAGCTCCATCTTTGCTCTCATTAAGGGTTGACATCTGGATATAAGAGTTTAAAATCCAATATTGCTTTGAAAACGATGCACAGACACAGCTTCACTTTGTTGACTTAGCTGCATTTTATACTTACTGGGGGCACTACACAACTGCTTTGCAAAACATCAGACACTGCAGAAAGGGAGGGAAAGCTGAGGTAGACCCAGGGACGTGCAGAGGGAATTTCCCTTTCCCATGAGGATTAACTGCCCTCTATCAGCACCTCAAAACCATCACACTAGTAAGAGACCCACTCACTGTTGAGAAGGATTCATTTTTATCTTTGTCTTAAAAGACAGGTTTTAGGAAATGTGGAAAAAAAACCAATGCAGCAAATACTGGTTTAAACTACTGGAAAATTTTAAAGCCCATTATATAAGGGGAACAAGTCCTAGAGAAGGAGAAAAACTATTTTAGCTATTGAACAATGCCAGCGTGCAGACAAATGGGTGTCATCTGGCTTTTTGAAGGCATGAAGCTTGAAAATTAGAAGACAGCTTCCATTGATGGGGAGCAAGAAAGGAATATATTTAGGTCTGTGCTGCTAATATTAGCAGGTTTGTTTCCCTTTTCCTTCCACAGGTAGATGAATAAACAGCCACTGATATAAGGAATAAAAAAATCTGTAATTTATAACCAATGCATAAGAAGATCTGACGGTGTATTCACAGGAGAAGATAAATACAGAACTCAAGAAACTCTATTTTAAAAAACCAAATTCTTGGGGTTTTTTACAGCAGACTGTGTTATTTTACCTCACCACTGTTGGGAACAAATGTAACTGTAACTAAGCAATATAGAGGTCATAGAACAAAATCCTCTAATCCAGCAAGGAGTGATGGGTCCTTGCTGAAATCCTCCTCATTCTTGCTACCATGGGTTCTGAAGTTTGGCAAAGTAAAATTTAGAGAGGCAAAAATCCTTCTAAATCTACCCAAGGCTGAGGCAGCCAAAACCCAGGGGAGAGCCCTCTTCACTAAAATTTGTTTCTACTCCTGGCTGAATCCTGACATCCCCTCAGAAGGAAGCAGGGCAGGAAGGTACATGCTAAAGTGAGCTCCTGGTTCCAGGCCTGTGACAGCCTGTCCAGCTGCACACTGATCAGTGCTGGGCACATCAACCAGCTAATTGACACTTAATTGGCTTGTCAGACACTCCTAAATGTTCCTTTCTGCCATAAATAGTAGGGATGGGGCAAAAAAAGACACCTGGGAGGGAGCATCAGTTTTCTGTGTTGCAGAGTTCTTGGATAAATCACATTTTCTTGACAGCTAATACAGATTTGTCCACAGAGCTGTTCACCTCAGCTTGTTAATACCCTCAGATATTGTTCACATATGAATGGAGTTATGGAGTGTGCTGTGATTTATAGGCACCTTTCAGTTTACATCTTTGATTTACTCAGACTGGGATTTGCTTCTTTAGGGAGTTTTGCAGTGGCACTTGCAAAGCACCAGACCACAGAAAGTCGTGGAGGACTTGGCAGCTCAGGAGCAATAGTTGCTGTACATCCTCACAGAGCCTGAGTGCTCTGAACTGAGGGCAATAAGAAATGTTTACCCTGCAAAAGCTCTTTCAAATCCTCCTTCAAAAGATCTGGTTCTTCTGCAGCATTTCTTTGCCATCTGAGTCTTACAGCCTGTAAGGAGCCATTCAGGACAGAACTTGGAGCAAATATTTCCTTCATTTCCTAAATCAGGAGAAGTATCTCTTGCCCTGATTAATCTAGAAGAGGTCAAGTAATCTGAGCATTTCTCCTTTCCATCACCACCTTGGCTTTGTTTGCCACCTCTTCTCACTCTTTCAGCAGGACAGAGCAGCCCAAAAGAAGAGACATCCAAAAGAAGGATGCTCAGTCTGCAGATGCTGAGCAACCTCAACACATTGACTCTCCTCCTCCTCCTCCTCCTCCTCCTCCTCCTCCTCCTCCTCCTCCTCCTCCTCCTCCTCCTCCTCCTCCCTCATCTCACCCATTTGGACCTGGAGGATAATCCTGAACTCCTTGCAAAGCTGCTAAGACTGACTGTCACTAATTTCAAAGCAGTGAAATATGGTTTACAAGCTCTATTCAGCAATATTTAGGGTCCAAAAGTTATAAGACAGTGGGAATGCTGTCACATCCCTGTGCCTCCAGAGCCACACTCACTTCTTTGTTCTCTGTCACTGATTTTTACTGTTCACCCTGGTCTCACCTCTCTGCCCTGCCAATAAATGCTGGAGCCATTCAGGGGAGTGGGTGCACACACAGAGGGCTGGTACCATAACAAATGCATTATTACCACAAAAAGAAAAGGGAAAGGAGTTTGACAGGGACCATGGAGTATTAGCCTGACAGAAACAGCCAACAATATGATTGTATTATTTTAGTTCTCTTTGCTGTCTATCTGACATGAAGATTCCTCTTGAGTTCATGCCACCAGAGCTGAAGATTTAAACAAAACTTACATAATTTAACACTGCTTGAACATGGGTGACAGTGATTTGCCTTCCTTTTTGTTTTCATTAATCCCAGTTTTGCTGTTAGGTTGGTTTGTTTGTTTTTAATCCTACAAATGAAATTAAACCAAAGCTGTTATACATGAAGAGCTTGCATGGATCAGATCTTTTAGTGTCATATTGTGTTATTTTATACCAAATGATTAGCTAGTAATTGGTTTAATGGAAGAAAAAACAAACAAAAGCCTCACTGAAATGTTTCACATGCTGTGCATGGCTGAAGTTATGATAACTGTGCAGAGAATCAGTGCTCTGTGCTGGACACAGCCTTGTTCCCAGTGAAATCAGCAGGGATATTCCAGGGTGAGGGCAGGCTCAGCTGCAGGATGTCATGGAGCAGATAAGGAGCAGCAGATGTAATTCACTGTGGGGTTACTGATGCTGGCACTTGGGAGCTGATGGCAGAATATTCCAGGAACTGGCACATCTCCTCCCTCTATAAAGTGTTCAAAGTGGTGCAGGAATATCCCAACTTTTGTTTTTCTCTGTGTGTGTGTGTACATCACATCTCCCCAGACTTTCCTTTGCCACAAGAGCAGCTGTGATAAATGGCTCTGTCAGTCATGGGGATGTGCAACTTTGGTTCACCACCCTGTAACATCCCTGATTATCTCCTCACAGCCCGGTGGTCTGCAGTGGCTCAGCTCCCCCCAGCTCTGCTGCTCATCCATCTGGACCTTTGGGTCTATCCCACACCCACTGAGCACCAGTTTTGATTCTGCAGTGCCAGAACAACAGCACAGAGGCAGTTAAGACTTCTTTAAGAACCTATAAAATCTTTTACATACTGCATCAATATTTTAAGCAGCATTTTGCTTTGGTGTCTGTTTAGAAATTCTACTCCATTCTGTTAATACCAGGGGAACTGTGTTAATTTGCCCCAGAAGAGGATTTGTCTCTTGTTTTGATCAGTGGCATGACCTGGGTATTTGTGTATTTTCTGTTCTAATGTCAGAGTGACTCGATGACATGCACAGGCTATTATTCAATAATGATGCCTAAATGGAGCTATCAGAAGGGTTATTATCAAGGTTATTAAAAAGCAATTCTTTCTGCCTTCAGTTTAACCATGAATTGCAGAGCTAGCCATCATCTAGGTGAGGATGTGCATCTTAATCAAGAGGCTTCCTATGGTCTACCTAGATATCCCAAGCCTGGATAATGATTGATTTACTCTGCTCTTAGATTAGCACACATTCATCCAGGGGTGTTGAACATCTGACCAGCAGAGTTAATTCATGATGCTTGGCATCCATTTTGCAATTTTCTCACATCTGTTCTTTCTGGCTGAGACACTACATTTCTTTTAAGAGCCCAGAAAATGGCACATAGAGAAATATTTGTGGTGCAGGCAATGGTCCTACTAAAACCACTTCCACTTCAACATTTTCCAGGAGGAATTAGCTTTCTGTAGAACAATATGCCAGGTGCTAAGGCATGGAAAATGCCAATAATTTTTTTTTAGCAATCATTTGAAGGGAGCTCTCCAGAATTGCATTCCTGGGCAAACCAAATTTAAGCAGGTTGGTTCCTAATGAGCCTGTGAGTACCATTTGGGATGAGCACCAAGTTCAGGGATTTAATTTCACTTCTTGCCTTGCTAAGGTAAAGGGCACTGCTGTCACATGCTTGTAGAGAACCCTGAATGCAACAGGAGTTGCATCTGTTGAGCCATTTCTTTGAACAGAATCATCAGCTTTGAACAGAATCATCAGCTTTGGACAGAATCATCAGCTTAGGACAGAATCATCAGCTGCCCCAGGACTTTCCTGCTGACTCTGCACTGTCAGGGCACACATTTCAGGCCTGGCAAGACTCTCACAGTGCTGTCAACCTGACCAACACATCTCGAATTAAATGCTTTCCCATTTGCTGTTATCATCATTTTCACAGGCTGCACTTCAGCTTTGCTGTGCACTTCTAACACTTCCAATATTGCATTTTGCAAGTGAGGAGACCAGAGATGCCCATGTGTCCAGCCCAGCTCCTCTCCCTGGCAGCCTGAGGATGACAGCCAAGATTACAAATGGTCACTAAAAGCAGGCAGACTGCTCTGGTCTATCCCTCAGTTATGCTATCAAAAGTGCTCATCCTGTCCTGGGAAGTTGTCAAAGATGAAGTGTGCAGAGCAAATGTGAGGGTGGATTTAATAAAGATCCTTCTGAGAAATATTGTTTGCACAATGAATAAAAAGCTTTGGAGGGGCTCTCAGGGGTTTTGGGCAGTGATTTGAATATAAGAAGCTTCAAGAAAATGGGAGATACAGACATTTCAGAGGGGGCACTGAGATTCATCTCCTTAGGTTTAAGTGTTGTGTGGCAGGTGATGATGTGCTGATGCACAGTCCTGTGCTATTTTTTGAAACACTGCTGGGGAGAGGGGCAATGATTACATTGATTTGGAATAGCTGCCAAAAGTGAGAGGAAGAGAAGAGTTATCATTTGTATGCAGAAAGACATAACTATCAAAAAGTGAAGTGTATTCTGAATTTCATACCATTCATGGAATCAGTAGCCTGGAAGCTGGATTCACAGTAAATAGAGCAGGGTAAACCAAAACCACTTCAGTGGAAGCAGATGAAAAGCCTTGTGGAGGTTCATCTCAAAAACCTACACACTCTTGTTGAATAATTCAGTGCTTGGAAACTCATGTTTAGCTGTTTCTTCTGCTTATAAAGCACAAAACACTAGGACTCTGTATTTCTGGTGTTATGGCATAAACTGAAGTGAGCAGCAGTTTGCTCTGAGGAAGTTTAGGTATTTTCTGATAAAAATTCCTGTGTACAAGGACTCTCCCTGTTAGGAGAACAGACCTTACTACACACAGTACCATTAGAGCCCTACTTCCCATGCTGCTTCCTCATCCACCAAGCCCAACAGAGAGATAATCACTTCTGGAAAAGCATCCTTATTATAAGCTAGGATGTACTTCAAGCTTCTCCCATGGAATAGCAAATTCACCCCCTGGGAACAAATAAAACAACAGAATTTTGCATCCCCCCCCTTCAGACCTGACCAAACACAGATATCCCATCCTTCTTTTGAGTGAAGCTGTTGGATTAAATTCTTCCTGGAGCCCTCTTTTATGAGAACACCTATTTTTAGAGAGGATTTAGCAAACAGAAGAAGAGCACCCAGCCCACAAATATCTCCAGGGCACAGCCTCGTGGGAGCTGCAAAGAGGGAACGCTGGGCTGGCAAAGCACTTCAGGTATGTCCAAAAAAGAAAAGTTCCAGGGAGCAGAGCTGCTGAGGGCTTGGCTCTGTGTGGGGCTGAGGTGCCCCAGGGTGGGCAGCACTGGGGTGGGACATGGGCTGTGGATTCTTGGTTCTTCTCACCATCAGGGGCTGCTTGAGCCCAGCCCAGCTCAGCAAAGTGGTTTCCTGTGGCCTGGTAATTTATGCCTGGTTACACCTTAGCTCTGTAATTCACCAAAATAAAGAATAACATTCCCGTAACAGAGATTAATGGCTGTCAGGCTGCAAAGTAATTTTTCAATATGAAATGGAGCAAAACTTACATTTTTAGCACAATTTCCCAGCTCAGTGATGCACCTGGTAATAATTATGATTTACATTAACCATAACATCATCCTTCTTATATCAACTTGCCTTAGTGAAGAATGAAATAGGCTCTCGTTAAATGTTTCATGAAATAATTCAAATTACATATGCTAAAATTTCCCAGCTTCCACTAGCCAGGCTAAAAATCAACAAGAATAAAAATTATTTGCTGCTGTAAACCCCTGATTCTATGTTAACAATTAGGCAAGTGGAGGCCTAAGAACTCTTGTGGTTAAATTAACTATAAGAATAGTTGAGAAAAACTTGAAGTCTAAAATAATGATGCAACTGCTAAACTCATTTTATGCAGATTTTCCATGTGCTGAGACTGAGTTTGGGCTCACTTTCTCCTGTAAGAATTTGCCTGTAACAAAACAAGAGAGGAACAAAACCTCTGCTATCTCCAAAGTCAGCAAAGTTCAGCCCTTCAAGACCACCTCATTAATTAACTACCAGGCAGCAGGGCTGCAGAAAACCAAAGGAGTTGGTAATTTGTTGCTTTGCTAATCTAGGGCCTGAGTGGGTCCCTCATTCTCCAAGGCAGGATGAAACACTTTCCTAGTGGAGTTTCTTGCCAGTATATAATAAACTCCTACAACAAAACCAAAAGACAATGTCTTTTCCTTGGTATTTGTGAGGAATGCAAAAAAATTACATGCTAAAACATTGCATTAAATCAAAAAAGGCGCTGGAACGGCGTGAATTCTTTGTCTTAGGAACACAGATAAATGAAATACAGAACAAATGGAACCCTAAAGAGCAGGTAAATTCATTTGAATAACAGGATTATGATTTATGATTTTTCCCATTGCAAGAGCGAGCTTCAATTCCACAACCTTTAATTATGCACTGTTTGCACAAAGGCTGCTCTGCTCCATGGAGCACCAGGAGCCCAGACAGGATTCAGGGGAGACTTCAGGCACCAGGAATAGCCATGGATTCTTTCCTGAGGTCCTGCATCTCCGCCAAGAGGAGAACCTTAGCCAGCAGCCTCCCAGGAATCCAGGGCTAGAAACCCTCATTCTCCACAAATATGCCCCCTTCCACTTAAACAGTTCCTGCAGCACCTGCTGGAGACAGATATTCACAGAATTCACAGAATCACTGGGTTGGGAGAGACCTCCAAGATCATTGAGTCCAACCCAGCCCTAACACCTCAGCTAAACCATGGCACTGAGTGCCACATCCAGTCTTTGTTTAAACACATCCAGGGATGGGGACTCCACCACCTCCCCAGGCAGACCATTCCAGTACTTTATCACTCATTTGTGAAAAACTTTTTCCTAATATCCAACCTGTATTTCCCTTGGCACAGCTTGAGGCTGTGTCCTCTCATTCTCTCAGTTGCTGCCTGGAGAAAGAGACCAACCCCACCTGAGCACAGCCACCTTTCAGGGAGCTGTAGAGATTGATAAGGTCACCCCTGAGTCTCCTTTTCTCCAGGCTGAACACCCCCAGCTCCCTCAGCCCTTCCTCACAGGGTTTGTGCTCCAAGCCCCTCTCCAGCCTCGCTGCCTCCTCTGGACGTGCTCAAGAGTCTCAATGTCCATCTTAAACTGAGGGGACACAGCTGGACACAGCACTCAGTGTCCTTCCTAAACTGAGGGGACACAGCACTCAGTGTCCTTCCTAAACTCAGGGGCCAGAGTTGGACACAGCACTCGAGGTTTGCCCTCACCAGTGCCAAGTACAGGGCCAGAATGATCTCCCTGCTCCTGCTGGCCACACCATTCCTGATCCAGGCCAGGTGCCCTTGGCCTTCCTGGCCACCAGGGCTCACTGCTGGCTCATGTCCAGCTGCTGTCACCAACACTCCCAGGTCCCTTTTCTTGTCTGGGCACTGTCCAGCCACACCATCCCCAATCTAAATTACAGGGGGTTATTGTAGCCAAAATGCAGGACTCTGCACTTGGACTTATTAAACCTCATCCTATTGGACTCTGCCCATCCATCCAACCATTCCAGAGAGCCTCTGTCCTCTCTCTGCAGATCCCTTCTCCCTCCCAACAGATCCACACACGCTCCCAGCTTGGTGTTTGCAGATTTACTGATGAAAGACTCAGTGCCCTCATCCATGTCATATGCACATCTTAGACTGCAGGACCCTCCCTAGTACCTCTCAGGGAGCCTGCTGCTGTTTGGGGAACAGGGCTGGATGCAGCTCACCCCAGAGGAGCAGGGTAAAGAGCCCAGCCCCAAATCCCAAACCTGAACCAGCCAACTGCTGCCAACGTGGCTTTGGTGACAAGAACAGCTGATTTTGGCACCACCAGTGGCCAGCCCTGCCTGGCACAGGGGTGCAGAGCTGCCCAGGTAGCAGCTCAGCCTCTCCAGTCCAAAGGGCTGCTCCGTTTCCTCTGGCTCACTCAGTCCCCATCAGCTGAGCTGGGTAACAGCCTGGTGCTGCTGCCACTGCCAGAGTAAAGTTCAGCACTGAATCATTAATTAGGATGACTGGATACTCTGGGATTTAAACTAGTGATTAATGAGCCTCTCCAGCTCTAGCTCCGTGTGAACAACTATCTAGTTCATGTTATATTTAATTTATTTAAAAACACCCTTGCCAAGGCAGTAAATCTTGCTCAGGAGAATTAGTGGAGAAAGAAATAACACACCACATTTATTACATTGCTCGCAAGATTATATTCACACTCTCTTGCACTAATCCAAATGTCTTCTTCAGAGAGATAATAAAATTTATGGTTTAAGGGTTTCTTTGAGAATCTGTTTTGATTGGAAATGGTGAAGGGGGGGATAAAGATAGGGTAAAGAAAATGGATTTGGCAAATAATGCAAAATAATTCAGATGAAGCAAAAATACAGTGCCTTGTTCTTACTTCTTTTGGTAATAAAGCTCCCAAGCCCTTTGTGGTAAGACAGTACATTCTGCCAAACCAAGTAATACACTGTTAATTACCTTGCAAAGGAAATTTGAATTGTACTGGCTGCATCACACAAGTGCCCAGACATCCTGGGTTTCCTGGTGGTTTTTGCTTTTCTTAGCAAAGGTTACAGTGCGGGGGTGGGTGGCAAATGCATTGGAAACACAATTTTGAACTAATCTGTCCAGAGCATTAATCCACTCCTAAGCTCCCTTTACTCCTGTAGGATACATAATCAAAAGTGGGATCCTGGCTGCTGGGGCAATGCTTCCCCTCAGATCTGCAGGCAGACACCAGGAACTCAAAGGGCACCAGTCTTAACTAATTCCTCTAACTGTGCTCAGTGATCTCCTCACCAGGAGTCAGCCCAGGGTATCTGCAGATTTCCATACGTTTGAAGTTCTCCTCTCCTCTTTTATCTTTGTCTGAAAGCTGCCAGAACACAGCTACAATTTCATATGGTAATGAGAAAGAGATTAAGGAACGCACACATCTGTCACCCAAACACGTGCAGCGAGGAGAACACAAAATAAATAAAATCAGGGTCCTGTGAAAGCCAACAGCAGCAGCTGAGTTGCCAGCTCAATGCATCAGGTTAACTCCTGCTCCCCCAGCAGCAGCACCTCTGCAAGGCACAGGCCCATCCACAGCAGCTCCTGGGATGTTTCCATCATGCTCAGCCTTGTGTCCAGGGGTGGAGGTAAGCAGGACAAGCATGTTCTTCATGCAGCCCATCCCCTTTGCAAATGGGGCTTAACCCAAACCCCTTGTGGCAGCTGTGCCTCAACTTTCATGGAGCTGAGTGAAAACACCTGAATTTCAAACCAGCTGCAGAACCCAAAGCAAACTCTTCCTGCAGCACATTAAAAATACACTGTTATTAAGCCTAAAATACTGATGTATCATTCTTTGGGGTTACTCCAAAGAATAATGGAATGGTGTGGAAAATTATCAACCCTCAGCTTTCCTTATCTGTACAAGACTGAAGAGCTCAACCCAAACCTGCACACAGGCAGAATTCCAGGTTTCTGGGGCTCCTTTCCAGACCTCTGGGATGTCCACACAGCTCTCTCCATTGCAGGTAATGGAGGTTGTGGAAATGGGCTCATTCTATTTTTAAGCAATAATATCCTGGCAAATTTTCAGCCTTTACTCAGAAATGTTCAAGCTCCTAAATTGGATCCATTATCACCCAAATGAAGACACATACCAGCAAGCTAATTATGTTTCTCACCAAACTCGTGAATAATTAAATATTTTATTGTGATGTTACAATTTGTATTTATTATCCTTTGCTAAGGAGTGAAATTAAACATAACGAGGTCTGTTAGTGCCTCTCTTCAGAGACAAGCCCACGTTACAAGCACCTATATCATTTGCACCAATGGTGATTAATGGGTTTAATTTACTTAACTTGCATATGTTGGAATTTGTGAGGGGGAGAGAGAAGGAAACTCGGATTGCTAAAATCCTTTTAATTAGACTAATAATGCCAAGTTTGCATGTGTTAACTAGGGTGCACCATTAATTAGTTTTAGTAGGCTGTTTTCTGAAAGGTGACACTGTAGCATCCAGGCCTGTCTCGTGATCCCAGGAGAGCTCATAAGATGACAAACAGAGCATGACATTACACATAACTGCAAACAAACAGCCTTTAATCTTTCTGGATGAAGAATTGGGGGTAATTGATGGGCAAAACTCTTGCTGCACTCTATCTGCCTTTACTGGTGTTACTCATTCAGCCACAGCACAGCTTCCACTGAGCAGCCCATCCTCAGGAGAGGTAAAGCTGCAGGGTTCTTATGGATCTCAAGCCCTCTAAAACTGACAGCTGAGGGCTTGTTCACACACAGAGTGCTCAGTTCTGGGGTTTCACAGCTAAAATAGCTCTTCCAGTGCAGGAGGCAGCAGGCTGGGCACTCTGGTCCCACTGGCAGGTGCCTGAGTGCCCTGAGCATCACCACAGCAGCTCCTGTGCAGGAAAGCACCCCCACACCCCAGCAGGTGCTTCTGTGCAAGGAAAGAAGTTTCTAGACACATTAGGGAGTTCAGTGAGAACCTTCCACGCCTTTCTCTTGGCAATTGGCTGATACCAGGACAGGAGCACCTGCTGGACCTTCTGACTGCTCTTCAAACCCTGGAGCTGTTTGCCAATGGACCCCTCCTCCATTATTATGTAGATAAGAGACAGAACAAAGGTGCTCAGGGCATTCTTGAGGTGTTGTAGTAGGGGTGTGGGACCTGTCCCTGTACTGTGCTCAGCTTGGTTCTTTGTTTTTGTATTATTTTCTTCTTTCACTAAAATCTTTTTCATTTTTTAAGACATACTTAACCATGCTGTCTTGCTAAACTCTTTAAGCCATTTTCTGTAAGGTGCTGGACACCCTCAGAGTTATTAGACCCTCACAGAGCTAATTCCACCTGGCTTTTTGAGAACTTCAATACTCCTGTGCTGGTGCTGGGAGCCTGGGGCAGCCTGGGAGCCTCAGGGCACCACCAGAGCCACATTGTGCTCTGTTGTGGGCTCTGTGCTTACTCATGAGTCTTCATCTATTTGTTTAGTCATTGTGGGGTTTTTGAACTGTGGGGTTTTGTGGGTCTTTTATTGGAAAAGTGCTGCAACACAGATGTGCTCATGGCCTCACCCTGCTGGGTTCATGTTCAGAGGACAGGGAGAGCAAGGTGTGCTCCATGATCAACAGGCTGCAGTTCCAGGTCCTAAATGCACACCCTGGACACCATTTTCATGAATGTGACAAAGGTCACAAGAAAGGTTTGAGGCAGAGGAGTGCTCTCCTGGAGAGGCTGTTAGATCTATTTGCTAATCCCCCTGTGCTAGGCAGCCCTCTGCAGCCTTCCTGCATCCTCCCTAACCCATAACATCATTTTCACTCAGATGAAAGCTGGAACTGTCACCCTTCTGAGGGATTATTCTGCATTGCCAGGTCAGGTGTTTCTAGGGAATATGCACACATTCTCCAAACATTTCCATTCACATTTTTTCCTCTACTGTATCAAGTTTTACTGATTCAAAATGCACTACAACAAAGGGAAAGGTCCCCGTGACTGTGGCTTTGGTGTCAGGTTCCAGGTGGAGGCAATGCTTTGAGGATGAGGCACCTAAACCCTGAGCTCATTTACTCTGTCATCATCTGTCACACCTTAGAGATGAGAAAGCCACCAGCACTCTAGTCCACAAATAATCAGATGTTAAATTAAAGCTATAGCCACTCAGAACCATAAAAAATACTGGGAAAGAGTGATAGGTGCTCAAAAAGAAGGCAGAGGAGAGGAGAGATGGTACCAGAATGTTTGCAAGTCTCTGTTTCTGTGTCTCAGCTGACACCAGAGCAGTTCAGGGCTGGGCAGGGAGTGCCCAGCACAGGTGAGGGTCACAGCTGAGCCAGAGCTGCACATGTCATATCAAATATCACAAAACCTGCAGCAACACCTTATTACATCTATTCTGAAGAGCATCAAGTGACCATTAAGACATTACCTGACAAGGGATGTGCCTGGCAATGCACTGTCTGTGTACTTCGACTTCCTCCAGTGATGAGTGGGGGAGTTAGTGGCAAATAAACCTATTTTTTTACCATTTACCAACTGCTAGGCTGTGAGCTGGCTTTTCAGTCAGCTCTTGTCAGCCTAAATAGCAACACAGTCTGAAGTGCTGTTCTGGGATTTGAAAGGAGACACTCCAGATCCTTCAAGGAAAATGGGTTATGGCCATTCATTGCTGTTACAAGCACATCACTGCAGTTTACACCTGGTGCTTTGCTGACAGCCACAGTTTAAAATCTGCCTTGCAATAAGGAATGAACCTGCACAGTTCATATATAAATATGGATGGAAATAAATAAATATGGATGAAAACATGTTTTGTTTGGCCCAGGTTTTTCTCCTGGCAGCAGTGAGACTTTGGCCATGATCAAATCATTGCAGGGAGAGATTGCAAAATTGTGATGAAGATTTCTGGCACAAAAATCACCTTCAGGTGGGGAATCCAAAAGGTTTTCTCTGTGAATATTATGAACACACTGAGGCATTTTATCCCTAGATGGGATAAGGTAAACTCTCAATCATGCTTAGATAGTCAGAAATGCTTCAGTCTGTGGCTTTAACCTTTCTGATAGAGTTATGGACTCCAAACCAAGTACATTATGGACTAGCAAGTATTTCAAACCACAATGCTATTTCACATTACAGAGATTACTTTAACCTTAAAAAAAAAAAAAAAAAAGGGTGTACTTTCAAAGAATCTTCCAGTTCTAGTAAAAAAGACCCATAGGAGCCACAGTTCAAAAACCAAAAAATGAACCACACCAATTCCAGGCTAGATTCTGATCACCAGGATTTAGTTTCCCAACATAAATGAGAGAAATACCAGGTCCTTCCATACTGATGAGGAAATATGTTTATTTTTAATTCCTGCTGGCAACCAAAGAATACCTATCACAGCTGGAACAAAGACACCCAGAAGAAAATACCAGAAGGAGGTTATGATAATAAGCTTATTTTCATTACAGAAGGATTATATTTTAAACCTTTCATTAGGCTCTTAAAATTTCAGAACATGCTTCCCAGAGCCTACATTTTTGAAAGGCAAAAGAAAAACAAGAAGAAAAAGTAAAGTCTGACTCCTGTGGATGAACCCAGTTTTGTTGCATAGAGAAGATTTTTTTTGTAAAGTTACTTAATTATATTCAGGGGACATCTAACTCTGATTATGACTAGAATCATGCATGTCTTCATTTACAAAGCCCTATTGGAGTCTGTGTGTCCTAAGCACAGGCCCTTTGAAGCATTGCTAAGTGGGGTAATTTGATTGCACGAGTTTTCTTGTAAAAATTATTGTCTTTCTGGATGTCTAATTAAAATAAAGATGTAATAAAGAATTTATGGTTTTAATTAGAGCATAGATCTTAAAGCAATTATAACGTGATTAATAATTCCTTAACAGGCTTTCTTAGACAAGATGAAGAAAAAGAAGATTTGGGGCCCATGAAAAATCAATGTGCATTACTCAATTACATTAACAAAGCTACACAAAGCAGTCTAGGCCCCAATTAAATTGCTCCTCATGTTAAACTGGCAATGGACTCTGTGCTTACTAATGAGTCTTCATCTATTTGTTTAGTCATTGTGGGGTCTTTGAACCCTGGGGTTTTGTGGGTTTTTATTGGAAAGATGCTCATGGCCTCACCCAGTCTGGGTTCATGTTCAGAGGACAGGGAGAGCAAGGTGAGCTCCATGATCAACAGGCTGCAGCTCCAGGTCCTAAAAACTCACCCTGGAGACCACCAGCATCTCCAGGAGCTGTGGGAAGGAGGTCTGCACAAGGGTTCCCTTGCTCACATACTAAAATTCAAAATAAATTAACTGAGGGAGGACACAGTACAAATCTACAATGAATGGTGAATCAAAGCTAGGCAGGAAAGATTATTCCCTATTTCTCATAAAAGCAAGAGCTCTAGAGAACCTGTGCAATGTGCCAGCAGGCAGGTATGAAAGTAACCAAAAGAAATATAATCCCTACAAACATGCCCACAAAAGTTCCTGACAAAAATATATTTAAAAGATCAAGAACATGAATTGATTCAAAAGGGGAAGAAGGAACTCACTGATAGGCAGCTTTTCTCCTAAAGGTCCTGGTGCCAGTTTGGTGAAGCCCTAACACAGGGATGCCCAAAGCCATCAGAGAACACCTAGACCTGCCCATCCTTGGGTTCTGAACCATTTACACTCAGTTGCTGTCAGGGACAGGACACTTGTCACACAGTAAAGATGTTCTCTTCTTCCTTAGTTCTTTTTTTACATGATGGTTTGATAAACATTGATGAGAGGGCCCTGGGGATGAGGATTTAATGTACAGCTTGTGTGTCATCACTGAAATTTCTACCAGAAATATTTTACCTTTCATTAATAACCTGGCTGAACTGGTAGAGCAGAGAATTGGATAAGTTCATGTTTTACAGATCAAATGAACTTTAAAAAAACCAACATAGTTATACATTCACTCATGCAAAGACAGCTTATCTGACCAAGCTGCCCAGCAAATGAAGCCACACTAATTTAAATGAACTGCAGAAGGAAAATGATCTCACACCAAACTTCTAATTTGTCATTCTCTAATATGGATGGTGGCTTGGAAACTCACTAATTGGCCATTAAGAACACATTGTTACAGAGGTGGACTTCTTGGTGTGTGAAGAACAAAACTCCTAAACTTCTGAAAGAAAGAACCCACCTTTCCCTCCAGGTGAATGTAGAGGACACTGAGGTTTCATTATATTCACTCTCAGCTACCACAGAACACAGATTTATTTTGGTCCTGTCAGCTTGGGTGCATCCCTGAGCCTTCACTGCTGTCTGTGAGTGATGCTGCCCTGCTGCAGCCACACACAAAGGTAAAGATGCTGTTAGAGCCTCCTCCAGATCTCATCTCCTGGGTACATCCTGTGCTCCTTCAAAGTTCTTAAAGCTCCCTTTAAAAATGCAGCATCCTTCAGCCAAGTGACTGCATGGGTTCATGGTGATTGCAAGGAGTTGGTCATATTAAGAATGAAAAAGTCAAGAATTACAATGGGGAAAAGAAAACAACCCCTATTTTATTCCAAGTTAATGCTGTCATTTCAGTTACTTGAAAATCTGATTCTAAAAACCCTTTAAAACCCTTCAAGAGCAGTGCAAGGTATTCCCAAGATTTTCCTTTCATGTTTTTTTGTCTCTCCTGTCCAGGATCTTTGGGGTTTATGCTCTGTGTGACTGAGGGATCCACCAGACACAGGACAGGGAGGCACAGCCCATTTCAGCTCCAAGGTGCACATCCCATCCCTGAGGACAACTCCTGGCAAGGTCCTGTGCTCACCCCCTGGCCCCAAGTACTTTCTATGCTTAACACACCCTTTCCTCCTGTTATTTCTTTTCATATCTCTATTTCCATCAGGAAACCATTTGCCTTGGCATGCTTTTTCATCTTCTCATTTACATGTCTCCTGCAAGACAAACTCCAGCATTGATTTTACCACAAGATAATGTTAATAGGATCAATAAACCACAATGACTACATCAAAGTGTCTGTTCTTCACCCTCCAGGACTGCAGAAGGTGCTTTAGTCTTAAAGTACATCCAATACAGCATCTCTCACTCTTCTTGTCTACTCTTATGCATGAGATACTGTCTGTCTGCCAGGTAGGAAATAAATTACTAGCTTGTTGAAATAATTTAAATTTTAATACTGCTTCAGCACATATAAAATATTACTGATGCAATTAAAAAATAGACAATCAGCTCAATGAATCTTAAAATGGGTGCGGTGTGCCCTGAGAGGAATAAATGAGGTCTGGTGGGAAGACTGTTGTAAATACAGATTTCTCCTTCATCTAAAGAATTCTCAACTGGTAAAAATCAAGTGTCCTATTTTATTCAGGTCAGCCACCATTTAATGATTTTTTTGAGATTGGAAAAGACTGGTTCCCTACAAGCCAGAGCCTCAAGATGCACAGAAGGATAATTTTCAACAGAGTAAAGGGAATTATGTCCTCTTTGGTTTCTTGGTTGCTCCATTTGTTAAGATGGCTTCTTCCCAAAAGTCACAAAATAGGAATGGTCCTGGTTAAAGGATTGGACTACAGACTTCAACAGAAAGTTTGCTCTGGCTCCTTCAAGCCCAGGAAGAGCTCACATGGTCCCCAAAGTGGCTATTTTTCATTATTCTTTTTGTTTGCAACCAATACCTGATTCTTGAACCCAAGGCATTTTGCAGACTGCAACTAAAGGCCTGAAAGTCAAGCTAATTATTTTTTCTCCAGATGATATGAAGTGTTCCAGTGAAATGCTAATGATTTTGTTCAACTTTCACATTTAACTGGCAGGTCCTGTGGCACTGCTGGGTTTGGAGGCATTGTAGGCTCATGCCCAGGGGAAAGTTGGTCTGGGCTGGCACCCAAGGATATTTCTGTGTTGGGGTGAATGGGATCCAGGTTTCTACCTCAAATAATCGATTATTTCAGTGCCTGACAAGGGTAAGCAATTAACTCTGAAGAGGTTTAAAGGTTTAGACAGGATATGAAGGCAGCCCAGCTGGGAAGCAGCAGCTAAAAGCCATCACCTTCCAGGAGACCCTGTGAACAGGGCAGGGCTCAGCACCTTTCCTAGGAAAGATCTGTGAAAAATCCATGTGAAATCCAGGCAGTCTGGGTAAATCAAACCCAGCAGCCTGCATTTGTGACACTTTACAGGAGATAACAGCTGAGATTTATACAGCGTAATTCAGCAACACAGTGCTACCAAAAATTCTTCCCTAAGGGTTCTTGTAAATCCAAAACCTCTAAAAACCAGATTTTCTGACTCTTTTCCTATTGATTTAAATGGACTATGTTATCCCCAGAGCACTTTAAAGGTATTATGAATTTTTTTTCAGTTTTTCATTTGTACATGCCAAATAAAGCCAAAGCTTTAACATGATACACAGTGAAGCATATTTATTCTGACAGATTAAGTTTGCTTAAATTTAAAACAAAGTTCAGGACTTTAAAAACCTAGATGAGCTATCATCATTATATAACAGAATGCCAGTGTAGCCCCATAAATATGTGGTTCATAAATATATGGTTTCTATCTCTCGATTAAAAAAATAATTCTGGAAACACAAAAAAGTCTCTGTACTTGTATTTAAATATTAAGAGCCTCATTATAATAATTGTGCTCTAAAAATAAGCTGACAGCAAGGAAAAACAGCCCAATGTGCTTAGTTACACCAGTGCACATCAATATTTTGGAGAGGGACTGGTTTTTTTTCAGGCATTTGGAGCAAACTCCTGCCCCACACAAGAGCCAACGTGCATAGCTCAGGTCAGCTGTGTTTGTCTTCCTGAATCTTGAAATCATGAAATAACTTCTGATTTATTCCAAATTTACCTTGGTGTAGAGCTTGGCTACATAGCAAAACTGGGGAAATGTATCCACATTAAAAGTAGACACCAGTGTAAAATGAATTTGTTGAATCATATTTACTTTTTTGTAGGGATCATTATTCATGACTAAAAGAGCAATAATTTGATTTTTGTTTCCAAAGTGAATTAAGGTAAGCTCAATTAAATCCAGCCTAATTTTGTATAAGACTGTCGATTCAGAGACTTAATGTAATTCAGTGAGTTGGTTTTATGAGATACTTTGGAATGGTTTTACTGAGGGCTTCCAAGTTAGACCAGGGACACTTACATACTTAAAAATTTACTTAAACCCTTTGGCGAGAATTAGGAATAATTTTTTAGTCTTAGGGATACCGTTGTTTTTCTTTTTTTTTCTTACTATATGAATGAAGAATAGCTGGTTTTAAATTAGAATTTTAAAACCAACAAAACACTCAGAAGAATACTGCAGGCTTACTCTCAAGCAATGTCCAAATGAGATGGAACAGCCCCACGCTGTTCCATGGGATTAGCCAGGTAACTGGGGGCTGGGACCTAATTCCATGATATAATTACACTTTCCCTTTATTTGCTGTGATGATTTAGCTGTAGGCTGGCTTTCTAATGTCTGTCATAATGACTTAGCTAGCTCTGGGAGCACGAGCAGGGTGAAATAAGAATGGACATGATGTGTTCAGCCAAAAGGTCAAATTGTGGTCCCGGCAGAGCCAGTGGCTCCTGAGGCTCCCACCTGGGTGCAAACATCCCACTGGCCACAGTCTGGCTCCTGGAGCCTCCAAACAGAATTTGGTTCAAAGTACAGCTGGAGAAATGACTTTAACCTTTTCCTAAGTGTCCAGTGCTAAGCAGAAATGAACAGCATCCAAGGCAAAATGTCAGAGCAGGACAACTGTGAGCAAGGGGGGGAACAGTGAGGGACATCAAGGCCAAGCCACACTCACAATGACACACACTGCCTTTCTTTGTCTCCCCCTTCTACAGGTAAACAGATTTTTCAACAATATGGGTAGCAGATTCCTCTCAAAAAAGTCAAGGCTTGCCAACTGACTGCCACTCTTAAATAATTGCAGTAACTGCTTTCCAAAAACCTTATTTGTATTTTTACTACCACCACTGCTGAGAAAATCAGACTTTTCAAATCCACTTCAAAAAGTCCTCTGGATTCTACTTGCAGGCTCATTATCCAAATGGCTTGGTTCACACAGATTTTACAGCTGTAATCCTTGTGTGAGGGTGTGAACTCTCAGAAATGGCAATGAGGGTGAGCCAAGGGCAGAGCTGGTGCAGTGGGAGCCCCAGAGCTGCTCCCTGGGTGTCTGTGCTGTGCCCCAGGGCAGAGGGAGCCTGCTTGCATGCCAGGGAGGATGTGCTCCAGCTCTGTGGGGAAAAGGCTGATCAAAGCTCTGATTAAAGGGGAGCTCACAGGGTCAAACTGAGCTCCTTTGTTCTTCTGGCTGCTTTAAAAAAACATTCGCACTCAATAAATTCACTCTTCTCTTAAGGACATGTTGGCAATTGAAGCCTTGCTTGGCCAGCTGGACCAGCTCAGATTTACTTTAGAAATGTGGAGGGAAGTGGTGCATCCTGAGTGTCATAACCTGAATTCTCCCCATGTCATTCACTTTTGTTCAAGCTGCTGAAGTTTCATTTTAAGTCAGGTTTCCATAAAGGCTGGATATGCAGTTTCCTGCATATGCATTTCCTCAGCACACTCATTACAAACATTTAGACAATTTCTTTATGCCCTTCAGTCAAAACTGCAATAACAAAGGCTAATTACACCAGAAATGCAGCAGTCCCCATCACACTTGAGGGTGCAGCACCCGCAAAAAAACTCAACTTCAAGAAAGTTTGGCTAGAAAGGAAAATCATTTTTGTGACTATATAAACTCTACAAAAAAAATGTTAAATGTGCAGACAGGCAGGGAATAAGTTGTTATTTTCATAAGTAATGCAGTTTTTAAGTGCAGTCCTCATCATTTAACTACTGCATCTCCCTGAGGATAAAGGAGAAAGCACAAGTCCAGTCCAGCAAATTTACAGCATAAGAAGTGAATCCTGTTTTCCAAACCCTTTGTTTCTCAAACCAAAACCTTAAAATTGCTGAGCTATAGCACCATCTTTTGAAAGTAAAAAAAAAAAAAAAAAAAAAAGAGAAAAAGGGAAAAAGGGAAAAAAGAGGGGAAAAAGAGGGGAAAAAGAGGGGAAAATAGCAAAAGTACTGTCTGGAAAGAAAACTTTTTTAAACTAGTGTTAATTTCAAAACACCCCATGAAGATTTTATTCACGAAATGCTTGACAAAATGGAAATGATGCTCCTTCAAAAAGTCCACATAGCAATTTAACCTACTAATACCTGTTGCTCAAAAATATGACAAAAGAATAGAATTATTCTGAACATATCCCTATTCCCACACATATGCAAAGAAGTTTCACATCTCCAGCTTGTGTTCTCAAGCTGCTCCTCCAAGGAAGCCACTGCCCAAGGGTTATTATTGACTGCTCACCACTGAAAGCCACATGGATCCCAAAGAACTTCACCCCCAGCTGAACCAAATTAATTACTGAACCAAATTAAAACCCGACCTTTACACCAGGGCTTGCCTCTTGCTCTGTTGTGCAGGAAGAAGCAGGGCCAGAAGACACAACCAAGGACAGAGCCCAGGTCAGGGAAGGAACCTGAAAGCAAAAGGAAAGTACCCACAGCCTTTTTAGCCTTTTATAGGTTAAAGGGGGATCAGGAGCAGGGGGATTTGGCCACACAGGGTTGGTCAGATCCCAGATCACCCCCTAACACCAGCACCAGAGGAGAAGGCATTGCCCAGCCCAGGCTTCCTCTGCAGGCAGAGCTGTGGTGTTGCCACTGTGGGTTCAGTGCCCATGGACTTGCTCCTATCCCATAAAAACCACATTCCCACTGCCTGTGACTGCCCAGGATGGGGACAGCTGGGACAAACAGAGTCCTTGGCCATCAGGGGCTGCTGCTCTCTGCACAGAGGGATGAAGAAACACGTGAGAACCAAAGGAACAGCCAGATGTAGGATTAACAGCACCAGCACAGCCCGAGTCCAGTGACTGCAGCTCCTGGAGCCAGGCTGAAATCAGCTGTACTCTACAGTCCTGCTCTCTGTGCAGCACCTGACTCGGGCTGGGGAACTCTGGGTGGAATAAATCCTCTTCCCATGCAAGCTGGGTGGTGAATCCACAATGAAACCATAACTTAGTGTCTACAAAAAGCAGCCCTCTTCCAGCCTGGCTTCACTGAGTGACAAAGTCAAATTGAATTATGTAAATAAAAGTCAAATTTTCTCTCTGCTTGAGGAACATCAGGTGCTGAAAATCTGTGATTTATGGAGTATAAGCAGGCTGTTCACCCATTTTCCCATCAGATTAACATCATCAGAGGATCAGAAATGAAATGCCATATCTTGCACCCAAGTAATCCATTCTGAAGAGGAAACAATTAATTAGTGCCAGGTAATATTGTCACAGGCTGATTAGGTGACACAGTACATTTCCCCAACCAGCTCAGAGCTGCAGTGAAGACACACCAAGATTCCCTTTCACTGAAAGCAAATATTAAAACAACATTCATTATCTTTTCATGAAAGGGAAAGAAAACAGCGACCTTGGCAGAATTTGTCTCTCCTTCTCAGTCTTTCAAAATAAAACTCAGCCAGGCAGCACTTCTTCCCCAAGCCCATCAGAAGACAAAGCCCCAGCAGAAAGCCACACAGCCTTTTTAACTGTTTTAAAGATATTTTAAGATGGACTTTTCCTACAGGGATTCCAGGAGCCCCACTGCAGCTGCAGAAGCCAGTGGAGTGAAGCATGGGCCACTGAGTCCAAGAGGGAAGGAGAGCAGAGCACTACAGAGAGCTGCTTGAAACCATTACTGGGGATCTGTAGCTAAGCTCTCCTGTGGCCTGCTTCCAGCTAAAAGGCTTCCACTTGAGTGCTTCAGATCATGTAAGTTTGTTTAAGATGCATAATTCATGAAGGGTACATAACACCATCCTTGAATAACTTTTCACTCAGCACCTGCTTGACAGGGAGAGAGCTGAGAGAGCAGTGTGACTCCAGAAATCCAACATTAGCACGCTATGTGTCCCAGCAAGGGACAGGGATCACCACGCTCTCTTAACCCTTCTGTGGGATGAATGCCTGAGGAAGACAATATCTCACTCCATGATTAGGACTGCATCTGTTTGTTGCCTTTATCAGTGAAATAAAATGGTGTGAAGAGTTATAATTGCTTGCATTATAGTCCTTGAAGAGAATATGTAAAGAAAAAATATCTGGTTTTATAGGCTTTAAAAACAAATCTATTGCACACAAAGGCCCTGAGTGCAACCATCCCCACTCAGGCTGAGCAGTACCTTGTAACTCAAATAGCCCCACTGAAATCAATTTGGGATTATAGAATGCAAGGAAGGGAAGAAGCACCTGGTCCTTTGGTAGCAAAATAAGATGTGCAAGGAACAAATCTTCAGCAAAAATTAATGTGATTTGCCTGGCTGTGCCTAATGGAGCTGTGCCCATTCACATCAGCCTGGAGTCCACTGTGGCAGTGTGCTGGTTGTAGAGCACTTGGGTTTTAATTACCAATGGTAAATACTATGTCCTTAAATTTTATAGACCTTATATATTCACCCTACTTTATTTTGTAGACAAAAGCCCAACTGTGGCCTGATAGGCAATTTAGGAATGATTTATGGACTCTGTCTGCTGTTAGTAACAGTTTGGAAGTTGCTGTGTGACAGAAGGAAGGCATTTTTTTCTAATTTATTTTGGGAGATAATGGTTGGAATAGAACTGTTATATATTGCTTTCCCTTATAAAGCTGAGATTTTTTTTTTAGCGAGGCTTTACAAAAAAAGAAAAAATATATGGGGCAAGACAAGATATGTGGAGAACAATGGACATAACAAAAAGAATGTGGGATCTAGTGCATGGTAGAAAAGAGCACAGCCTTCATAATTTATGCTGTGGGCCAGCAGTCCCACTCTCACCCCAATCCCAGGGTATTCTCTCTAGAACTCCATTTATTTTGGCTTCTTTATTGTTGGTAAAGGATTTATGCCTCCTGCTCTCGGGCTTGATGTGAGATTTGGATTAAGTACAGACATCTCTTCATTCCACATAAAAGAAACAGCAAACACATGCACACACAAACCAGGAGGGGTTAATTTTCAAACCCAGAGTATTTGGGGATGGGTGCACAAAGCCTCCAAAAGAGACATTTCACACAAAGCAATATTTTGCCTCCTGTGTACTGCAGTGCAGTGAAGTGAAACAAGACTTCCACCCAGGGCATTCTGAGCATGCACATTTTAAAAGGAGTAGGTTTTTCCATCCAGAAGTTCAGAGAGGTTTTGTAATGGGTGGCTTCTATGACCTCACTGTGATTTCTGCCCTATACCAGAGTGCTGAGCCTACCTGAAAAGTGATTTGTAAGCCAGAGAGAAATATTGAAATCCACGGACCTGGCGTATCAACATGCACTTTATCCACTCTGCTGTTACTCTGAAAGCCAGCATGGTTCCCTGCTTTTACAAGGGTCATTTGAGACTTTTACCTGAGTCAAATCCTGCTCTTGCTTCCTGCAGGAAGAAATGAGAGAAATGACACCCAACATTATTCTCTTACCAAGGGAGAGAGATTATCCCTGTGACATGGGGGCTTCCTGGGGACAGCAAAAAATAAAAAAAGACAGTAGGAAAGAGTGTTCCATTCCTCATGCTGAGGTTCCCTGAATAGTGAGCTGCTGGGTGAAAAGGAGAAGTTCAGTGGGCCTTTCAGTGTCATTATTTTGCATCTCTGCCTGTGTAAAACTGGGCAGAAATCTGGGCTGGTGAGGCAGTAGGTGCCCACAGGATGCTCTGGCTCTGGGTTCTTTCCTCAGTGTCCCCTGGCCTGCCCTGGAAGGGGCACAGCTGTTGTGGGGTTCCACCAGTCCTAGGGAATGGAAAGATCCCCGTGAGGAATGAGGGCTTGTTCTGGATAGCTGGGAAAAGCAGCTTAAGTAAACTTGGGGATTAGAGGCTGCTTTTGGGCATCACTGAGTCCCCAAGGGGGGAGATTGGCAGCAGAGCTGAAAGCCAGGCTGCCATCAACAGGAGGGCAAGCTGGAGAGGAGGGTGGGAGCCCAGCACTGCCTTTGGCTTTCAGCTCATCCCTGTTACTGCTGGGCCACGGCAGGATAAGGCAAAATGACTGCTGAGGTATTTAAGTAGCTTATGGACTTCTCCCATTCAAAAAGCTTTTGTTCTGAACTCTTCCTACATGACTCTTCTGACCTGGACCAGGGGGAGGTATTGAAGGGTTTTTTAAACACTTAAAGCTCTGCCAGATTTCTGGGGTCTGCAGATCCCCGTTTAATCCAGCAGCAGTTCTGCAAAGGGCCCACATTGAATTAGTTTGATTTGATCCATTATTACCTGTTTCAGCCTCTGTCCTTTTCCTGCCTCTCACTAGTCATCTGATTTAATTGCCTGATGATGAGACTCTGCTCATATCAAAAGGCTGTCTCTATGCAGGACCAAACCTTCTCCCAAGGCACTGTTGAAATATAAATTGAAATAGTCTTCAAAAGTTTACAGAGTATTATGAGATCAGTACAGATCTGACCATTACTTATTAATTGTTCAATTCAAGAAATAACTATTTGATAGAGAATGGGGTGGAGACCTGAGAAAGAATGACTTAAATGAGATCTCAGTGGCTGATATTTGGAAATATATTATTAAGTTTCTGCAGTGCAGCACTGAGATTTCCTGGTGCCTTCAGGAATAGTAATAGCACCCTTTGCTTTTGTGTGTCTTGCAGGGTAGAGACATTAGAGGTCAGCTGAAAGCAAAGGAGACTTCAGAATTGGCTTACCATGCCTTGCCAATGGGTGGAAGAGCCTGGTTTGCCCCTGGAAGTTCTTTTCCTCTGGCACTTTTTTCTTCTTTCCTTCTCTTCCAGCTTTTTTAGCTAATTTAGTTCTGTCAGCTCAACACTGATATACAAACAGTCTTTCTATGACTCACCCCCTTCTTAACACTGAAATTAAGAATAAGTTGTCTTCCTAGAAATGAACAATGAATACAGGAGGCAGGAGAGCTGCACCTCACCCCTTTCTGTCCTTGATTTAACACACTCCCAGCAAATGAAACAGGGCTGCAGTGCCATCCCACAGCTGTATTCAGCAGGAGGATGTGTGGGAAAATGTGGACAGAACAAAGCAACTTCAGGTACCAAATCTTATCCTGCCCCACATACCTGCAAATGATGCCAAAGAATTACAGGCTCAACCATCCAGCCAAAATCTGCAGAAAAAGAAATAGAAAATAATAACAACTGTGCTGATGTGCCCTTGTCCCTGGCACGTGGATGTGAAAGGAATTACATCTATCCTCTCCAACAGAATATTGCTGATTCCTGATGGATAACATCAGAAAGCATTCAGCCAAAGCCCTGAAAACTCTGCAGCCACAGGTGGCTGATGGAGGGAAGGTTTTGAGCACATCCTTTTGAGTCATCACTCAGTCCTGCAGCAAAAGGAGGGGTTAAAGGGCACTGTGCTGCCCTTGGAAGGCAGTGCACAGCTCTCCCCAAGCACAGATGTCCTTTGTGCCCACAAGAAAGGCTTGGACAGAGCTCAGAGGAAATTTCCAAAGAACTCTTGTGTCATACCAGAAACCTAAGAGGAGATTAGAAACCTCTGTTTCCTGGGTTACATTATCCAGTGAGCAGGCAAAAGCCCATGAGCAACCTTTATTTACCCAGGGGTGTTGCACAGGAGAGAGAACTTGTCTTTACCCAGGAGGAGCACAGGGCTCCTGACCCAAGTGCTGACATTACTCAATTGACATTGTGGCAGCCAAATCACCACCCTGCTGAGGCACATCCTGTGCAAATGCAGTCACATCTGCACTGGTGAATGCAGAAGAAGGAATAAATACAAGTAAATGAGAAAAAGCTGCACAAAAGGTTGTTCTGAGCCTGCTTTTTGGCTCTGTTCCTTACCCAGGCTGTGCCCGCAGAGGTGCCCAGCCCACGGCCTCCTCTGTGAGGAGTTGCTTTGTCACTCAGCTACCTGGGAAGGGGATGAAGCCCACGTCCAGCAGCCCTGTGAGGGGTGAGGGGACACAGGGCAAGGCTCCCCCTCCTCAGCAGGGCTCCATTTGCAAAGGGAGGTCAATTAGCAGGCAGGGCTCTTACCCTGCACGGAGCAGTAAACCCTGATGTGCAGCATCCATCCACACAGCCAGAAACAGGTTAAGCCTCTCCTGGTAGGAGCCAGCAGGCAAGGGGCTCAGCAAGGATGATTTTTCTTTTCTGACTGCCCTGTAAGAGGATACAGGGAACAATTCCTCCTGCCTCAGTTAATGGCATCTCCCCCAAGAGTTTCTTTGCCTGATTGAGGATGACATTGTTTGTACAGGGATTCTGTAAGAACTACAGAAGTTCTATCAGGAAGGAGGAGATGACACCCATATCCCCACACCAGCATCATGGGTGAGAATGAAGCAATTAAACCACTAACTAGATCCAAATTGAATGTAATATTCATATTTTTATGCTATATTTTAGGCTTTCTTTCTTTATTTGGTTCTTTGCAGAGGTTGCTGAAGATTTATGATTTATAAAACTGTCAGGCTGCACTCTGTTTCCATGGGTCCATGGAAATCCAACAACACATGAGTTTTGTGTTGTGAACCTGTACATATTTCTTTCCCTGTAATGTTAGGCCTGCCAAAATGAAACAGATAGTTTGGAAATAAGAATGCTGAAGAGGCAAAAAAGAGAATGGTTTTACTAGAACTAGTGAAACCAGCAGGGAAGAACCAGAGAGCAGGACTTAGTGCATGTCTGTGTTATTTGAAGAAGAAGAAGAGAAGCAGTGGGGTCTAACTGTCCAAAGAGTTTAAGATACCTGGGGTTTAGGTCTGCTTCTGATGACAATCTGTTGAATGACCTTGGACAAGCAAACTTTTTATTCCACGCTTGCCTTTCTCACAGTTTGTTTTTCCTCATCCATTTAAATTGGAAGCTCTTAGGATGGGTTTGGCTCCTAATGTGTTCAAACAGAAGCTGAGATGGAGAGACTTTTGTCTCTGTTGTGGGGCTCAAGGTGCTACAGTAATACAAACAATAATAAAAAAGAATGAGCGATGCAGTATAATTGCATGAATAATAGCTTACATTTTAAGACTGTTCCTCCTGCCAGATCATCTTTGTGCTACTAAGTTCTGTTTACCCAGGGAATATTCAATAAATAATAAATAAAACCTCAAGCTGAGACTCTCCCAAGCACAGCAGGTAATTTAGGTGTATTGTCCATTAAAATTAATGCAAAGTGTGTGTCTAAATCCCTTAGAGCCCGCAGAAAATTCTTAGCTTGAATATTTAATTTCCAAGCCAGGCAATTGGTGGGGTGGTCTCTGCATCCAGCAGACAGGGGGACAGAAATCAAGAGGAGTGTTGGGTGTACTTGGGTGGAGAGCTCTTATTCACCTGAGCAGCTTTACTGGTCCTTGGCTGCCTTTGCTCCCCACAGTCCTGTGGGAAGTCACTGGGAATCCATCACTGTGTCCCTACAGGGCTGGGAGACTTTTGCTTCCTCTGGATTCTGAAGATTAACAGAGGAGGCAAAGAAAAAGAAGATGAAAAAGGAGAAAGAGCATCCTGCTTGCTGCAATATGCCATCTATCTCCTCCACCCCCACTGCTCCAGCCTGAACTTGTGCTCCTGAGGTTTGCAGTGATACACTTGTATTTGGTCAGGGTCAGTGAGGACTCACAGTGGAAAGGGCAAACAGGAAGTTTAAAGCAACTCCAACTCTTCATTCCTCACCTCCAAATTTCCTGAACCCCCTTCAAGGCAGCAGGAGCAGCCCCAGACTTCCCCTGAGTGCCACATCACTGTGCAGGACAGGAGTGATGTGCTCGGAGAGGCGCTCAGTGCAGCTTTGGGAGATCACTCTGTCTGTGTCAGCATGACAGATAACAGCCCCCAGACAGCTCTGAGCACATGAAAAATGCACTTTCCCTGCCAGCAACCCCACCCCGCCGAGGCACCGAGGGGAGCAGGAACGCCACACCTCTGGGACAGCCCTACAAACAGCTGCCTTGCTTCAGCTCTATTTTTCACTATTGTTCCTTCCTGACAGTTTTGCCAGCCTTGATAAAAACCTGAGTGAGAGGTAAAAGTGAAATGAGCTCTCTGTGACGAGTGCATCCATATTTTAGCATTTCTGTCACTGTGGGTTAGAGTGACAGGCGTTTCAGCAATGCTGCTTAGCTCCTTGCTCCTTGCACAGCATCAGGCAGTGATATTAGGCTGTAAGGTTTCAGGAGCTAAACAAATCTCCCCTTTCTCACCATTAAACTTACATCATCATCAGAATCACAGCAAAACAGAGCAGGTTGTATAATTCTGTAAGGGAACGAGGCTGACAGCGTCAGGGCAAAATATACATCATTAACAGAGCTCTGCTCACAACACAGCTCTCAAACACATCTCAGTGAATATTCATGATCCATTTTTGAGGGGCACTAAGCTTAAATTTGGATATTGCAACTGCATCAACAGTCCTTGGGCTCCCTGGGATCAGAAAAGCAAGGAAAAATAGCATTTCTCAGTGTTGTTCAGGGTACCTTGCTCTCAGTAAACAAGACAGAGGCAATTTCTTCTACAGAGGAGAAATGCAGGTAGAGCTGTATTTGAAGAAGTGGATTTTGAATATTATGATGCTGGGTTCATCATTAGAGGACAGACCAGATGGTGAAGGCTCAAAATACAGTCTCATCCCTATGCAAAGGGATTTCTACAAATGCATATTAATTTTTATTGGAAGTTTCCATACACATGTAAATCCCTCTGTACTGGACTGAGCACATCCTTTAATGCAAAGCTCTTATGTGCATTACAACAAGCAGCAAGAATAGCTGATAGTCATTGCAGTTAGAAACTATTTGGTCTACTTTGAACATAAAGCAGGAATTTTATATGTTCTATCTTTTATTTAAACCACACCTTTCATGCCAGCAACACTTTCCCAGTGTTGAACATAAAGCAGGAATTTTATATGTTCTATCTTTTATTTAAACCACACCTTTCATGCCAGCAACACTTTCGCAGTTCCAAACAGGAAAGTCCAGTGATATGTATGTCAGTGAACCCCAAATAAAATGTTAATGTTCAGGATGTACTTGGAAGGCATTGGTCTGCTTAAGTGTAGTTCATAACTGTTAACATCTTATGGATGTGCATGTTTATATTTCCTGTAGCAAGATTTTTTAAAAGTCTGTAAAACTTAAAAACATCACTGCAGTTCCATGTGAAAAAGGTCTCAGACACCTTTCAAAACCAGTTGTGTGACCCCTCAAACAATGATTCTGTGTCTCAAGAGAAGTCTGTCCTTCAGGGAAAACTAACAAATCTAAGCTCCAGAGGTAAAATATTTACATATCTGTTCTGAGCACAGTGTTTCATGGTCTTCTAGAAACTAGGAGGTGTTTTTATTGGAGTGTGCCCAGTACTACTCCAATAAAATTACATATTTTCCTCATTTATTCATTCCATTTCTTTTGTTGTTGTTCCAAACAGCATTTAGTTACCATTCACTGTACTGCAGAATTTTGCTACGTTGGAATGAATTAAAGTATCCTGGAGAATTCACCCCAAATTTGGTATTCAATCTATGCCCAAACTGCACTCAGAAAATCCAAATCATAGAAATTATCTAGAAGGATTTTAATTTGAGTTTTCTTGGAAACAGAACTGGTAAATGTGCTTTACACATGAACTTTGTATTAGTTTATTGGTGCTACTTATCCTCAAGCTCCCATTACCAGCCTCCCTGGGCAGAGCTCAGCAAATTCACCTGCCAAGTGTATCAAGCCCACTGAGGCTGTTTATCATAATTGTTTTACTTGGAGTTCCCTTTCCATCCTGCCTGACTACTGAACCCAAAACAAGTAGAAAATATAGGAACAATGATTCTCTCTCCATTATTCTCTTCAGAAGACAAAGACCTGGCCTTATCTTGCGGGAAAGAATTTGCCTCAAAGTGAATTCATAACACTGAAACAAAAAAACCCCAAACCAAAGCAAAACAAAACAAAACAAAACAAATGCCTCAAAGTGAACTCATAACACTGAAACAGAAAAGTTTTTTTTTTTTCTTTTTCAATGGGAAAAGCCTGCAAGCAATTCAGCTCCTTCCAGTAGCACTAAAATTACATCATTGCAGGGAGGGAGAAGGAAGTGCAGCCCTACCACTCCCAATACAAAGAAAAAGCTCAATCCCTCCAGAAAGCTATTAATTACAAACCAAATAAGTGTAGTAAAATGCCATTGTATTTGCCCTGAAGAAAACGGTGAGGCACAAATTCAGTATACTGTCAACCCACAGTTTTCCTGTCAATAAATGGAAACCAAACCTGTTGATTTCCACGTAGTTTCATGAATTTAATAAAATCTTTGAGTCTTCTGATGAATCAAGATTCTTACAGTTTTTCCTTTGCCTTTTTTCTCCTCTGCTGTTGGAGAGAGGACTGATGGACCCCTGGCTAAATGGACACACCTTCAAAGAAAGCAGACATTTCACTCTGGCAAAAAGTTATTTTTGTCCTTTGCTACAGAATGACTGAGCTAAATTCTTCATTAATTTTTTTTTTTTTTATTTAATATAGCTACAAATTCAGTAGCAGTGGCTGCTGGCTCATGAGTGTGTGTATGTGTATAAAATGAAGTGCAAACCTCTGTCTCAGTCTAAAAGAGGAAAGGGCTGCAAAGGGAGGGTCATTGCAAAGCAGTGCAGAACATGGGGAAGTCAGCCAAAGTGCCCTTTCAGAAATGGCAGCCTTCCCAGCCTTAAAGTCTTTTGTGAAAAATAAAATATTCTATTACATTATTTTCCAATTTCAGCTGTCTCCATTGCTGGGCTCCAGGGTGGTATATTTCCAAAAGTTCAGGAATATTTTGCTGCTCACCATCTGCCTCAATAGCTGGACATATTGGACATCAACACCAGGACCAAACATCTGTGGCCCAAGGGCACCAAGCAGCCACCAGAGTTGTACCAGAGGGAATATCCATGCTCCAAATATCTGCAACCTCATGGATCACAGCATTATGGGCACACAAAAATAAACTTCCCTTCCTCACTCAGTCCCCTTCCTTCTCACTTAACATCAAAACTGACTTGTCAAATTAGGATGTGCTTGGGTTTAAGGGAAAATGCTTCACTGTGCCCTGAGTTTGGGGAAATGTGCAGAGGGGATTTCTTGGCAGTCTCTTTTGGGTCCTGTACCACTCTGCAGTTGGTCCCCACACACAGGGCCTTTGAACAGCCCTTTCTGGCAGTTCAGGCTCCTTCTCATGGAATCCCTTCTGTTATTAAAGAGGAGAAATCTTTCAGCATAAAGCTGCTAGAAGCAGCCAACCAACTCTGCATTTGGCTAAAACAGGCTCATGCTGAAGCCTAAAGTACTACAAACCTCCTGCACTGGGCAGGCAATGCCTTGAACACCACAGGAAAAGCTTTTGGGAAGGTTAAATCATGAAACTTCAGAGATTCTCCCCAAAAATACACACTCATGTTCAAAAAGACACTGATAAGTGTTCAGAAATATCTACTTTGCAAGTCTCAGGCTGGCATTTTATGTCCTGACAATCCAGAGGTTAATTTAGGAACAGGCTTGAGCAGACCAATATATCCTATGGAAAATGCTAAGCAATAAGAAAACCCAACCCATAAATTAAAGCCATGATTCTAAGAATAGCAGAGCTGAACTGAAAGCTGTGAAATTTAGAAAATATTTTGAAATTTCTGTTTTCTCAGTTTGTGTATTTTATTCTGAGACCTCATGGGAAAAACCTTAAAACTACACAGGCAAGGCCTTTATCCAGACAACATGGTTTTAGACCCATTATCCTGAAAATATTTTGACCTAAAATCCCACTTTGCTTCATGGCAACTTCCTGCTATTCTCAAAGTAAATAAACAAGTTCTCTGCATCTAGAGTAAAGCAGGTGAAACATCTGAACTCTAGGTGTTGGTGTCACAGAGTTTTTTTGCTGTGAACTCCCTGAATTGCTCAAAGGTATTTGCTCAAAGCTCTCTTTGTTTGGCTTTCTGCATGGTCAGCTGGACCTCTGCACATTGATTCTGCTCCTGCCCACGCCAGAAATGGGCCATTCACACACATTTACAGAGGCAAAGAGAAAAACCATGACCCTCTTTGACCAGAACAGAAAGAGGTGCCTCTACCTCAGCTTGAACTGGAATAACATCCCTGATTTTGGTGCAGCTGGGAAGGAGGGGAAAACAAAAGTTGAAGCAGTGTCATCCAGTATTTAAACTAAAAGTCTTATTATTTGTTTTCAGTCTCTCTCTAGAGTGTAGAACCCCAAAAAACTCAGCCCTGGGATAGCTGTACATGTTTTAATTTGCTATAGCAATATGGGAAGGCTCTCCTCTTCCCTGAAATCCATGTTGGGGAAGGAGCTCCAAGTAGCAGATAAACATCTCCGTCCATTTCAGTGGCTTTGCACCATTTAACCATTTACATTTGTTGGCACCGTGGGAGGACCTGGCCTCTGTAGAGTTGCCTGCACACAGCTCAGAGCAGGAGGAACGTGGTGGATTCAGGCCTGTGCACAACAGCAACACAGAAATCTGTATCAATTTGCAGCTGTTGTTAGAGGAGACTAACAATAACCACGAGATTTGAGAAACCCACACAGGGGGAGCGTGGGGAAAGGGCTGGTATTTTCAGGTCAACCAGAAGCTATTGTGTTTGGAAGTGACAGGAAAAAATTGTTGGCGTTGCTTTTATGAAACATGTAATTTTCCATCTCCCCTGCCATGCCTTAAGAGCTTAATTGGACACAGTTGATGTAGATGCAAGCCCAGCTCCCGTCTCCAGCTCCTGTTTCCAAAGGTCACAGATTTCATGCTGATCCTCTGCATTATGCTATCATTTCCACGAGAACCTGAGGAGGGGAACATTAATTGCCTGTGACTGTAATTGGCTTCATGATGGTTGTCAGGCCAGTGGCTGGGAGCACACACCCCAGAACAGCTGTCAAACACAGAACCTGGCAGAAAGTCACCGAGTGTCAGCAGTGTGCTCTGAACAGGACTGACATTTCCTGTGCCCTCCGAGGCTCTGCAATGCAAGACAGATCTCTTGACATGATGATCCTCAAAAGGGACTAATTTGAATTCGTTTCAGCTGGTGCAAGGCGAAGATGCAAGCGTGAACAGCCTGTTGGCAGCAAGTTCATCTCAAATCCCCAAAGAGAAACGTGCTCTCCTAGACCTGTGTGTATTCAGGCCGTGAGGAGATCACTGTGGTATCACTGACACAGCACAGGCACTCCTGGTCCTTCAGGAATGCTTCAAAAAAGCCAAAGTCAAAGCAGAAAACCAAGGGACAGTGAGCAGGTCCACATGGTCTAATTGGCATTGATATCAGACCTGGTTTCTCTTCTGCTAAGTCAAACCCAGTCCCTCCTTTGAAGCCAAGTACAGCAACTCAGATCAATCAAAACATCATCAGACAGAAGTTGTGGTCTCTGTCTGATGAAATACCAGAACTGATCTCTAAGGCCATTGAAAACCAGCTCTCCTTGATGTAATATGCACCAGAGCAGAGAGGTTTGAGTGGGATTTTTAGATCTATATCCACCAGTTATACAGCAGCTCTGAGCTCCAAAAGAAATTGCCTTTTCTCCCTGCTGGACGAGTCTCCAGTTTGCCTTTAGCCTGATGGGATCCCTGCCCTTGAGTACCATATTAATGAAGTGAATTCAAAATGCATCACTTAGGGAAAACCCTTATTTCCTGAAGCCCAGCATATAGGAAACTGGTAAAAACCCTATCAGCAAAATTATTAAGTAAGACCTAATGACCTAAAAGGCTTGGAAGGTGACATATCTGTCTGTGGTCATGGATTCAAACAATTTGCTGCCTATTTCTACTGCAAAATGTAAGATGATAATCAGATGAAACTCCTCTCAAACCCACAATTATCCATCTCAAGTGTCAAGCATGCAGGTACTCACAGGTACAGTTTCAGATTAGAATTATGTAGTTTTACCCAATTATAGAACACAGCAAAATACATATATCCAAATGTTGGATACAGCTATATTTATTTATGGGTAAAAATGAACTTATCCCTTCAGACACCTCCATATTTACATGATTGTAGGAGAGGCAGCAAACACACTAAACACACCCCATGAGCACACAGGCACTGCTGAACAGAGATGCTTCAACAGTGCAACACTGGAACATGAGAAATACAGCAGGACTGGAACATGCTTTTCTCCTGAGTCCCACAAATTGGGCTGCACAAGAAAAATCCAGCCCAAGAGCCCCATATGTTTCTTAAAGTGGCACAAAGACCTGTGTGTGCAGAGCATGGAGCAGCCTATGCTGATCAGTGCCACAGCTGCTCAGGAAGGCAACAGAGAGGACCGAGCTTGCTTTTTACCTCAGTAAAATTAATCTTAATTATAGCAACTCATTCACAGCATTAATGTGAAATACACTATAAGGCTGAATGTAAATCACAAATTCAACTCAATTTACACCTGCAGCAGCTCTTTTCTGCATGGTTAGGGAAGGTGCTGTAAAAGCACCATGAAAATACCTCTGAAGGCCTTTTCCCTCAGCTGTAGGAGCAGGAGGATCCAGAGTTACCCAGCAGATCCACTCTTGGGTAGAGCTGAGGAACTTGGTGACACACCAAGGGAAGCCAACAAAAGACTCCCCACGTTGCAAACTAGGCCATGAATGTGTTTCTTTGCCATTTGGATCTGGCTTCAAACTGTGTAGCTGGAAAACAGAGAAAAAGAATAGCAGAGCCATGACAGTGACCTCTCTGTGAACCTGAATTGGTAGCTTTGCTCCCTCCCACACTTTAATTCATATTTCTGTGCTAACTTTAATGCTGTGTACTGGCCCCAACAAGAATGAAATTAAATATTTATGTTTTTATGATGAGATACTTTGTTACCCCATAAAACTTGCACATATGGAACTCTATTAATTTATGCTAATTCCTTATTTCTCTAGAAGAGCCTTTCTCCTCATTAGCATTTGATCGTTTAATACAACTTTACAGCACACACTAAATTGAAGCCCATAATCTCTTGCAATTGAGTCTTTGTGTGAATTCAGTGTCATTTTTCAAAACAAAGGAAAGGAGGGGGCAGGGAGGTGTGTGGCAGCACCAGCCCTGCAGGGATGTGCTGGCAGTGCCAGCTGCAGGGAGCACGGCTCATTCAGGAGCCAGGACCTGCCCTTGTTTGTGTGGAGGAAGCATTTTTTTTGTGCTGACCTCAGGGAGGGGAGAGCCAGTCCTCTGGCATGCTGCCAGTGCCTGCCAGCTGGGCCTGAGGATGGGGATAGGAAAAGAAAGCAGAGATGGGAATTACAGCCCACAGGGCAGCCCTGCAGCAGGGGGAGTCACAGGTTGGTTTTCCTGAGATATGTTGTTTTAGACTCTTTTTTCCTTGAAAGCCCATGCCAGAAGCAGAAGAAAGAGTCAGAGTTTGCCAGCTCAGGTTTCTCGAAGTTGTTTATTGTCTCTTATCTCTCAGTTCTTTCTGTGCCCTGCCAAGGTCCTTGCTGCAGCAAGAGCACGAGGTGACTCCCCCTGGTCAGGAGGGCTCGGACCTTTTGTACCTTTTCTCTGACCCAACCATCATCCACAATGTATTTTTTATTTATAATTAATTACCAAAACCTACTACCTCTGTTAGACATGTCACTTCTATCCTAAACCAATCCCCTGTGACCCACCACAGCAGGAGATGGAGGACAAGGACAAGAAGGAAGAAGAACAGGGCCACACCCTGATTCTTCCACCTTGCCTTCCCCATTTGCACCCTGTGATAAACTAACTACTATTCACATTAAACTCTTGGTGTCTGTAGATCTTCGTGCAATGTTAGCAATTTTTCCCATGGCTGAGGTCAAAGGCAGGGTCACTTTGGGCTCTGTGCCAGGGTCCCAGACCCCCCTGCAGGGTCCCAGACCCTCCAGGGCAGCCAGAGGGATGCCCTGGACTCTGACAGGGGAGTGTCCAGTTCACCCCATCAAGGGACCCTCTGTCTCACCTTTGTCTCCTGTTGAATATTTCCATCATCTTCCTGACACCACGCTTAGAAGTGGTGTAACTGGGGAGGAAATCAGACCTGCTGTTCCTGGGGAGGAAATTAGTGCTTCTTCCCTTGCCATAACATTCCTTTTGCTTTCGTCCAGTAGTGCAAATTCACATTCACTTAGCCACAAGTTTAATTAAATTAAGCAAATAACATTGGCTAGTGCAGACTTGTCCCCCTTGATGGGACTGATCTCTGCCCTGGTGCAACTTCCCAGGCTCATCTCTGGGACTCCTCTAATCAGAAGGTTTGCTCCAGGCTCATCTGTGCCTCTAAGCTGTAAATCAGAAGTAAACCAAAAGATTTCCCATTTCAGGAAAGGAAGACAGCAATGTTTTTGTCCTTTAATATGTGGCCTCTAACAGACACCAGCAGGGAACAGTGGGATGCAATGCTGAATTTCACATTTATCTTCCCTTTGTCCCACCTTTCCAGTATCAGCTGGGATTCTTCAGAACACTGAAGAGACGACTGGCCAGCTGCTGGATTTTTCTAGCAGCACTACAAGAAAAAAAAAAAGTCTTGAAACCTCAGACATCACAATAAAAAGGCATGATGTATGCATTTATATTTTATATATTTTATATCTATAAAGTATGTGTCACTGGACACAGAGGAAAAGCTTAGTGCCTCTGGAAATACTGGTTTTCTTTTTGCAGCACTGTTGTTTTTCAGGAGACTAGAGGAAATGCATCATTGCAACAATTCAATCAGTGTTTTTAGGTTTTTCAGTGCTGCTGTGTGTCCTGCACACAGTGAAATGAGGGTCAGTTTTACCTTGAGGAATTCTCTATATTGTTTTTAATGACGAGAGGAACTCACACGTGCTCGTGTCCAGCTATCATTAAACTTGAACTGATAGGATTGGAAGTGCCAGTGTTTAAACAGGAACAGGTTTCAAAATGCAGACTGCCTTACTTTACTAATAAGGATTTATTTACTAATAATTCAGGCTAGGAGCTTCTGATACACTTACATCAAAATTATTCTGAGTTTTAATCATAGGAGTTGCCAAGTAACTGCAGATTGCAGCCTGGGTTTATTCATTCTTGACATTTACAGCTGCAAGGTTTAGGGAAAGGCACTCAGCCTCCACCAGCACAGCTGAGTGATAGTTCAAAGCTAGAGCAGGAACCATCCAGCTGTGGAAGATTAATAATTGCAATGTGCAGAGGCCCCATTTCATCTTTGGGGAGGAGTCCATGAGCACTCCCTTAAATGTGTCCTTAGGATTGCATGGAGGGAAGAGCTCTGAATGCTCTCATCTGTTCTCAGGGACACATTGGCAAAGACAGAAACAATGAAAAAGCTAAAAATATCCACTGCCCCAGTTACAGGAAACACCTGCAGCCAGCAGAGCACTTAAAACTCATTTAAGTCTCACTGAGTTTGGGGAAGAGTTAAAAACCTGGCCACTGGCTTCTCGAGTCCAGGTGTCAAAGACAGCATCACTTCGTTTTGTGGACATAAAGCAGTGACTTCAGCACCAACTGCTGAAGCCTGAGCAAACACATGGTATCAGCAATTTACAATCAAAAAGACTCCACATTTCTAAATATAAAAAAACACTTCCTATTTGAATGCATCTGCTTGCACTGCTGTTTATTTAAATTGTCAGTTAATCAATGAAATGTAGTTGAGCTCCGAGCACATCACAGCAAATCAGTGTAATCACCTTCATCTTCATTTCACTTTAACTGGACTCATCTCTCTATTCAGCTCCTGACCAGAGGCAAGTCAGAAGTGAAAAAACAAGAATCTTTTACCAAACTGAGTGATAGATCTATGTTGATCCAGCTCCTCCTTTTGTGGGAGCAAATCTTTATGTTCTAAAACACTTCCAGTATCTATTTTCCTAGGGCAACGAGAGGAAGAGATTGGATTACTCACCTAGAAATTAACAGCACTACCTAAATCTTGTCTAAATCCTTCATCAAATGGCTTTTCACATTTTCTTACACCTGGCTCAAGGCAGGAACCAACTGCACCAACGAGCAGCAAAATGCACTGGGGTCTCTGTGGAGGTGACAGCCACCTAATGAAGGCAGCTTGCCTCAAATCAGTCACAGCATCATTCCACTGACCATAACATGACAGAGTAAGTGCCTCTTAAAGACAGTTACCACATGGTTATTGCTGCTTTGCAAATTGGATTGTCATCAGGAGTGTTCAGGAGTGAAAGATACAGAGGCAGGGAACTCCTTAATTCCTTAGCTCTGGCAGGTTGCAGCTCCCAATGCTTATTCATTTTGCATGAGCAAGAAATATCAGAACATCTCAGCTCCCCACACCACCAGGTAAATTATTCCTGGAGCACTGTCCTTGGTAGCCTCAAATTTAATTACCTTGTAATCTGCAGGTGATGTTTTTGCTCTGTGGTTACAAGATTTTTTTTTCATACCTATTTATATAACCTATAAAAAACATGACATTAGAGTGAATTTCTATAAATTGGTCCCAAACACATAGTTCTCCCTCCCAATGTTTGAAAAAATGAGATTCTGCTCTCAGTGAGCATCTGCTGGCTAATCCTGTATGCTGTTTCAAGAATGAAACTTTTGTTTTAGCAAGGCACAATGCTTTCTAGATAAAGCCAAAATACTGATGCCAACATGAATTTCAGTTTTAAGCACAGATAGCTGCTCCCAGCTCAGCTTGGGTAGTATTCCCAGTTGGAGATAATCCAGAAGAAGTTTATCTCAAAAGATACATGCAGGTTATGAATTTGATCAGTATTAGAATTTATCAGTATCTTTTGTGATGTTTCCTCACATTTAGCATATTCAGCCTTAAATAACAACAGCCACAGGCAGTTTGGTGGATCAGAGCTGAAGTCCAAGCAGAGAAAGGTGATCAAGTGCTGCACCCTTCTTTGTTCAAAAATAGCCCTCTCATCAAAAGTTTTCCAGAAAAGAAGAGTCCTGTGCATGGATTTTGTGCCAAACAGTGTACAGGTACATTCACAGGGAAAAAGTGTGTCCCTCATCATTGTCCAGAGGCACATTCCATCACTGAGGACAGCAGCTGAGCTGCAGCCAAAGGTCTGTCCCTATGATTGAAGTGGAACATTTGACATATAAAGACCATTTTTTTTCTCATTTCCCTGCCCCCCCCCAAACTATAGGAAATTACTGTATCTGTCTTTGCTGGCCACTTCTGTATTGTATTTAACCTTACGAATATTTTACAGATTTTCTTAATTTGAAACCCACCGAGATATTAACCTTTGCAACAAAGAATGCACTGAATTCTTTGCTGCATGGTACTTGATAAATGTTAATGCAGCCCATTGTTTTTTAGTTCTGGAGTACCTCAGCATGTTATTAAACAGTGTATAATTTCTTACTACATAAGGGAAGAAGAACAGATATATTTTTGTTGCAGGCATCATCTTTTAATTTTTCTTTATCTTAAAAGTACTATTAGGCTTTCCAACTAAATGTTACAAATCTGTGCTAGTACTTCTTTTTTATATTTTGACCATTTATCTGGTTAGGGGAAGAAGAAATATTTTCCCTGCCCTAAAATTTTAATGATGAATTTTTGATCCAGAAGAGAAAATAATTACAAGCAGTTAGTAGTGAAGTTAAGTATCTAACTCTTAGCACATCTGACTTATAGAAATATTTAATTCCTGTGCTGGAGGAATTGCACTTTTTGGTACAAATATTTTTTTGTCTGACAGATCCAAGTTCCCAACAGATTTTACCCCCCAGTTTGTTTTGTGGCCCTTTGGATTACAAATACCACAAATATCAATATGATTTGCTCAGTAATAATTTGAGCAACAAGTAACTCACAGGGCTTGTTTCAGATGAAGGATGTATTCATATGATGTAATCTGCCTCAAAACTATCAGCAGGTTTTTCCTCCTTCCCTCCTTACCCTACTTCCCCACCCCTTTGTGAATCAGCAATAATCACCAGATGCCCTCTGAAATATGAAAAAGGGATGTGCTCCTCTAAATGGAATTTCTGAAAACCAGGTAAATTGGATGCTTCCAGCAGTTCTGCTTAGGGAAATGGGTGGCTGTTCCTTTTCTTACCAGAGAAGCTTCAATTAAAAGTGAATTTGCACACTGGAGGGAATAAATATGAAGAAACTACAGCAGAATATGCCCAGGTGGAATCCACACTGGAACTCTCTGGGTAGAAAGACAAACATTTTTCCTTTCTTCAGCTGAGGGGGGTCTCAATTCTTTTGATAAAACCAAGGGAGGCTTTCCCACTGTGTTCAAAAAACTCCAGGGTTTCATCTTTTGCAAGAAGAAATAATAGATTAATATGAAAATCTTTTTTCCAGACTGATGCAGGCTTGTTTCAGATGCTTGCTAATTGACAAAGCAAGCCTCAAGAGCCATCTAGAGGTTGTTTGGCAAGGCTCATTTTTAGTATTTTAAGACCGTGGCTTTTCCACGTCAGAAACAACCCCTGAGTTCTTTCAGGTTCTGCCTTTGTGTGCAGCGTGGTAAATCAGGAAAATCTCTACTTACACCACTTGAACTTCAGCATTGCAGACGTGGTATCACAGCAATCTTCCTCTTCACCCACAGTGCAGCTGTTTTATTAATGAGCAGCTGCATTCCTGTGGTACAGGAAGAAAAAAGTGTTACAGGAGGAGCTGGGTGAGGCAGAGAGCATCTGGCATGAGGACTCTGATCTTGTGAGCTCCAGACACACTCCAGGGGAAAACAAGGACCCAGTAAGGGGATCAATAGGTCTTGCCAAACTGAGATTTGCTTAATGATGATTTGCTTAATGCTGTTGCATTCCTGATGGTATTGTCTGAGCTGCTCTGGCTCCACTTTCAGTCTGTGTCAAATCAAACCAAGCCAATACCCTGAACTGGGGTTTGCAGAAGGATGGGAAGAGAAGGAGCTTTGAGTGGGGGCTGAGTTCACCCCCACAATTCACAGACAGCCAAAGCGTACCAGCCTTCAAACAGACAGATTTATTTTGAGGGCAATCATGGGAGACTTGTTTTTGAGGCATGGCTTAAAAATCAAGGAGAGAACAGGGTTTTGCAAACAGGGTGATGGGAATAGTTCTTCAGTTCTAGCAGAGGTTTGTTTCAGTTTGCAGCTCCAGTCTTTGGTGGGCTGTGTTTTCATTCAGATGTCAAGACATCTTCAGACACAAGGAGGTTTTAGTGTGAGCAATGGAGATAATTTTCTGTTTTGAGTTTAAATCTCTGTTTGTCAGAAAAGAACAAGTATAACCTTTCACTAAATCAGACTCAAACCACTTCCTGGCACCCTTTATTCTCCAGAGAGGAATCCAGTGAAGTTCTTGTTTAAGTTTCTTTGATGTTATTACATCTTGTGTTTATCTCAACAAAATACTTGGACTTGAAGGTCCAAATATGCTTTGCCAAATCAAAACTTTTCACTGACATGATAAATACAACTATACCTATCAAAAGCATTTAGCACATTTGTATACAGAAAGAAACAAAACAGGAATGTTATGTATCCACTTTAGGTTAAAGCTTGTACTTTGGATTTAGAGGAACCTCTTTGATACTTCCTGTGTAATTAATCTGCTGGAGGAAGTACTTGAATGCCAGAACAGAACAACAGAAACACAAAGGAGATGAAGTGCTGGTGTGGCACTAAAACGGAGCCTACAAAGCTCCCCAGAGCTACACAGACACAGAGACTGCCTGCTCCAGGGAAAGGAGATTCCTGCAACTCACCTTTATTTGGATTTTCCACCAAGGCTGAGTTTCCTGGAGAGCAAGAGTGCAGCCAGCAGCAAGAGAGGTTTAATTTCAGGATATTAAACCCTCCTCAAATGTCTCTAAAGGGATAATCCAGGCAGCTGCCTGCTGGATTCCCAGGGCTGCCCTGGCACCTTCGAGGTCTCTGTGCAGAGCCAGCCCAGGCACAGTTCCACTCCTGCATCAGCATCACCCCAGAGTGCCCCAGATGTGCTGGGGAGGGGAACTCGTGCAGAGGCTGCCTGGTAGTGCAGGGGCTCTGTGAACCCTGGGAGAGGCACTGAGAGCTTTTATCAATACCTGTTATGGATGAGCTGAGGGGAAATGTTTCCATAAGGGATTTCTGCCCTCAGGATGCATCAACTGCCTCGACTGAAATGCTGGAGGAGGAAAGAGACAACCAAGAGAAAGACTTCAGGGGGCTGCTGTTCTGTTTGTGCCAGGTATTCCAGCCATGACTCTGAGTGTCCATGAGAACAGACAAATAATGGAAAGGTGAAAACCGAAAATCATGGCTGAAGTGTTTCTCCAGCAGAGATGCATTTCCCTGATCTGAATTCAGAACACTGGACGTGAAAAATAAGATTTAGGAGTTTTAATCTTTAGAGAAACAACTGCACAGGAAAATGTGTTCTTGTAAATGATGCCAAAACACAAATTCACTATAATACCACAGCCATACAATTAACAAAAAGGAATGAGCAAAATCTGAGAAACACAGCATGTATAAATAGAACATAGAATAAAAATACATATGTACATGGACACACATATATTAATATGAATATGAGGACAGCATGTGCTGGTAGCTCAGCTCTGCTGCACAGTCACACTGCAATGTGTAATCTATCAAATTGGTGAGATCAAAATAAAATTATAAATACCATAAATACCATAAATTATTTAACAATCTTTCTCTTATAAATTATAGCAAGACCTGGCCTGTGGAGAATGGCAGGGCTCTCACTAGGAATGTAGGCTGGGTGGTGTAATATAAACATGGTTAAATAAATATTTATAAATCTTTGATTTTTGCATACTGATCCAGAGCCTAGAACTATATAAACTTCAAGTCAGTACTAACAAGAGCTCAGAAGAGCAGACCATCCATTTAATCAGTGATCCTGCCTAAAATTGTTCAATGGTCTTTTGTAAAATGCAATTTTAAACTGTCTTTCCTTAACATGATAAAATAAACAGTGGTGATCCCCTGACAGAAAGCACACAGGTAAGAAAGCACACTTCAGACACTTCATACATTTAGCATCTTTAAATGAAGTTGCAAATTCAAACTCAGCACAAAACTCTAATAAACATCACCAGTCAAGAATATTTGTCTAAGAAAAAAAAAATTGGTTTTTCCTCATTTGCCTACTTAGATGGATTTAATAGAGTTATTCTTCACTGAATAGAATAATGTTACAAACCCCCAAACCTGAAACCCTGGGCCTTACTGGCTAAACCATTGCCTCCAGATAACATCCAACTCCCTCCAGTGAGAATAAGCAAGATAAAAGAACAACAACAAAAAAAGACATTAGTCGGTAATAAATTACTGAGAACAAACTAAACCAGCAAGTAAACACCAAGTCCTTTAAAAAGCAGGTTTTTGATGCCTTTTGGAGGCTTGAGAAATGAGCTGAGTTGCCCACAGTCTATTACATGTCTGATTGCTTCTGACAGGGGGCAACGCTTCACACAAAGAGCATAAAACACTCTTAAACATCAGAGAAAAACAAGGAAGAAATGCAGATGGAAGATTAAAAGGACCATCTTGGGCTGGGTGTTTGTTTCCTTTTAGTAACACACATCTGTCTGCAGCACGATCTAGGGGTGATGAGGTCAATGTTTGTATTTCAGAGTAAAATCAGGCTCTTTTTCCCACCCAGGGATCAGTGCTATCATTCTTTAATAGTCCCAGAGAAATGAGTGAGAATCCTGCAGAGTAAGGGAGCACTCAATGTGCAGATTGCAGGTGCATTTATGCCCAGTTTCAGAGGTAACATATTCTCAAAATTATCAACAAATGAGCTGGAGTTTTCCTTTGTGTGACACAATTGTAAGACATTACTTTTTAATGTTCTGGTAACACATTTGCAGTCCCACTCGGCCCCCAGAGAATACTGCAGAGTATACAACAACAGCAAAATTTGAGATATATAATCAAAATCTGCCAATGAAAAGTATCCTTTAAAATTTGCCATGCTGCCATCTGCCACACACTTTACATGGAGACTAGTATATATATTTCAGAACAGCTACAGGTAAATATAGAACCACATTCTACCTGTAGACATTTGCTATTTGATTTTTCCTCATTTGCAGGCCCCTATGTTCGCAAATTACAGGCTAAGATGTGGTCCAAAGCCAGGAGAGTACTTCAGAGCTGTGTTACTTTCTTTACTTTCCATCTCTTGAAGAACAGCAGTCTAGCTGTGAGCTCAACAAGATGTTTAAATTTGAGTTCTGTGAACTGACAGAACAAGAAAGAGGAGGAAAAAAACCACACAAGAATGAAAATTTCAGATGTGCTGATGTATAAATGAAAGGTGTCTTGATCCTTTCTCTAGACCATGATCTCTGTAACCCTCTGACTTTGCCAGCGTGAACTGAGGCTCAAACATTCCTTCCTTCCCACCAGCATCTTTGCATGACACCCAGTTATCCTGCTGAAGGATTTTCATTAAATTCAGATGTTTTCATCTGCTGCTTTTCATCTGTGGCACCAGGTTGCACTGCATCAGATTGGCTTTTGTCTTGTTTGTCACGGGAGGAGACGCAGCTCGGATGTACTGAGGGAAAAAAATCTGTCCAAAAGTGTTTGTCAGGAAATGTCTGTGCTTGGAACAAAAGTATCTGAACCAAGATGGAGGGCCTAGTGTTCTTTCTGATGATGGATTTTGTGATGAGTTAAACTTACATGATATGGATTTCCAAAGCTGTAGTTGTTGTTTAGGCTCCTGCTACATCCACACGTATTTTATTTTTCATTTCAAGGAAGCTTTTGCAGAATTTAACCTGTAATTTCCACCCTAGCATCTAGTGATAGTGTTATATGTTCAATCTAGATTTCAACATTTCAACACCCAGATATGAGATGGGGTCCTGCAAATTAGGATATTTATGATGCCAAGTGGTTGGAGTGCTGCTCCTCAGACTGAACTTACCAGAGTAGTAACATCCTTCCCAGCAAAGCTTGCCATTATCCTATACAATCAATTCACTTCAATCAAATTATTTAAGCTAATAAAGTCATTATGTTAATTAAAATACATTAATGTTTATACACTGAACCTAGAAGCTGATAAAGAAGAATTGCATATATTAAATTCACTTAGAAAATGAAAATTTCTTTCAAAGTGAGTTTGAAAGCAGAGCACAAAGCTACTTACCAGTTTGGTTTGACACAGAGAAGTACTTTCAATTTAACAAAGAAAAAAGATGTTTCTGAAAATTTTGGAATCTTTAATTCTAGTGTTTTTCTTAAAAATGGAATGCATTTCACTTTGCTCTTCTCATGTTTCATTTTGTCATTTCTGGCTGATGCTCCTTCATTTTCTATTTCAAGATTACATTTTTTTTTCCTGTAAAATTTAATGATTTGTTTTGATTAAACAGCCTGAAGATAAAAATACACTACTTTGGGCAAATTGGTTATTTCAGATGAAGCCACAATTACTTTCTTTTATTTTCTTTTTCCTGCAGGAAACAAAACAGCAATAAAAACCCCAACAGTGTCTTTTATCTCAGTCACCCCGTTCTTCAGCTTGTCTGGCACTTCCCAAGGGCACAGGTGAGATGAGAACAAGCAGGGAACTGAGACTTGGAACCCTTGAATTTGGATCTTGCAGGAGGACATTTATGAGATATGATGCAACAGTTCTACCTGTGACAACTTTCAGTCCAGATTGTTGATATAAAAATTGCAATAGGTCCAGTTCAGACCAATATTTCTGTTTATTACATCTCCAGCTGCCTCTTTACTGCAGCTTTAAAGGTCTCAGAACAAGAATGTCTGACCTGCAAGTGAGACTACTTTAGAAATGTCTCCCCAATACTCTTCCTCTGGTATTCCCTGGTATCTTTCCCTGATATTCCCTGAATTTCCTTATTTTCAGCCTATTTCCCCTTAGGCACAGCCAGCTGTTTTCTGCCAATGCCAGAGCATGTATGACAGGAGTAACATAATATTAAGCACATTTTATCTATGGACTCTTCTGGGCTACGTCTTCTGTGTCTGGGCTCCTTGCCAAACCTCTTGGCACATCCCTGCCTTTGGCAGCATCCAGAATGAACTGATGACTGAGACAACTTATATGATGGAGTAAAGTACCCTTACTGGAAGTGACAACTGTGTTCAGGTCTAAAAACTGGTGAGTTAGTTAAAAATCAATTTTCCCTATTAGCCAATCAATAAAGTAAAGGCAGCTTAGAGGTCATCGGAGCAAAAATGTCTCCCCTGAGTCGTGAGCTGGGATCACAAACAGCCCAGAAACCAAAGCTCTCCACCCCTTTTGTCTATAAAAATGCAGCAAACATGGCAACAGTGCCCTGGGATTCCAAGTGAGCAGTCCTGGAAAGAATTGCACAGAAAAGATTTTTATCTCTTTTTTTTTTTTTTTTTTTTCTTGCTCTCCTGCACTGCTTTTCCACTTGCTTAAAATACTTTTTACCTAGTGCCTTCTTTTTGTGATAATCCTGATTTGAGCCATGTCAGGTATGACTGATAATGACTGAAAAAACCAAAAAAAAACAGAGGAGGGATAAACCCAGAGACATTCTGAGCAGAGCACTTTCAGTGGGTAGGGTCCATGTAAAACACAGAAATCTCGGCACAAAGTTGAGCTGGAGGATTTTTAAACCAAGTCTAGATTTTTAAACCATGGCAGACATGAGAAAGGTGCTGAATATCTGTACTGAAAAGCCACAAAGACACAATTTCCACTGACATGTTTATTGCTGTATGTAGAAAATTCTGAACATACGCTACAGTGTTATTTATTTGCTTATTTCATATGTTTTTACAACATGGAGACTAAAAATACCAAAGTATTTCATGAATGGGGAGCAGGCCCAAGCTTCTGACCCACATGGGGGCTTCTAGAGATTTTCTTGGCTGGATTTACTTTGTTCCTTGTGTATCTCAGAATCTCAAAATCCCAGAAATTACAGCTTCAGAACAGCTGTAAACTCATGAAAGATCCAGTTAACATCATTTAGATTAGGGCATAGGCAGGCAAATTACTTCTATGATCATCCTTTATACTTTATACATCTTTTTCTTCATATCCTGTTACTGCAGCTAGGGGAGGTGCAATGCACACCTGTCCCAGGTACATGTAAAGGAAAAAATCTTTGTAAGGCACAGGAATAAAAAGTGAAATCCCTGTGCTCACACAATAACCCCTGAAGAAAGGAACTCCTGTCACAGCTTCCTTCTCTGGTTATAGAGTATTTTTTCCTCTTTTGTTTTGGACACCCGCAGAATAATTGAGGGGAAAATGGTCCCAGGGGAATTGGTCTTCAACACTACTAAAAAATTATCCCAACTGCACAGCAAGCACTCGAGCTGCATGAAGATGAATGGAGGGGAAAAAATGTCCAATGTTCCCTGAAAGTTTTCTGAGGTTTTTATGGAGAAATTCAAGCCCATGTATCTGCTAAAATATCTATTGTTGTGAGTAGTTTACCTCACAGAGAAGTTCAAATGCTCTTTTTATTTTGTGACAGGGCAGAAGTATTCACACCCATCAGTTTTACACACAGACACAATCAATTGCTGCTTTTCTGACAAAACTCCATCACTGTAAAAATGCTCCATTAAATGCCTGGTAATAACATTCTATAGATGTTTTATTGAAAAATCAAGTTTCTCGAAGCCAAACTGCACACAGCATACTGGTAAAAATGGGAAATAAAATGTTCATGCAATGGAAATATGTTCAAACCAGAAAACACTGCTGTAGAAAACACAGAGAAAAGCTCAGTAAATAAGTTTGATCCAGGCTATAAAATCCTAGTGGTAATCAAGAAAAGCCTGGTTCAGGTGGAATGATGTCAGGGAGACTGGCACCAGGAAAATGACCTTTGGTGCTCTTTCTCCTTGAAAGCTGTGTTCCCTTCTCACTATTAACTCTGTCAGTAGCTCAGCTCCCAGAGGATGTGTGTTGATATTTTTTTGAAAACATTTTTGTATGACTTCTCCTAACAAAAATTTATCTCAAACCCACCAAAATTCTTCCGCTGAAAGCACACTGGAAATATTTTGTCTCTTTGAATTGTAAAAAAAAATGTTTTGGTTTTAGAGAAAAAGCTCCATGTTTTCCACAGGGAAAAACAAACCTATTTTCTAGACAGCTATTCCCCATCAGCTGTCTCCTCAGCAGGCCTCCCACCCTCCTGGGAACTGAGCTATGGGGAAGTCATCAAAGCAGACAGACCCTTCTCTCTAGTTGCAGGAATTGGTTTTGGTATCTTATCTTACTCTGTTGACAATTTTCAAGCTTCTTTTTTAGTTTCTTTCTTCATCAGTCTTCAGTTTTTAGTACAAATTGTCCCTGGTCTCCTTGTTTGTATTTCATTCACTTTTCCCCGTGGTGGTGGTGGTTATATTGTTTTCTGCTGTGTTGGTCACTGAACTTTGGCTCTTCCATTATTTCTTACCTGTGCCTGCTGCAGTCAATTCTCACATAACCTTTGAATCCTTGAGACAGGAAAACATGCTGTCTTTGAGGAGATTGTCCAGGCTGTCACCTTTTGGATTTAGGAATGTGTGCAATCCAGTGATTAAACCCCTGGTCTTGTCTAAGATCTTCAGATTTGCCACACTGACCTCTGTGACCCAATTTTAAGGGATTTCTTAACATTAAGTTACAAAACTCTGAATTGTCTCACCATGTAGGGGTTTTCATTATCCCCCTCCCCATCATGTATCTATTTTTTCTTGTTTCCTATTCCATTTCTGCCAGGAAAACAGGGCAGTTCTTGAGAAAATCAGACTGGATGCACTGGGTAGCTAAAGATTAAGTTCCAGGGGACCAAGAAAGGCCCAGGGGACTGAAATGGTACTTGTGGCTCTTGAAATCCTGGACTTGGACCAACAACTTAGACTCATTCCAAAGTTTTAGAGATTATTCCTCTGGATATTGCCCAGTGCAGCAGACTGGGCTCTGGAGTGCTCCAAGATCCTGTTTATTCAGTGTATAAGGTTTACCTCTGGGGGCCCCAGCTGAAGAACGACAAAACAATTTTCACCATAAAGTTTTACAGCTGCTCCAAGGGTCCTCTACTAAAAGCCTCCACACGTGTGAAAAGGAGAGGAAAAGGAAAATGCCGATCAGTTCCCTGTTCTGAAGCGGGAGTAATCACATTTATTTTCTTACCTTTTATTCAAGACTAATGGTCTTTAGAATAGAGACCATGGTGCCAGGGAGGTCCCTCAGGATGTGCACAAGGGATTGCTAAGAAAAGCTGGCTTAGAGCCAGATGTAGAATGGGAGAACAAACCCTTCAGGACAGCCAGCACTATCCACACCTTGGAATTTGCTCTGGCTGGGGAGGGGATTGGCTCTGTCATGCTCAGGACAAGGGGGTGGCCCAAGAATGTGACTGTGGAGCTGCCTCAGGTTCTTCATCAGCCAGAGGGAGGATGATAACAACCCCTGGTTCTCCCTGGATGATATCAACCCCTGGGGACCACACTGGCACGTCCACTCCTCTGCTGTGCCCAATGCTCAAAATGCACATTTAACTCCTAAACCCACATTCAGGTCAGGGGTGTTTGCAGGGCCTTTGTTCAAGTGGCTGCTCTGGGAAATAAAAGCAGATCTGTGAAATCACAGTGTATAATATATTAGAAACGGAATGCAATTCTCAGGAGGATCTTCACTGAGGCCAGTGGGATGATTCAGGGGAATTTGATGAATGGCTCCTGCCCTTTTCTTCATCCAAACAAACATTTCTCCTCTCCACTGGAGCTGGGCAGCAGATGCAAAATTACGGCACAGAAAAAGAGCATAATTTGGCCATAAAAATGTTGCAATAAGTTGTTATATAACTGAAATGCCACCGCCTTTAGTGCATCCACCCACTCATTTTACAACCAGTTAATATTTTTCTGAACTTACATGTTGTATTCTATCCCGCCGCCTCTGCAATCTTTTTGCCTGTTTTTCTGCTAAAGCCACAAAAATAAAGCTGTCAACATTGCAACTAAGCCATCTTTCTTGTCTGGCAAATTGTCTAGTGGAGACTATAACCTCCTGGCTGCTCCACTGCATAATGTAAGTATCCTGTCTTAACAAAACAGAATTTAAATATTCTTTAGATACAAGATATCTGTAGGCTTCTGGGCCGAAACAAGTTAAATATATTTCCCTGACATTTTTCACTTTTCTCCAGTGGGAACGGCACAGACATTCATATTAAGCTGAACACGTATTGACATGCTTAGAGAGATGTTATATGGCTTTTCAACTGAAATATCTCCAGGTATTTGAACTGCAATAATAAATATGGCCGCTCCTGAGGGAAGGAAGAAGCAGCAAGGAAATTCCCCAGAAGAGTGTGATTAAGAACTGAAGTGAGCCTCTGGCATACAGTAGTTATGTTTTGAATGTGATTGGGATTTATGATTTCAATTAATGCTGGAGCACAGTTTTAGAAAGTTATTAGCAAGCTCCTGGCTGAACAGAACACAGTTCATTTGTGCATTCCTCCAGATCATCGTGCTGTTTGCAAACACAAGGCTGCATCCTCTGAGATGTGTTTTGGGGAGGCACAGATGACAGCTGCACAGGAGCCACATGCACCAAAAACGTGGCCTCATCTGGGGGGCAGTTTTCAGTGTAGTGGAGGAGCTGTAATTTTACATTTGAGAGATCAAAAGAGAGAAACTTGTAAGGGAAGAAAGACCCATCTCCCTTTCTCTGCTTTTCCAGGTTGTGTCCCAAGAAAGGCTCTGGGCTGTGTGTTCATCTGATGTAAATGTGCTGGATGACATCACCGAGGAGCTGGGCCCTCCTGAGGTTCACTTACAATTTACAAACTAACCCAGGCCTGACGTGACTGTCTGTGTGGGCTCGAGCTGCACATATCTATACACATTTATATCTTGGTATTTATATATTGATAAATAGAAACATGTCCCAGCTGGCTTTTTTTTTTTTTTTTTTCTATAGACACATCTCTCCCCATCTGCCTCCTAATTTCAGAATTTCACTGTCATCTGTATTTGTTAAGGCCCTGTCACCTCAGGCAGGGTCTGCTCGTGGGGATCCCTGTGCACCCAGAGAGAGCCCGAGAGCTGTGGTCCGGGTCCTAAACTCGTCCTGGCTCACTGAGCTGAATAAAGCTATTCATAAAGGCCAATAAAATCAGGTGTAAGCAGCTGAAGGCTTGGAGATTAATGAAGCATTCGGGAGGGAAAGCAGCAGAGTTTTCCCAAGGCGGTCCTGCCCCTGGGGAGGGGCACAAATGCCCTCAGGCTGCTGTTGCCCCTGCAGCAATGACAGCAAGCAGCAGAACCTTGTCCTCCTTTCCTTGGTCACTCACTGCCCCCTGCTTCAGCTAGATCTCTTCTGCAGAAAGCAGTAAAGAGCCCTTATTCACTTCTGTCAGGTACTAACAAATATTTATTCATGCCTCATTATGTAGCTAGGTCAGTGTAAATGCTTTGGTTTCCACGGATGGAGACAATCATTCTTTCTCAGAAGAAATACCAAAATCTCCATTTAGACTAGGTCTTACATAAATCCTCTCTCTCTGGGTTTGTGTGGCTGAAGAACGAATGCAAGGGACAGCAGAATTACACCTCCTTGTTCTCCCATTGCCAACACTGCAGTATTTCAGACAGAGCAGTTTTCTGTGAGAAGCATTTTCCCTTTCATTTCCAAGAGCAGCATTTCAAACGCTGTGCCAGGCTTGAACCACCACGGTGGCTGCCAGCGTGACTCACAGCCACTCTGGCAGAACAATATCTGCCACTGAAGAGAAAATCTCACTGATGCTTCAGGCACAACTCTGTGACAACAATGGAGTAATTAACTTTTGAAACCAACCATTTCAATCCATGCATAACAAGAGTAGGAAAAGCCTTGCACCTGCATTTTCTGGTGGGTCCCTGAACCAAGACATGCAAGTGTTTGAAACTTTGTGAATTAAGATTAAACTACACAGCTGATCCAATGCAAAAGGGATTCTGCTTTACAGTAATATGTTACTTGTGATTCCTGTCAAGGCTGTGGGAGGTAAAATCTTAGAAACGTTGACATTGTGAGAAGCACTGTAGCAGGGAACCTGCCTTTTGAAATTTTGCTTTCAGTGGGCCTCACATGTGTCCAGACTACAGTTCAGCAAGGCTCCTGGACACAGGCTTCACAATTTTGGGAGCTCCACTGAGGCTGTGAGCATGGAGCAAGCAGGGAAGAGCCCAAAGGCAGCTGTTTCCTTCAGATCACAGGAGCCCCTGTGCCAGCTGCCTTCCACCCACCCAGAGCAATGAGAGGGCCAAGAGAAAGGTTTTGGAGTAAGCTGAGAAATTTTCTGAAGCATTTCAGGAATGTCTTTGGTTTTACTTTGGTTTGATAGAGCCACTGGAAATGGAAAGGAAAATGAAAACCACAGCTTGTGGGTGCTCTTAAAGCTGATGTTAGTCCTTCACAGCCTCCAGCACGTTCTTGCTATTACTCTATATTACGTTTTACAGTTTCAGAAAATTGTGAGTAAAATGTTCTTTGGCTTGTTTATTTTTCCATATGTCAAAGGCAAAGCTTTCCCCTTTGCTTCCATTGAATCTAAAACTGACAAAGCTGCTCTTCTTTAACAAATCATAAAGCACCTTATTCTGCCAAGACATCTTTGTTTGTGCACCAGCCACATCAAATACAGTTAGTGCAGGGCTGGGAATACTGTTTATTAGTTAACCACAGCTGCAGAACTAGCAGATGGAGCAGAGCACATTTTTGTTGAAGATCACAAAAGTAATGACTACTGTTCTTTTCTTTTTCATTTTTAATCTGTCATTGCTTCATGATGGAGTTGCAGATTTCGTTAGAGACTTCACACACTGGTACAGAAACCACAGTATCCATTACATTTAATTATTCCCCCATTTGTTTAAACAGTGAGTGATTTTATTAAATTGAATTACTTTCCTCTGCAGCTTACATGAGAAAGGGGGCATTATAATTACAATCAGGTTGGCATTTTAAAGTTATAACATTTGTAAGCTACAGCAAAATTTTCCAAAACCCTGTAGAAATTACATGCATATTTAAATGCCAACAAACTTTGCTCACATACCACCTTTAAAAATGTCTTTCTCAGTTCTGTGAGCTGAAGCTGAGATCCCAGCTGAGGGGTAACAAGTCAAAATGACAGAGTGTCCAGCAAAACCTGTGTCCTCTGAGAGCCCCCAGGGCAAAGACAATGATGCAGTGCCAAGGAGACAGCAGTAAGGCTGGGGCTGCTCACTGTTACTTAGAACAATTGCCCCTGGCTTAACTAAAAGCAACAAGAAAACAATAAACAAGAAGTGAGGATTTTCAGTCCTTTCACTTCCAGCATCCTGTCCAATGGAGCAAGTGTGCCAGCATTGGTGTTAACCACCAGGATTTCAGGTCATTCCCTTACCCTGATGAAGTTCCCTTCTCTTTGCAGCCTTTGCACTGGACCTTCCACAGCTCCAGCTTTCATACCCACACCTAGAGCTTCACAGAACCCAAACATCTGTCCCAAGGACCTGGTCAGTCTTCAGCTCCCTCAGAGGGGCAGTGGAGGGCCAGGGGCTCAGGGACTGACCTGGTGACCAGGACAGCGTGAAGGGAACAGCATGAACAGGGCTGGTTTAGGCTGGGTATTAGGAAATGTTTTCTCACCCAGAGGGTGGTGGAGCACTGAACAAGCTCCACAGAGAAGTGGACATGGCAAACCAAACCTATTGCCACATCCTACAATGCACATAAAGCACTAAGCTTATACTCAAGGTCTACATGAGGAAATGAGTTTTGTCAGGGCTCTTGCCACAAAACACATCAGCAAAAATATTAATTCCATTAAGGATGGAAGATTACCTCTTCTGCAAATGAAAGTGGGGATGAACAAAAGGAGTAACTGTGAGGTGATTTTTCACTAAGGCTAACAGAAGCGTGGGGTGATAAGAAGCAGCTTTTTTTCTGATTGACATATCAAAAGAGCTTGGGGTGCAGGGACAGAGAAATGAAGGCTGGGTCTGGAAGGACAGTGGGCTGGAAGAGGGATTTTACTGCAGCTCTGCTGTTGCCCAGATGTTTGCATTTGATTAAGGCCCCCGTGGCTCCTTGTGCCCCTGCCCTGCTCTCCTGTTTGCTCAGTTTTGGACAGGAGCCTCAGGCTGTGAGCCTCTCCACGTGTCACTCCACCCCACTGGCTTTGACAGAGGGTCCTAAAAACTGCCCAAACCCCCCAAAACTCACACCAGTTACAAACTAGTTCTGCTGATGGCATGAACAGATTCCCAAGACACACCTTTAGGAAATACAATCTGCAGAACTGCTCTGACAAGGGCACGCAGAGGGGATTTATGGCGTGTGCCATCACTTCATGACCAAGTCTGTCAGTGCTTCAAAGAGCAAATCATTTTAGTGTTTTAAGTCCTCAACCAGACGAAGATGTTGAGAAATAAGTGTCAAATGACATCAGCCATTGTAGCTGCAGCCAGGTTGAGTGTCTGTCCAGAGCTGAGGCTTTATAAAACTTGAAGGAAATGAGCCAGTTTAAGCAGAGCCGTGACAATGTCCGTAAAATTCTCCACTGCCAGTTTGTCATTCAGCCACTGGACAAGAACCACCGGGATCAGTGGTGGGAGCCATCCTCGTGGGCAGCTTTTATTGCACTGAGATCTATTCACTGGCCAGGGAAGGCAAAGATGCTGTAAGCCTCTCTCCCCCAGAATTACCCTAAAGTGTCCCTTTCAGCTCACAGCCAGCCTGCAAATGTGTTTCTGCACCAAATAAATGTCCCTCTACGACAAGAGAAACCTTTCTGTCCATTTAAAGAAGCTCTAGCCAGCACCAAATATAGGCTTTTCTCCTGAATAAGATAATGTATAGTGCAGATTCCTTCCGTGAACAGCATTTTTCAGTCTGAGTGTATTTCTCTGCTTGGTATCTTGAAGAAAAATGGGAGAGGTTTCCCAGACTCAGAATTACTGAGCTGCTAGGATGGAGACTGTGAAACCAAAGGTCTGAATGCACAGAATCAGACTCTGCCAGCAAACTGCTGCTCTGTACTGTCCTTGGGATGCTCAAACCCAGCCCAGCCACTTAACCAGAGTCAAGATTGCTTTGCTGTGAAAAAGAACCTGCCTGCACCTCTGGCCTACAGTGCATGCCTTATATCCAATATTAATGTGTTATTGATGTGAAGATTCACTCCAATGATAGTCATAAAAAATGTTGTTCTTTTATCTTTTACCAGGTGATGGAATTGAAGGAGGAATGAAGCCTCCAATCTCTCCCTGCCAGGCTTTCCCCCTCACCATGCCTCTGACATGCACACTGCAGCTGAGCCAAGTGAGGCATGAAGCACCACAGCTGCCAAAAAATTAATTTTAACTAATTCCACAAACCAACTAAGGCAGCCCTACTTTAAGGGTGGGGGAAATGCTGAGGATGAAACCCTGCAGCAGTGTTCCAAGTACAGGTTTAGAGGTTTAGCCAGGTAGTTTTTACATCAAGGAAACTTTCCTGAGTAGCAGCTGGATGATCTCTTTCCTCTGTAGAACTTGGTGATGAACAACTCAGTAGAAGGTTGAATCCATTCATCTCTCTAAGATTATTTCTTGGAGAAACATGAAGTACTCTTGAGCATAAAAAAGGAGAAGGAAACAGCATTGGGGGTCAAAACATTCTTTGAAGACTCATGGAATTCAGACACAGTGAATTCCTTCTGTTTCTCCTCCTCATGACAACATTTGTCACAGGCACACTCAGCCTACATCTCTCTGGATTCTAATCTCTGTAGTGTGAATTTGGTTTGCATTCTAGCAACATGTCCTCAGCAGATATGTCCAACCCTCACTAAACCAAAGGAACCCAACAAATCAGTGGATCTACATCCAGCTGATAAAAAATTCTACATTTTTCTTCCCACAGACTGCTTGCAATTGCCTCCCACTTTCTAACCTTTCCTGCTTTGAATCAAAAAAAGAGAACACAGCAACCAGAGAATCGAATTACAAAATAGTGAAATAAGTCAGAAAACTGCAAGGCATCAGGCAGAACAGACCATTGTCTGTGGCACAGGAGATTTTTGATGCCTCATTTTCATGACAAAAAATGTGCAATCCTAGTGCAATCCAATGTTTTGGTGAGCTGTGTGACCACAATAATTGGTGCTGGGCACTTCACCCACCCTCAGGCTGGACTTCACACCAGCAACACAAAAAGGGCTACAGCAATTCTGCCTGAAGTAAACTGTTCTCTCTGAAACAAGCACACAGGCAGCAGAGGACAAATCCCTTCCATGCAGAAATCTGTAAACAATAAAACCAAATCAGTCAGTTTAAAACTGTTTGTGTTTTACATCTGTGTCTAATAGGATCTCAAGTGTTTGTACAAACTGGGCTTATCAATTTAAAGCATCTTTAACTCAGGAATTCTAGAAATCAATCAAAAACTAACTCAGTCTCTAGGGCAGACAAATCTTAGAGGACATTTACAGAACTCTGTGCTCTTGAAATAAAATTATCTTATATATCCACATGCCAAAATGGGCCACCATGAATCCAGAGTTAATGAGGTCTTGGTAGACAAGCTGGCATAGGAATATTTTCCAATTAAGATATTTATGTGTGTCTTTATCTGATATAGATAAGCAGACATCAGCTATTTATATCAGGTATAGTTACAGAGAAACACGCTAGAATTTATTAAATGATCCCACTGAAAGTTTTACAACTGCACAGTGTTATGTACATGCCATGCACAGCCTGAACATAAGACATCATCAACACATTCTCTAAAAGTGCCATCTTCAATTTGAAAATAATTACTGGTGCTTCACTTTATATGATTTTAAATAAATTAGGACATCACCTAAAACTTCAGTGCTCTCCTAAAAGTTATAGCTCCAGTAATTTCCAATTCATAAAAAAACAGCTGAAGGCTTTATTATGCTTTGGGCTCCCAAACACCAGGAATTCCTCCTTGCAGAAGGACTTGCAGGGGCTGGGATGAATCAGGGATATGTCTGATTTATTGACTTACAGAGGTTTTTGTAAAGTGGAGTTGGCTGCACTGACTGCAGATGTGTCAGGCAGATTATTATTGTCAGAGGCATCCCCAGGCCTCCAGGGTAAGAAGGGCAAATGTATTTCTAAATTTCCCAATGTATTTCTTAGCACTTAGGCATGCTTTTGGCTACTTGGAATTGCTGTCAGAGAAGGGAATCCTTGAAGGAGCAGTGTGGTCTTCCAGGGAGCCCAGATCAGTGGCTCTGGGAAGGGAACCTCCGATCCTCTCACAGAACCAGTGGCAGATGCTTGGCTAATTTGCTCCTGAAAACCTCCCACAACAGAGTTTCTCATTTCCTCTGAGCTGCTTTTGCTTTGTTTTGCTTCCTCCATATTCCTGATTTGCAGGATCCACCTGGGATCCACCACTGGATGTGCAGCAATGAGCAGAACAACCCTCACAGCCCTGCTGCAGGGACACTGCCTGCCCAGGTCACAGAGCACAGGCAGCCTGGGAGATGGGAATAGAGAGCAGCACCCAAGACCTTCCCCAAAGTCTTAATTTTAAAGAAATTCAGTGAGTCTTTCACCATAGAAGGTCAGAACTCTTGCCAGTGACTCAACCTGGGAACCCCAAAACGCAGCTCCTCAGAATGACACATACCCTGCAGAGTGTCAGCCAGGGAGTGCAGAATACGTGCTCAAGGAAGCCAATGCTCATTGAGGCAATTAAATATCATGCTTTATATTGCTGTCACTTGTAATTTAGTTATACTGGAAATGAAGAATGGGTTGTCTCTGCAATTGCCATCATAAACATCACTGAGTCTGTGTGGAAGGATTCACAATAAAACACTAAGTTGCCATTATCTCAGTGGCAGGTCTGTCCTCTCACAGAGCTGTAAGTAATAACTCTTTCACATTTGCAAAAGAAAGCAATATTTGCTCTGCAAGGATGTGTCCTGTTAGTTTGAAAATGATGTCAATAAGGTGCTCTCCTCAGAAACATCTCCACCATCCAATTGTTTCCCAATCACAATTCATTTACTCAAGGACTGCACTCTGCTAGAGAGCAGGAATGATCCTGCTCTCATAATTACTGCTCCTATGT